>NC_140173.1:90876552-91191552 GCF_963971535.1 Notolepis coatsorum
ACAATACACATAAAATAAACCAAACCTAAGTGGGGCCCACACTTTAGAAAGAATAGTCACTAGAGCTAAGCCGGCATTACCAAAATAATAAAAGTTGGAGCGCTCGGTCGCGGCTTGTGAACGTGGTGGCTCAAAACACAACAGCCCCTTCGCTCTTAGCGAGCATGCTACCAAAATAAACGTTCGTAAGCAATATTCCATGGCGCTGGGAGCGCGAAATGTACCTGGACTCGACTCGCCTTGCAGTTAGAGTCTATAAGCCGAGTGCCGGTCCCGCCACGTAGCGAATGTTCGGAGTTAGTTGGCCGTAAAACGGTCCCAAAAACGGTGCCAACCTGGGCTGGCGGTTGGCAGGTGAATGGCTGGAGGTGAGAGATGTCCGGTGGAGTCTCTCGGCTGTGTCTGCTCCAGGCGCTGGAAAACGGCGTTGCGACATGTGGAGCTAACCAGGCTAACCCTCTATACTGAAGCTAAACTAGGGCCGGTGCGGCCCGACTGCGTCCTATTTTTCTACAGCGGAGTTCAGCGATTTGCGAATCTGATTGGCCACTGACGTTTCTGGTCATGTGACATGTGCGCCCAATAGCGTGACGAGCTGTGTCTTTGCCCATTTCCGCGTCGAACAGCCTGCAAAGCACCTGGCGTTCTATCGCCTAACCCTAACCCTAACCCTAACCTTAACCAACTTCGAAAGAGTGCCTAAGCTTAACCGTCGGAATCAGGGCAGGCGTTCTATTGCCATGCTCTAAGACAAACTCTAACCTTAACCGACTTCGAACGAGCGCCTAAGTCTAACCAGTGTAGAAACTTGCGATCCCACGATTGCGTGTGCGGTCCCACGATTGGGCGTACGCGTCACATGACCAGAAATGACACTGGCCAATCAGATTAGCAAATCGCCGAACTCCGTTGTAGAAAAATAACAGGCGGCCCGACTAGCTTCCCGACTATACTTGATAAGACGCTACACGTTAACGGTCGTCTTCGCAGCCCGTCTGTCGAATGTTCTCTTCGTATGCTCACGTACCCTACCCACTATACTGTAGGGATAATCTTACGGCACGCAACGTCACTTCTTCGGCCCGGCGGCAGGAATCTTATTCCACATGCTTTTCAGGTGGTAAGGCTCTCCGCCGAACGTCCTCTGTCCTTGGTGGAAACGGCGAAGAGGAAGTCTCGTTTATCGAAGTCCTCCTTCATACCAGCCTCTTCCTCACCTGTACCTGTTGCCAGACCAACGCCCACCAGCTCCCCCTGGCGATAGTCCTTCACCATGTCTCACTGAGTCCCAGAGCAAAACGGGTCACAATAATTACAGTTATAATGAATACAGTCAGGTTAATATGAACGTGTCTACATTTCCCCCTACTTTAAACGTGCCAAGTCCCAAGGCAAGTTACACAACCCCCCGTTTAGTGGAGTTAATCAATCAGACATCGCATACATTCACACAGTCCTTAGACCAACAATGTTGTACAATTAATCCCGACTCCGACTGTACACAGAGCCCGACATTCGCTTGGCTAAGGCATGCAAACACTGTTCACAGAACACACTCTTTAGTACATAGTCATGACGATACCTGGCAGGCAAACAACCTCTAGTACTCCTCTGTGGCCACAGTGGTCCGACCCCCCCCCTTTTCAGACCCCGTGTCTGAATCGTCCGTTCCCACTGACAGGTTGTCGGCAGAGGCCTCGTCCTCCTGGACTACAAGCCGTTCGCCTGAATCGGCTCCCTCTCCCCTGTCTACACCGCCCTCCCCTGGTGAGTCCGAACCCACCCCTTCCCCAGCGCCGGGCATGATCCCCGTAACAACACGCGGTGACCTAGGTGGGGTGCATACTCGGGGAGACGGTTCCCGAGGGAGACAAATGACGTGCGCCTCATCAGACTCGGAAGAGCTCTGTGAATGTTCATAAGACCTCCGGGGGACCTGCGCACACCCTTCCCTGTCAGAACTGGGAAAGGTACAAGGCTTGAGTTGGTCCTGATGGACAGTCTTCTCTGAACCGCCCCCTTCCGGCCTGACCTTGAAGAGAGGCATCCCCTCGTGGTTCTGTGTAACCACCAGATAGGGGGTAGGTTCCCACTTGTCTTGGATCTTATTTCGACCTCTGGGTCGATGGTTCCTCAACAGAACCCGGTCTCCGGCCCTTACAAGTGCGCCTCTGGACTTTCTGTCGTAGATCCGTTTGCGTCTGTGAGACGCATGTTTAGCCGTGGCTCCTGCGGCTTCCGCAGCGGCCTCTAGCCGCTCGTGGTGCCCCTGGACCCACTCGTCCAAGTTCTCCACATCGCCGTCCATGGCGTCTTTGCCACCCAGTACGTCCCTGGGCATCCTTGCATCCCTCCCAAATAGCAGGTAGAAGGGGGCGTACCCCATGCAGGAGTGAACATGACAGTTGTACGTAAGTACCAGTTCAGGCAAGTGTTCCTTCCAGTTCAGCTTCTTGTCTGTGGGCAAACTACGCAACATATCATGGATGGTCCGGTTAAATCTCTTGCATTGGCCGTTCCCCTGGGGGTGATAGGGAGTGGTACGGCTCTTGGAGATCCCGTAAAGTCTACAGAGTTCTTTGATGACGCCAGATTCAAAGTTCTGACCTTGGTCGGCATGAAGTCGAGCGGGGCAGCCATAGTACACAAACCAGTGCCGGATGAGTGCGGCGGCGGTGGTCTTGGCGGTCTGATCTTTGGTCGGGATTGCGAAAGTGAATCGGGTGAACATATCGGTCAACACCAGGATGTTCTCGTAGCCGCCCGTCGACATCTCCAGGACGGTAAAGTCCATAGCTAGGACTTCCATGGGCGCGGTCAGATTGGTGCATGTTATAGGGGCCTGAGACTTAGGGAACACGTCTCGGGCTAGCGCACACCGTTTACACTGTTGCACCCAGCCATTCACCTCTGCTGCCATCCCTATCCAGAAGTAACTTCGCCTCATCAGGTCTATGGTCCCACGTTTTCCAAAGTGTCATCCATGGTCATGTTGGGTCTCGTATATGTGTCGCCGCAGTGCCGTCGGCACCACCAGTTGCAGGACCTCCTCCCCGTCTCGGGGGTCACTAACGCGTCGAAACAGTACCTGGTTGCGTAAACGGAAAGGCTCCCACTGCCCATATAACTTGCGGAGGCATGGGTTTACTTCTTGCAACAGTGCTTTGGTAGGTGGGGTCCCACGGGCCACTGCCCGCCATACTGGTCCCAGTTCGGGGTCTTCTACCTGGAGTTGGCGTAATTCGTCCCAGCTATATCCGCTGTTTCCCTTCTGTGCCACTATTTGCCTTGCGACAACCACTGGGACCCTTGACGGATCGGTCCAGTCCTCGGGGCCTAGGCGAGCCCGGACTTCTTCCGCCGGGATCACTATGAAGCCCTCGTTCAGGCTCACCTCGTCCGTCTGTCTTGCGACTATTGCGGGTGCCCTCGACGGATCGGTCCACACCTCGGGACTCAGGCGAGCACGGACTTCTTCCGCCGGGATCACCAGCGAGCCCCTTTTTGGGCCCACCTTGCCCGTTTTTCTCTTGCCGATCGCTGGGACTTCCGGCGGATCAGTCCGTTCCTCGGGGCCCAGCCGAGTATGAACTCCTTCTGCCGTGATCGCTAGAAAGTCCTTTTCTGTGTCCCCTACTTCTGGTTCTGGTCTCATCGGGATGCGCGACAAGGCGGCGGCATTTTGGTTGAGTCGGCCGGGTTTGTAATGTACTACAAAGTCGTATTCGGCCAACTGTGCGACCCAGCGCTGCTCCACCGCCCCCAGGTTGGCCGTGTCCAGGTACCGCAAAGGGTTGTGATCGGTGATCACAGTGAATTGGGACTTGGGAGTAGAGCAGGAGGTCCCGGAACTTCTCTGTGATCGCCCACTTCATGGCGAGAAGCTCCAGCTTGAACGCGCTGTAGTTTCTGTCGTTCCTTTCAGACCCTCGAAGGCCCCTGCTTGCGAAGGCAATGACGCGATCCACGCCCTCTTGCTTCTGACTCAGCACGGTTCCCAACACCAAGTAGCTTCCGTCCATGGTTACTACGAAGGGGAGTCGGAGATCCGGATACGCTAACACGGGTGGCGCCATTAGGCACCCCCGCAGTCGATCGAAGGCCTCCTGGCAACTCAGAGTCCATTGGAAGGGCTCGGTCCGGCCCTTAGCGAACCCTTTCTTTTCTTTCCCTATGAGGGCATGTAGTGGTTGTGCTACCTGGGCGAAGTGGGGTACGAATCGCCGGTAGTAAGACATGAATCCGATCACTTGTCTCACCTCTTTCGCCAAGCGTGGTGCCGGCCAGTCTTCCAGGGCCCTTACTTTGTCGGTGTCGACTTGAACCCCGGCCGTAGAGACAATGTGTCCCAGAAACTTTACCTCCGCCTTGAGGAGGAAACACTTCTGGGGCTTGAGCTTGAGGCCATGTTTGCGGAGGCATCCGAACACCAGGTCTAGCTTCTGACAGTGGCTCTCGAAGAGAACATCAACACGTCATCCAGATAGACCAACAGAACGTCGAAGGCCAGGTCTCCTAGTACCGCGGTCATCAACCGCTGGAACGTCGCCGGCGCATTGCACAGCCCGAAGGGCATACGGGTCCACAGGTAAAGGTCGAAGGGCGTAGTGACGGCAGTCTTTTCTTGATCCTCCTCTTTCACCGCCACTTGGAAGTAGGCGGCCGTGAGGTCGAGGGACGAGAAGACCTTAGCCTGCCCGAGGGCATCTAGGGACTCCTCTATCCGGGGTAGAGGATAAGCATCTCGGTGCGTCACATTGTTCAGGCGAAGGTAGTCGCAACAGAAACGCACAGAGCCGTCCTTCTTGATCACTATCACTGCTGGTGACGCCCATGGGCCACCAGGTCCTGCATGTGTTGTTTCACCTCTTGAAAAGGGTGATTGTGGTAGTGTACCCATAGTCTCCGTCGTCTCTGGAGAACACAGCCTTGTGTTTCTCCAAACCTTGTTCAGTCGGTTCACTTGCCCCTGGGTGAGGTCCTGGAGGTTCGCTTGTACGGGCACCGCTAATTGTCTGGTCTTCCCGTCTGCGGTCTCGGGGGCCATGCTGTCCCCGGCGTCAATCGCCGTCACCCTCAAACCTCCGGCAACTTCTTCTATGACCACCTTCTCTTTGGGCAGCACTTGGCGGGGGCGGTAGAGTTCCGCCAGTCGGGACCGGGGCCGGAGCACGTTACAAATGAAGCCCTTCAGATTCAGGTCCCTTCTGCCACTCCTCTGTCACTTTAGAACTAGCACTCAGGTGTTAATTTTTGGGGGCTGGTGGCTGGGTCTAAACGTAAACAAAGGAATGGTACTTAACTTAAGTGCTTCCCTAGGGACCAGCCCTCAGACCCCCAAGATAATTTTTATATGGGCAGTCTGACTTGGGGTACTGACCATATATTAGTGTTGCAATGCATGATAAATAAACAGTGAAAAAAACTAAGAAATCAGATGGGGCTGGGACATTTGGGACGAATAAAAATGTAAGATGAAAATCTCCCCAGCCTGTGGGAGGCAGTGGAGGTGTGAAATCTGGCCCGGTCCAGAACAATAGGAGTCACAAAATCAGTTTGGAGTGGAGTGGTGGAGTAGTGGTAGAGGAGCAGTAGATGCTTGATTTTTCAGGGCTGTATCTGTAGCTGCGTCGGTCGGATTTAACAGCCTCACTGGCACCCTCCCATTCAGGGCGTGGGTCACTACATTGGCCACCAGTAGGCTGGGCGGTAGGTTGGCACTCGGAGTTCTCTCGAGCATTACGGGGCGTTGTATCCTCGCCGAAGTCCCGGAGCGGCCCTGGACGATCACCTCACTGTGGGGGGGAATGACGGCCACCTTCACGTACCCAATTTTCCCCAGGGCGTTGCACCCCTGTTCCTATTGGGTGACTGCAGCGACGATGCGGCACAGGGCGGCGCCGGAGCGGTGACGGCCCGTTCGGCGTATCCCATCCACTCCGGCGAAGAGGGCGTACACCCCACTGAGTATGTTCATCCCCAGAAGGCCAGGGACTGTGTTTCCCGCTGGGCCGCAGTTGGGGTCGTCTCTTACTACGAACTTCATCCCCAGACATTCCACATCTGCGAAGAGGCAACCAACCACTGGTATTTCTAGGCCGTTACCGGCCGTGAGGGTGACCCAGGACAGTCTCTCTCTCTCTTGAATTGCTGCTTGAAGTGGGTTTCTGTCATGGTGGTCACTTCGGAACAGGTGTCTAAGAGACAGCAAGTCTTGACGCCGTCTATTTGAACATCTAGGGTGTAGCATCCCCCATATATATCTTTGGCCTCTAGGCTCGCTGCTGCCGAATTGGCGGCTCCTGCCGCTACGGTGTCGACCGTACCTCGGGTTCGAGTGGAGGGGCCCGGTGGACCCGGTGATTCGGGCGCGATGGCGTGTACTGGCCGTGATCCGCCGGTCTGAAGTGGACATTCTCTACTAATATGCCTCGGCTGTTGACAGGCGTAACAGATCAGTCTCCCATCCTCTCTCCAGCGGGGTAGTCTACGCGGGGTAGGGGGCAAGTCTCCCCTCTGTCCGCGTCCGGAGGAACTGTTCCTGACCGGCGACCAGTTGTCGGATGGATTCCTGTAGTGCGGGTACACTAAGAGAGGGTCCGCGGTCTTCCGCAGCTGCGGCGTACACCACGCCCCTGGCGGAACTCTTAGCGGTGGACAGGGCCTCCTCCTCTTCGGACCAGTCAATCGCGGCCAGCATTAATTCAATGAACGGCAGCGTCTCTTTCTCCCTCAAATATCGCTTCATCTCCCGTCACAGCACATCATCTCTCAAGCCTAGGACAAACTGCTCCTGCAGTAAAGTGGCGGTGTCCGGGACCCGGCCGGGCGCCCGCCTCTGTAGACGCCGAAGCATCTCTTGTAGGTCGTAAGCGTATTGCCTCACGGTCTCGCCGACGCCTTGTTTGCGATCATAAAACTCCCCCAGACGGACACTGACGGGGGCTTTGTCTCCATAGGTCGCCTCTAGCACCTTGAACAGGGTGTCTGGTTGCGGGGAGGCCTCTTCCAACATGAACCTCACCGTCTGCTTGGCTTCGCCTTTCAGATGTAATTTTAATACCTCCACTTGATCGTCGGCTGGCACTTTGCTAGTCCGGAAGTGCGATTTCATCGCCCGGATCCTATCTTCCACCGACGGTTCTCCCCTCTCTTTTCCCCCCCCAAACTCGCTGCACTCAAGTTCAAGTTTCCTTTATTGCCACACAACCAGGTTGGTGGTATTCTTGTTCGGTACAGACCAGGGTGGATACATAATACAGTACAACATGACACAATAAATACATAAATACAGCACAGCACAACACAGCACAACATAAACACATAGAAGAATCTAGTCCAGCGGTCAGGAGCTTGGTTAGTGTAAAGCCCACCCAAGGGAAGACGTCAATAGAACCACTGCTTGACTGCCTGGCAGAAATCAAGTGCTGGATGTCCGAAAACTCCCTGACATTGAACGAAGGGAAAACCAAGGTCATTGTTTTTAATAGTGCCCCCCCGGCCCCCCTCATTGGTCCCCTGGGTCCCCTGGGTCCAAACCTCTCCACCTCTGTCAGGAACCTCGGGGTCATCTTCGACAGCAATTTTAAATTTGACAAACAGGTCAGCGCCGTAGTTAAAAACAGTGACTCCTGGCGAAGACAAAGGCATACCTCTCCCAAAGTAACCTAGAGACAGTGATACATGCCTTTGTCACCACTCGCCTCGACTACTGCAATGCTCTGTACACGGGCATCGACAAATCCCTCCTCCACCACCTACAACTGGTGCAGAACGCAGCCGTGCGCCTCCTCACCAAAACAAGAAAACACGAACACATCAGCCCAGTTTTGGCCTCGCTCCACTGGCTGCCTGTTAGCTTTAGGATCAATTTTAAATTAGCCCTAAATGTTTTTAAATCATTAAATGGCACGGCTCCTCCCTATCTGTCCGAGCTCTTGCACCGCCACACCCTGCACGATCCCTCAGATCAGCTGACCAGCTGCTATTGGTGGTGCCCAGAACCAGGCTCAAGACTAGGGGAGACAGAGCTTTCTCCACCGCAGCGCCTAGATTGTGGAACAGCCTCCCCCTCAGCGTACGGACCACCCAGACCGTGCAGGCTTTTAAATCACTCTTGAAAACCTACCTGTTCTCGTTGGCCTTCCCCCCTACTTAATCACCACTAGACCCCTGGCCCTTCTATCCTCTTTGTTTTACTGTGTCCTACCAGTTTTTTATTGCTTTCATTGCTTTATTATGTTTTTAATCTTATAACTTGCACCATATTGTTTTGTTTTTGTTGCTTTCATTGCTTTACTATGTTTTTAATCTTATACCTTGCATCACATTATTTTGTTTTTATCAACTTGCTTGTGAAGCACTTTGGTGCCAGCTGCCGCTGCCTGAAAATGTGCTATATAAATAAAACTGACTTGACTTGACTTGACTTGGCGGAAGGGGGAGAGGCGGGCCAAGGGAGTTCAGGGTCCGAATGGCGGTGGGGAAGAAGCTGTCCTTGAAGCGGGTGGTTTTTGAAAGGATGGACTTAAAGCGCCTACCTGAGGGCAGGGGCTGAAACAGGGGGTGTGCTGGGTGTGAGGGGTCCTTAGCTATTTTTCTGGTGCGGGTGGTTGTGCGGGAGGTGAAGATGGAGTCCAGGGAGGGAAGGTCAAATCCTGTGATTTTGGAGGCCTTGTTTATGCTGCGCTGAAGTTTTTGAATGGATAGTTTTTGTGCGGAACTTTCTGTCCCGTTGGACATACACAGTAGAGGGGGTCACTTGGGGTTCGTTGGGTTTAATCTCGAGGACGGCCTTGACTAAGGAAAGGGCTTCTCTCTGGTTGCTCCGGGCCTGCTCAATGAGCACCGTCTGTCGGTCCAGGTGGCCTGCTTGGTCATGGTATTTGGCCTTCAGAGCCTCTACGCATTCTGCCAAGTCTCTCATGGTGTCCACCATCCTCTTCCTTCACCTCGGGGGAAGCCTGCTGGACACTCAATAGACCTATCGCTAAGCCACGCCCCCTTTGAAACCTCGGACAAACAAAGTCGACCGTGAATGACGATGGCCGCAGGCAGCCCCTTTCCTGACTGTGATGCAAGCCTTGCTTCACAGTCACGAAAGGGGCTAGGCCGCGGGAGATTTACCACAGCACGTAATAGACCTGTTTTTTAAAGATAACACAAATATTTCATCTAGAAGCAGACAGAGAGGGTTACAATATGCAGTGGAAAAGTACGTTCATGAGATACACTTTTACCTTAGACCTCCATGGTGATGCAAGCATTAGCTATAGATAACGTCTCAAGCATTACTTACAGTTGACTTGATTGAAGATTACAAGAACTATGACGATAATCCATGATTACTACTATTGCTGATACATTTAGTTTAGGCTAGTGGTCCAACGCAGTATACGAGCTAGACCCGACAGTTGTGTCACTAGTCACTAGAATGAGGAAAAAAGTGAGAGCTGTCATTCTGCAACCAGAATAATCCACCTCTTTTGTAAACATACTATGTTGGTTCTTTTGTGACCCAGGTAAATATGCCAACAATCCTCCTCCATAAAGGGGTGATACGTCAGAGAATGGTATGCTGCACATTCTAGTGTACATCAGGTCAAATGATTGATTACACTAACTATAAATGTATAGTGATAGAGACCAAAGTAAAAATACCTAATAATAAAATAGACCTAGTAATAGGGGGTGACAGTGGTTTGGGAGTAGAGCAGTCATCTGGTAATTCGGAGGTTCCTGGTTTGATTCTCGCTCCTCCCGGGCAGTGTGTCGAAGTGTCTTTGAGCAAGACACTGATGAGCAGGTTGGCACCTTGCATGGTTGCCTCCACCGTCGGTGTGTGAATGTGTGAGTGAATGGGTAAGATGTGAGAAACAAATTGTAAAGCACTTTGGATAAAAGCGCTATATAAATACAGCCATTTACCATTTATATATACCTACAGTATAAATACCTGTAAATCACAGTATATGGGTACAGGACATAGCTTTTCTTATAACACTAAGTATAACTTATATTTAATATAAATATAAATAAATGCATATACAACACATTCTCAAGATAGATCACTCTGATTAGAAAAGAAAACCCACAACTAAAGTGTACATAAATAGCCACTATTTTTAATAAATATACATGGATTTACAGTTTCACAAATGGATGTACGATATAAAATACAAACAGTGCTGGAATAGCGAACAATATCATGTGTTGTTGTGATACATCTATGGCAATTTAACATTATATTCTTGTAGCCAAATGAATGCTGTGACGAGGCTTAAAATGTATTTTGTCCCAACCCCAGACCCATAGTTCACAAATCGAATTAAAATGTTATCGCTCGATGCACATCCTCTACATCAGTGTTTCTCAACTGGTGGGTCGCGACCCAAAAGTGAGTCACGGGACCATTTTGAGTGGGTCGTGAATGTGTGTGTAAAAAAAGTTAAAAAAAAAGTTAAAAAAAATATTTTTTTATTTTCTTATTTTTTATATATATTTTTTTAACTACCTATCTTTGTGAAAGTGGCTTCTCAGCTCAGGTCCAGCTGAAGACAAAGCAGAGGAACAGATTGGACATTGAGCATGACCTCAGAGTTGCTTTGTCTACTCTTGTCTGGAGCAAACAACATCCCCAGTTATCCCATTAGTTCCCTGGGATGTTAAGCTAAGAAGTCTGCTAAGAAGGATATATTATTTATTATTATTATTTTATTTCATTGTGTTTTTAGCCCTAGTTGCACTTTTGTTGCAACCCCAGTTATCCCATTAGTTCCCCCAAACTTACTGTAGAGAAGTCTGCTAAGAAGCATAATATTATTTATTATTTATTATTATTATTATTATTATTATTATTATTATTATTATTATTATTATTATTATTATTATTATTATTATTATTATTATTATTATTATTATTATTATTATTATTATTATTATTATTATTATTATTTTATTTCATTGGGTTTTTAGCCCTAGCTGCACTTTTGTTGCAACCCCAGTTATCATTAGTTCCCCCAAACTAAGGTTTGTTATGTTAAGCTAAGTATAACAAAGCAGGATAGCCGGACCAGCACTCACAGGTTCAATGTTTTTTTAATTGGCAGCCTGAATCAAAGCAGACATGTTTCGGACTAATGTCCTTCTTCAGTGGTATGGCTAGCACTGGAAATGAATTCAAGGTGATGATTAAATACACCTGGCAGGTAAATGACACGGCAGGAAATGACATCACAACGCAGGTGTGCCTATGCAATATGACTAAATGAATGACCTATCAAAATAGAGTACAATCATAATTTATACATATGTATAGATATATCTATATCTATCATCAATAAATATTTATAAACAATACAATACAAAACGAAACAAAATTACCAGAAACTTGATAACATATAACATGCCCTTTCATTTATAGGGCTAATTGAGCCACTTTACTTGAATTGAATTAATTAATTTCAAATTATCCATAGGGCATCTAGTTTGGCAACAAACAACATCTTAAATCAGACCAGAAATAACAATGTGGGAGTAAGGAGGTTAAAGGAAACAGGTTAAGACGTTCTCTTCATTCATACCTTTAGGTTCGATACAATTAAACAGGTGGATATAATAACATTCACGTTGCAGCAGCAGCTTGTGTCTGTCTCCACCTCGCGCTGGCCTGAGTACTAGCTCTAGTCCCATATATTTGAGGTCGTTGACGGTATGCTTACACTTAGAGAAATGCCGAGCTACCGATGACTTGACATCTAAATTCCTCACAGCACATTTGTGTTCACTTATTCTTGATTTAAAGGCTCTCGTTGTTTTGCCCACATAGGAAAAATTACAAGGACATTTTAGCAAATACACCAGATTGGACGAATTACACGTTATCCGTCCTTTGACTCGGATATATTTTATTTTTTTCCCGTTTTTGGATGTGCGAAAAATTTATCTTTAATCATACCCTGGCACTGAACACAGGATTGGCAGGGAAAATTTCCGTCTGGGATGTTGGACATAAAATGAGAAGGTTTCTTTAAGGGCAAATCAGTTTTGACTAGGAGATTAGATAATCTTTTGAGAAATGTGTCTAATCGTATATGCGCTATATTGACGATCTGTTTTTTATTTGGTCTGGTTCATCATCCGAACTTTTTGCCTTCCTTGAGTACCTGAACTCCTGTAGAAGAACGATAAAGTTTACATTAAAGTTTGATATGTATAATTTACCCTTCCTCGATGTTTTGATCAAGAAAGCCCCAGATGGCATCTCATTACACACAGAGGTTTTTAAAAAGGAGACGGATCGTAACTCGTTCTTACATTATTCTAGTTATCACACCCCAGCCTTGAAGAACAGTCTTCCTTATAGCCAAATACTTCGCTATAAGAGAATATGTGATACTGACGATACATTTATTGCACAAGCAAAGGTACTCCGTGGCAGTTTCCACGAGAGAGGATATAGTGCTGATTTGACACTAAAAGCCTTTAATAAAACCAAGCATATCGACAGGGCCACGTTGTTTACCCCCAGAAAGAAAGAAGATAAACCTGACAAAGTATCTTTCGTGTCTACTTACAGCCCTATTACGAGAGACACGCGGACTATTGTCAATAAACATTGGCATATTCTGCAGTCCGACCCTCTCATAGGGACAGCGTTTCAGCATTCGCCTAACTATTTTTACAAGAGACAAGCAAATTTATCTAATCTCCTAGTCAAAACTGATTTGCCCTTAAAGAAACCTTCTCATTTTATGTCCAACATCCCAGACGGAAATTTTCCCTGCCAATCCTGTGTTCAGTGCCAGGGTATGATTAAAGATAAATTTTTCGCACATCCAAAAACGGGGAAAAATATCCGAGTCAAAGGACGGATAACGTGTAATTCGTCCAATCTGGTGTATTTGCTAAAATGTCCTTGTAATTTTTCCTATGTGGGCAAAACAACGAGAGCCTTTAAATCAAGAATAAGTGAACACAAATGTGCTGTGAGGAATTTAGATGTCAAGTCATCGGTAGCTCGGCATTTCTCTAAGTGTAAGCATACCGTCAACGACCTCAAATATATGGGACTAGAGCTAGTACTCAGGCCAGCGCGAGGTGGAGACAGACACAAGCTGCTGCTGCAACGTGAATGTTATTATATCCACCTGTTTAATTGTATCGAACCTAAAGGTATGAATGAAGAGAACGTCTTAACCTGTTTCCTTTAACCTCCTTACTCCCACATTGTTATTTCTGGTCTGATTTAAGATGTTGTTTGTTGCCAAACTAGATGCCCTATGGATAATTTGAAATTAATTAATTCAATTCAAGTAAAGTGGCTCAATTAGCCCTATAAATGAAAGGGCATGTTATATGTTATCAAGTTTCTGGTAATTTTGTTTCGTTTTGTATTGTATTGTTTATAAATATTTATTGATGATAGATATAGATATATCTATACATATGTATAAATTATGATTGTACTCTATTTTGATAGGTCATTCATTTAGTCATATTGCATAGGCACACCTGCGTTGTGATGTCATTTCCTGCCGTGTCATTTACCTGCCAGGTGTATTTAATCATCACCTTGAATTCATTTCCAGTGCTAGCCATACCACTGAAGAAGGACATTAGTCCGAAACATGTCTGCTTTGATTCAGGCTGCCAATTAAAAAAACATTGAACCTGTGAGTGCTGGTCCGGCTATCCTGCTTTGTTATACTGAACTTTATGGGATTACAGCACCCAGTGTGAGTACTTGTGAGCGCGGTCTAACTTGACTATTATGTTAAGCTAAGAAATCTGCTAAGAAGCATATATTATTTAATTTCATTGGGTTTTTAGCCCTAGTTGCACTTTTGCTGAAATGTTTTGTGTTTATTTCATGTTTTTAACAGTGCATGAAAGATTGTGTATTACTGCAAAAAAAAAGTGAAATAAATCATAGTGGTTAAAAAAAATTGGGTCGCGACTTAATGACTAAGGAAAATGTTGGGTCCCGAGGCTAGACCAGTTGAGAATCACTGCTCTACATTGTCAATCTCCTGACCCGTTAGTCATAGTCACAACATTTGCTGTGATTATTGATGACCCTTGGAAGGAGAAACATGTTGATTTTGGTTACCCTGTAACCTTTCTTCTAGTACCTCCATTATGGATTAATAGCCTGGTCTGTTGACATTTGCAATATCAGCAACTGTTGTTTCCGTCATCTACCCAGTAAAATGTGCAAGTAACAGCAAAGTGGAGATATTGTTATGCCTTGGATGCAGTCTGCACTCTACTGACTGCATTACTAACACTATTAGCCTCACAAGTCGGCCATGATAGCAAGGACTTCAGCCTCCTGTCAGGGCTGCACTTAAATAAATGTTCTTGTATCTTGTACTTTACTTGAGTATTTTCATTATAGGGAACTTTGTACTTTCACTCCACTACATTTCAAAGTAAATATTGTACATTTTACTCAACTACATTTATCTGAGCCTCCCCCCAAAAAAGATTTAGCATACAAGACATGGCATAAATTGATGAAGATTAAGTACTTTAACATTTTAAACCATCAATCTGAGGGACACAGAGCAGCATAACTGGACCACTTTAACAACCTTCAGGTCAATATATCAAGGGTTGAATGCACTGAAATACAAGAACACCCTATAGAATATGTACTGTACTTTTACTTTTGAAACTTAATACAGTACTGTAGTGATTGTAATGGTACATAATTCACCCACGGAAATATTGTTAGGAACATTCTAGAACATTAGTGCCGCCCGAACATTCTGGAACGTGTGTGATGATGTCATGGCAGAACATTCTAGAACCTTAGTCAGTGGCGGCTCCTGAATTCATCTCCAGAGGGGGCGCTATACCAAACATTTTGCAAACATGTACCACGCATTGGCCAAATAAAGTACAGTCTAATTCACAACTTGAAACACAATATATAAATAGAAAAGTTAGAAACAAACTCGCTCCGTCTCCAAACACACGCATAGGCACAGAGAGAGAGAGAGAGATGGAGAGAGACACAGCGGGTGCAGCACAACAGAAGAGAGAGAGAGAGAGAGAGAGAGAGAGAGAGAGAGAGAGAGAGAGAGAGAGAGAGAGAGAGGAGAGAGAGAGAGAGAGAGAGAGAGAGAGAGAGAGAGCGTTAGTTAAGCATTAGCTGAGTGGCTAACAGCAGTGTGGTAGATTTTGGACATAGATCATAACCATCATTGTTTATAAGAAAGGTCATAAGATTACGTTTTGATTAGGAAAACAGCTGCACTACTATTTGCCCTGTGTACCCCTCACAAAAGAGTTGGGTGTCTATGGCCACTCAAAATAGCCTGTTGTAAAAGACACTGTTTGAACAAGATAGCCTTCTGCCCCTTAGGGAGTGATTGAACAATAGAAGCCATCTGGTTCCTAGGGTGGGACAGGAAGGAGAAATCCTAGCGAACACAATGAGGTGATAAGGTTAACAGGGTCAAAGTGCCCATGCAGTGTTATACGGCCTGGGGGACCCAAGGACATGCAACTGTTAACTTATGTGTGCTTACTGAGGTAGAATGTTTATCATCAATGTGAGACTATTAGGCTGGAGCTTAGTAAATGAATGCTAAAAGTATAAACTGTATAAAAGTCATTGATGTAAGTTAAAATATAATTAGGCTTATTTACATTGGGGTAAGAATTCTGAAGTCATACTTAAACTATGTAATTAGTTTTCACTTAAAGTGAAAATAGGTTATAATGATAAGAAATGTGTTTAAATAGGATAGCTCTGGGTTCATGGAACAAATGGTAATTCAAAGATAGATATTAGGAAATGAATAAATGCAATGTATTAAGGCAGATTGTTAGAATTTGTTTGTATTTAAACATAGAGAGACAGAATGTGTTATGTTATGAAATCAATAATCCAAGTATTAGGTTGTTAGACAGTGTTTGTTCTCTGACTGGAGAACAAAGGAAAGTTCAGTTGGCTGCAAAGTCAACCCCCTGTTGCATTCAAACATAGAGAGGCTGTGATTGGACAAACCACAGCTGATGATGTCATCACCATGAGACGCTGGGCCTTGGGATATAATGGGATGTTGTGATGGGGAGAAGGACTCTGGAAACCCAACTCAACAGGACAACACCTATCACCCATCCAAAGCGGGCAGGTCAGCAGGACAAAGAAAGGACAAAGAACAAAAGAACTTTTGGAGGGAAAACAGAACTATACTTTGTTCATCAGCCAAGGGAACAAAGCCATCAACAACTATCATTCTTCATCTACTATAATATTAGTCTGGTTGTTATCAAGACGGCATAGTGTCTTTGATCACAATTATAGCATTCTTTATTGTAATTTGTATACAACTCTTAACTTTGATTAAACAGCTGTTGTTATAACCTTTTCCTCCTGATTCCTTCTGCCTGCACCGCTGAGAAGTTAATAAGTAATTCCCATAGCTTTAGAGTTATTGAAACAACGCAGAGTACTAAGCACCCGGTTCTGGTACAGAGCAGAACCGTAATAGCTTGGGAATCTACTTCATTTTTGGTGCCGTTCGACCCGTGAACAAGTGGCGGCCCAGGACGAGATTTTTTTTTTCCTTCACTCGTCAACCTCATCAGCGGACGACGGAGGACACAGCTGCGGGAGCTTCGTTCCTGAGAGAGAGGTGAGTGTTGGAGAAGAATGGGCGGCTCTGTTCGAACAACAAGGGGTTGGGAAAAGTAATTGTGAAGTAATTAAAAGACCTCATGTTATTGTAATATGATGACGTATTGGGTGCACAGACTATCTGATTGTGGGAAATGGTATTAGCGTCGCATGACGGCAGATGAAAGGCTTTTCTGGCTAGGAAGCGCGGTAATCTGGTGTGTGCGACAGGGGCGCGTTCTGAGTATATGAAATCCCTAAAAATTATTCTCAGGAAGAGGGCGCGGTAATGATTGATGATTTGATTGTTCTGAATGGGGAGAGAGCTGTGTATAAGATGGGCTCTGTTGCTATTTAGAACATGCAAATCAGGTATGGTAAAGATGATTTGGCACCTGCATGATCAGGGAACGTGGTTTGTGCGATTACAGGATTAACACGTAGTAATTAATAGAAGGTAGGGGCCGGCGTGTTCAAGAGGCTCAATAATAGGATGGTTTGCTGACTGAGCGTGATAGACAGGACGTATCTGCGGGAACCTATCGGCCGAATTAAATGAAGATGTATGTTCGTCCTTAGGCATAGTATCGAACGGGTCCGGAGATCCCTTTTTAATCTTGAGCGAAACCGGCGTGTTGATTGAATTACGTGCGCTGTGATACGAGGCGGACAATGTGCTTAATCAAAAAGCAGAAAAAGAGATTACGAAAGGTGATAAAAAGAAATAATGCCGGTAGTGGGGTAATGCCGATAACCTCTGCAGACATTACATTGACCGAATTGAACAGTGACGTTAACCTGATTGACTGGAATGTGATCGACTCCCCTCTAGTGTCCAGTGTGACGGAGGGACTGGAAATAATGTCTTTTACTCCGCCACCGGGAGTCGTTGCAGCGAGCGACCCAGAGACAACTGTATTACCCGAGTCGATCCACGCTGAAGTGTCCGTTGCAGGTGACTGCCAGTTAACCAAGAGACAAAGAAAGCAACTGAGGAGAGCGATGTTGTTGCAGCAGTCCCAGGGAGTTGACGCTGGCCGTACGGCGGGAATAGAGACCGTCAACAGGTATGGGATAATACATGAACAGTTTCTACAGCCCACCTGTGTCTCGTGCCCAGGTTTTCTCCACCCCCACCATCAGTACCAAACTGAGGGATGTGGCCCGATGACTAGGAGCCAGTCAACAAGGGCCAGGGTGGAGGAAGAGGGGAAGACGTGCCTCCCTCTAGAACAACAGCTAGCCGAGGCTAGACAGGTAGTGGAATACCTCCAAGGCCTAATTCAGTCCACACAGCCCGGAGGGGAGACAGGTTCCAATGGAGAACCAGATGGCCAGAGACGGGCCCAGTTGGGGCCACAAGGGGGTCCTGCGCCGGAACAACAACAAACCCCAAGAGGGAGACAGTGGCAACCACGAGGAAGAGGTGGAGGCAGAGGCAGGAATCCGAATGGATACGCGGTGCGGCGGATGGAGTGTTGGCCGTGCGGGACTCTCGGACACCTTTCTCGGGAATGTGAGCTCTGGGCCCGATGACCCCAGGGTCATCCGATCACAGGCGGCTGACCCGCCGGGTCCCACAACCCAGGGGACAAGGACAGGTTGCTGGATCTGTGGACTGAAAGGTCATTTTCAAAGGTCATGTCTGCAGAGGCCACCGGCAGAATAAAAATATATACAACTGATTAGGGTAAAGATGGAATAGGTTGAATAAAAAATATATGCTCCGGGTTAGAATAAAAATAGAATAAAAAATAAATAGAGGGGTTAGGTGATTAGATTATGAATGAAAGTTACTAAAAATGGATGTATGATTAACTGACAAATGCATGAACTAATCAGACTAACAAGAAAATCAAAGTATGTTAAACAGTTAATATTAGGTATCCATGCTTGGTCAATATTCAGATTGGTCAAAGGGTGGAGTGCATGATTAGGAGATTAAAAAGACCCATAGTGGTTTATAGTATTGATAGATGGGTATTAACAGTTATGAGTAATAGAAATAGGTGGTTACTTTTATTTTTACTTCTCTTTTCTAGTGTGTTACGAGCAATTCCTGACTTAGGCGGGAAGCGTTCATTTTGTTTATTCATTTGATTTCCCTTTTTTGTTTCTTAGTTAATACGGGGATGCATAAGCCTCTAGAAGATAGGTTAAAAATGAGTAGAAAAGAAAAAAGAAAAAGCTCACAAGTTTGGTTTATTTTTTCATTTATTGGTTTGGCATGGTTTTTCTTTGTATGTTTTGTTTTCTGTTTCCTTTCTTTCTATATAATTTTTTTCTTAGGGTACCTGGCAAGCTGGGAGTGATCTCGACACATCAGGACGGGGTAGTATGTGTCTATAAAATGGACTGGGAACAAAGTGAATGGACATGAGCTGGTTCATGGATTTTTGTGCTCCGCCCATTGAATACCCGGTTTTAGGGGCTGGGGGTGTGTCGTGATTGGTGAAAGTGTTGGGAAGCATGATTCTCTGTACATTAATAAAGCTCAATAGGTTTGGTCGCTATTGGCCAAGTTAGTCTTTGTGTAGGGTGTGAACATGTGCAATTGATGATTGGCTTGTGGGGGACTCTGTGGGCTTGATGAAGGCTGGCGGAGAGTGTGGAAGATGTGTGTTTAAGGCGGACTGTGATTTGTTGCCATACACACAGGACTACTGGGAGAGTGGATATGTCAGTGCTGACTGTCCGGGCCGGGGTGCAGCTGTCCGAGGACGGAGGTATGATGTTTAGAATTTTATTCCACATCAAAGGGTGGTGGGGTATACTGTTTTGACAGCATAATATAAAGAGAGCCATGTGAATTTTTCTGAATTTTGAATATTAAACGACCAAGAAGCCATAAGATATATAGAAATATGATTTGGAATAGAAAGTTGTCAAAGCTCAGACCAGTAAAGAGAGTCTGAGGGAGGAAAAGTATGGATTCTCAATCAATTGTTGTGGTAGAAGTGACCTGCACTGTCCCGAAGCGAAATCTATATTCACTGCAGGATACAAATGGGAGATTGGGGAACCAGACACTGGCTAGTGTCTACCCAAAGGTCCATGGGGAATTCCAACGCTGCAGGGCACCTAGAGAAGAACCAGGAGAAGCCTACCTCTCAGGCCGGGAGAGTTCCGGCCAACGCAGTGACCGGGTCTTGAGGCTTCAGAGGGAAATAACAGGCAACCAACGAGGAGACAGGTGGCTAGGCCTCAGCAACAACTCCGGCTGTCAACAGACGGGCTGCAAGGCCTTAACCATTGACCAGGGGGTCTACAAGCGAAAGGGGGGAGCTGCTATCGCCCCTATCAACGACCAGGCGGAGGGGGAGAGAAGCAAACCTCTTCCACTAATCCAAGGGTCAACGGGGGTTGAGCAGCCAGCGACGACCTCCCCACAGCTGTGACATCAATATAAAATACAGCAGGGGGTCCTACCCCTATAGAGTTCAACACGAGACATGCAGTCTCGACAGAAGACGGGGTGTGATAGAAAGGCAATTTGCTTTCTAATTCCACCTCCCAGAATGGGTGGCACCATTCAGCAGTCGTGCACTGCACCAGCTCTGAGCGATACGGAGGAGGCCAGGTCGATTTAGAAGACATTGACCCCCCTCCTCATCGTTCTAAGTCAAAATTTGACAAATCACAGTTGAAACCAATGGAAATTGATCTTGGTACGAAACGGCTTATTAAAGACTGTACACGGGGCAAAAATAACCAAAAATGGACTGCTAATAAAGGTGTTATATTGTTGTATAAGTATACATAAGAAGGAGATTTAGGAAAAAGAAGGTACGGTTGAATTTTAGGATCTGAGTGTGGCAACCCATATGTATTTTATCTAAATATGATTTAAAATGTCTTAAATTCTTATCCAGAAAGTAGAAGTTAGGATCTATGTTTGACATATTAAGGATAGATAAACTATCCGAGTGTGGAAATGTGGTAGATTTTGGACATAGATCATAACCATCATTGTTTATAAGAAAGGTCATAAGATTAAGTTTTGATTAGGAAAACAGCTGCACTACTATTTGCCCTGTGTACCCCTCACAAAAGAGTTGGGTGTCTATGGCCACTCAAAATAGCCTGTTGTAAAAGACACTGTTTGAACAAGATAACCTTCTGCCCCTTAGGGAGTGATTGAACAATAGAAGCCATCTGGTTCCTAGGGTGGGACAGGAAGGAGAAATCCTAGCGAACACAATGAGGTGATAAGGTTAACAGGGTCAAAGTGCCCATGAAGTGTTATACGGCCTGGGGGACCCAAGGACATGCAACTGTTAACTTATGTGTGCTTACTGAGGTAGAATGTTTATCATCAATGTGAGACTATTAGGCTGGAGCTTAGTAAATGAATGCTAAAAGTATAAACTGTATAAAAGTCATTGATGTAAGTTAAAATATAATTAGGCTTATTTACATTGGGGTAAGAATTCTGAAGTCATACTTAAACTATGTAATTAGTTTTCACTTAAAGTGAAAATAGGTTATAATGATAAGAAATGTGTTTAAATAGGATAGCTCTGGGTTCATGGAACAAATGGTAATTCAAAGATAGATCTTAGGAAATGAATAAATGCAATGTATTAAGGCAGATTGTTAGAATTTGTTTGTATTTAAACATAGAGAGACAGAATGTGTTATGTTATGAAATCAATAATTCAAGTATTAGGTTGTTAGACAGTGTTTGTTCTCTGACTGGAGAACAAAGGAAAGTTCAGTTGGCTGCAAAGTCAACCCCCTGTTGCATTCAAACATAGAGAGGCTGTGATTGGACAAACCACAGCTGATGATGTCATCACCATGAGACGCTGGGCCTTGGGATATAATGGGATGTTGTGATGGGGAGAAGGACTCTGGAAACCCAACTCAACAGGACAACACCTATCACCCATCCAAAGCGGGCAGGTCAGCAGGACAAAGAAAGGACAAAGAACAAAGGAACTTTTGGAGGGAAAACAGAACTATCCTTTGTTCATCAGCCAAGGGAACAAAGCCATCAACAACTATCATTCTTCATCTACTATAATATTAGTCTGGTTGTTATCAAGACGGCATAGTGTCTTTGATCACAATTATAGCATTCTTTATTGTAATTTGTATACAACTCTTAACTTTGATTAAACAGCTGTTGTTATAACCTTTTCCTCCTGATTCCTTCTGCCTGCACCGCTGAGAAGTTAATAAGTAATTCCCAGAGCTTTAGAGTTATTGAAACAACGCAGAGTACTAAGCACCCGGTTCTGGTACAGAGCAGAACCGTAATAGCTTGGGAATCTACTTGAGCAGCTAACGTTAGCTAAGAGAGAGAGAGAGAGAGAATTAACTCACTTTGTTTAATTGAAACGTGGTCCAGCCGGAGGGCTTAATAAAGTGTATGTCCACTGACTGTCCCCTAGACTGTTGTCGATGTATATCCACTCACTGCCCACTGTCCAGACTCCAGACTGAATCACAAGTTCACAACACACAGCCTCGAACATGTTGCAAACTGCGGCTATGGAAAGAACTGGCATCGCCGCGTCGGCCAATCAGAGAGCTTCTCCGCGAAATGCGGCTATGCTATGGAAATTATAGACGCTCGGCTGCTTGCAGACCGCTTCAAAACGCGCCCGAGTTCCATCATAATACATCATATTCAACGCACAGCGCGTTACGCACTGATTGGCTGCGACGGATACAGCGATGAAACAGTGACGCGCACTCAGAGCGCTATTGCGTCTAACCCGAGAGAAATACGGCAGGAGAAATGCGGCTACGGTAATGGAACGTTCTTTATCAGACAGAATCGTCACTTCCTGTTCAGGAAAACGATTATTAATATTTTATATTTTAATGTTATATTGTGCATTGGAAACACAAACATACTTAAAATGAGTAAATATTATTCATTTTAAACATGTTTATTTTATTTTTAGGGGTCTAAAATAAAAATAAAACATTTTCTTCTTCTCCTGCTCTCTTTACCAGGGGGGGCGGCGCCCTAGCGCCCCCAGTGGCGAGCCGCCACTGACCTTAGTGCTGCCCGATCATTCTGGAACGTTGGTGATGATGTCATAGTAGTACCTTCTAGAACCTCTAACATTCCTATTTAAGCATTCTGTTTAGCTTTCTAGTAATGTATTGTATCTTGTAGTTGTGCTGATGAATATTAAAGGAGTTACCTTCGACTTGAACGACGTCAGGACATCGCCTCAGACTCCCGTCTCTCAGCACTACAGTACATTCAATATCAAATAGTTCTCTACTTTTACTTAAGTAGTAGCTACAGTACCTCTACAGTACCAGCTACAGTAGTAGCTACAGTACCAGCTACTTTCCCATCTACAGTAGTAGCTACAGTACCAGCTACAGTTCTATGTTTCTAATACATGCCGTCAAATATTATGTCTTTATGAATTTACCTTACCTTTGAGCAAACATAAGTGTCCTTGGTAATGGTCTTCACATTCAGTTGTGTATGTGGTCGACGACACAACAGAATCCATCGCTTGCATTTGTCGAGTTGTCTTTTGGGCCTCGGAAAAGGTATGAAATATACTCCTCCATCCAGTCTTTCAGGGTACCTGGTGTCCGAATTACAGGTACCCCACACACAGCGTTTCACCATCAGATATTAGGTAGATAATAACATATAAACTGAACTCTTCTCTGGTTTCGATCACAGACGTTTGGTTTGATGCAGCCCACAAATGGTGTTGACCGAGTTTTCTGCAGCGAGGATTTTTGCTGTGATATGATTGGACAAATTCTATTTTGGGGCGTGGTTTAGCGACAGGTCTATTGCTCTCGGCGCGCCGCCTGGGCCTTGCACTTTTCCTGGAGCGCCTCATATTTCGCCGCCATTTCCTGCACGGCGCGGGTCTGTTCGTCTGCCATTTCTGGTCGCTCAACAGGTCTTAACAGGTCGCTTAAAAGGATTCGGTTTGGATGTTGATCCTGTTCGTGACGCCAAATGTAGCGGGGTGGATAACCTCCGCTTAGTGAGGGTGAGATTGTATGAACACCGGATAGCAGGGACACGGAGGAGCTAAGTCCCACCGAACCCCCAACTGTAGTGGCCGTGTTTCTAGACGTACGGGGTAGTAATGCAGTAAGCAGGGTCTTAGGATTTACGAACCTAGGGACAGGTACAATAATCATGCAGAATTTTGTAATGACAAATACTCATCAGTACCCTGTAACCCCCCTTTACAACTACATCCCGTCTAATAAGCGGCGTACCCCCTCACACCCGGTGAAAGTAGTGATCAAAACAGTCTTACCCAAATATTTCCTTCTTGTTCCGCTGTTGAGAGATTGTGTTAATGCAGAACTCCTTTACATGTGCTGGTCAATTTATCACAAGCATTTCACTGAAGTAAGTACTTATCTTAGTTGAAGTAAATACACACAACACCGTGGATCCAATTATCAGTCTCTCCATTACTGTTGGAATTGCATGTGGACATGGCAATAGAACAGCACATCACAAGTCTACCTTAATGTGAACGTTCCCTTTAAGGGCAACACAGCAGTAGCAAAACACATACACAGGTTACGTTAATGGTAAACCTCCGCCCTTTGGCGACACAATAATATTTTACTGCACAACTGTGCTACTGTACTGTACTCACAGCGCACACCTCCCATCCTGCAAACACTGGTAACACAATACACTCAAAATAAACCAAACCTAAGTGGGGCCCAGACTTTAGAAAGAATAGTCACTAGAGCTAAGCCGGCATTACCAAAATAATAAAAGTTGGAGCGCTTGGTCGCGGCTTGTGAATGTGGTGGCTCAAAACACAACAGCCCCTTCGCTCTTAGCGAGCATGCTACCAAAAGAAACGTTCGTAAGCAATATTCCACGGCGCTGGGAGCGCGAAATGTACCTGGACTCGACTCGCCTTTTAGTTAGAGTCTATAGGCTGAGTGCCGGTCCGCCCCACGTAGCGAATGTTTGGAGTTAGTTGGCCATAAAACGGTCCCGAAAACTGTCACCTGAGATACCAAGGGTAATAATCTAATTAATTACAGGATTTGTAATAATCTAATTAATTACAGGATTTGTAATTAATTAATGTAATTAATCACATTTTAATTGCATAACCATTTTAGGCCTGATATTCTATATTCTATAATCATATTTCAAATTGCATGTGTCCGGATGGCAGAATTCAGTACTGCCTTCTGTTTAATCATCTTCCCTTTATTCATTTGCTTAGATTTTTCAGGTCTGGTAAATTTTAGCATGGTGTTATTCACAGTCAAAGATAAAACATTGAATCAAATACCAAGAACATGCAAATGGACCATTTGGAAAAAAAGTCTATAAATGTTTATTCTACGTTCTTATGGAATGAATGAGATAAAAAAATATATATATTTAAAAAGATTTTTTTTTACATTTTTTTAATTTAGCATTCATTTTCATAACGCTATAATTTGCTGTGTAATTAATTAATCTAATTAACGCGATAAACTGACAGCCCTAATATATATATATATATATTAGTGCTGTCAATCGATTTAAATATTTAACTCGATTAATCGCATGATTAATCGCTGCTGCTACTTGAAATGTTTTACCCGTCTCATACATGGTTTTCACGTTCCACGTACCGATATGGGCAGCCCTGGACAAAAGAAGGGTGATCGGCCGTGTGGCTTCCAGAGATTTCTGGCTTTCACCACATGGTGTCATAGACCTTCTTATCGAAGACCCTTCTCTTCCATGGGCCAAGGTGTTGATGTCTTGTTTATCTCTTGTTGGCGTTTCTGTAACAATATAGTGTTTTATGGGGTGGGGATGTTAGCCCCTCGCCCAACCCCCTGGAGGGCTTTTGGAGTTGGCTTGTTAGTCCTCTTCCCACGCCTATTGTCTTCCAGGTGATGGATTGCAGCCTCATACCACGTGAGGCCAGACAGGCTGAGGGTTGTGTACAAGCTGTCTCGGCACGTCAAGCCCAACCAACTCCTGCTACTGTGTATTGAAAGCTGCACTAGGCGAGCTAACCCTACCAGCAACGCAAGACAGTGTCCATAGTTAACTCGCGATTAATCACAAATTAATCGCATTTTTTTGTCTTTCTTTTTTTACATTAAACAGATCTTTTTCAAGTTCCAAGTTTTAATACTCTTATCAACATGCAAGTCAACAAATGCTTGCTTTATGCAGCCATTTAACACAAAAGGATGACCCTCATGCATTGCAAATTTGCATCAAATTCAAAACAGAGTGATGCACAAAATAACTTAAAAGAAAATAATAATTTAAAACAATGAATAAAGTGTGCATGAAATAATAGGGGAAAGAAAACGTTAGGAACTTGTTACATTCACCCACACAAGGGCTGAGTAATCACACCCTCTCTCTCACACCCTCTCTCTCTCTCACACACACACTCTCCCAGCTCTCTTTCTCTTGTGCCCTTTCCTCATCTCTCTCACCCCCCTCTCTCTCTCTATCTCACACACACACACACACACACATACAGTGGCGTTGCACAATATGTCGGGCCCCCCCCGCAGGGCAGACCACTCCCCTAAATCAATAATAAAGTGAGACATTTAAAAAAAAAACTTTGCCCTATAGGGAAAAAAATGTTTTCTTTGCCCTATAAGATTTATATTTTTTTTGTAAACCTACTTTCTATAGAAGCAGCTGCAGGGAGGTGCGCTGTTTTAAGTGAGCGTGGGTTATTGAATTGATTGATTGATTGCAAATGTTATTACTGTCCGCCTTGTTTCCAACTGGTTAAGTTTAGGCCCTCTTTCGAATTTGGTTAAGGTTAGAGTTTGGAATCAGGGCTGGTGGTCTATCGCCCTGCTCTAAAGACAAACTATAACCTTAACCAACTTCGAAAGAGGGCCTAAACTTAACTAGTTGGAAACAAGGCGGACAGTAATAAAATTAGCAATCAATCAATCAATTCAATAGTCCACGCTCACTTAAAACAGCGCACCTCCCAGCTGCTTCTATAGAAAAAAAATTATAATTGCAATTAATCAATTAATCAATTCGCACAATTTTGATTTTGTTCCACAATGACTCATGACCCATCAATTACATCATCCAACATTGTTTAAGCAACTAAGACATTAGCCGTGACAGAATCGTTTTCCATTTAGTCGTTATGACGCTATCAACATATCCATTCGTAAAATCTTCCGGCTCTCGTCATGAACGGTCGCAGAATATCCAGCTCTTGCTGTTCCCATGGAAACCAACAACAAAAATCAGCAAAAAGAAGATATACGGGAATATTTGCACATTTCTTGCTCGCCATACTATGGATTACAGACGTGTGCCTGAATTCAGCACAGAATCGTCAGGAAACGGCGGTGGAAAGCAACAAAAGCGAAAATCTACAGTCCCATTGTGACTTTTACCTGTTGAATGGCTCGGAGAGTAAACATCCGGCTATTGGAGCTGCAACTATTCACAGACTGCTGACGGCGAATCCCGAAAGAAAGAAACTACCCCCGACAGGCAAGTTTGATACAAAATCGATGTTTCTATTGTATTTGCTCCTGTCTGGAGACATCCATCAAAACCCGGGACCTGTTTTAACACGCCGACAGGCGATGAATCAACGGCTCCTACAGATGCAAACAGCGACGACCACCGTTGCGACCAACTCATCATCCGACGTCAACAACCCTCCACCGCCCACTACTGGATCACCGGCGAAACTACAACGGAACGCCCGAGGGACCAGAACGAGGCGCAAGGAACCGGAGGTTACAACACCGGTGCCGCTCACGGCAAGAAATCAGACCGACAACCCCATGGTCAAATCGCCTGCAAAATTAGCCAACCTAGCCAGGCTGGCTATGTTTACCAGCCCAGGACAAAGGATTGCCGCCAGAGAAGACACAGGACAAAGGGCCCCCCCCCCTCCCCCTCCCCACATACCAACACACAGGCTTCACGGAGACATCAACAAAGCCCCCCCCCCCCCTCCCCCACAGCAGCACCAGACACAGACGGACAACAATACGGACAGCCCCCCCCCCCCCCCCCTCGTCACGGGACAACGACCCTGAGCAAATGATCTCCCACCCGGACGACACAGAGCCCCGCCCCCTCCCCACAGAGGAAGAAATTTACCTTGAACTCGACGACATCAAAACCACAGCAAATAAAAACGGACTACACATTTTTCACCTGAATGTAAACAGCATAAAACATAAGCTGGAGGAAATAAGAAACCTGTTCATTAGCGGTAAGGTAGACATACTATGCTTTACTGAAACTAAACTAGACTCATCTGTAACAGACCCTGAAATTGAGTTGGAGAACTATTCTATTGTCCGTAATGACAGAAACAAGTATGGAGGTGGTGTTTGTATGTACATTCATAAGGACACCAAATTCATTAGCTGTACTGACCTACATCATGAGACAATTGAAACCGTATGGGTGGAGATTCTATTTGAAAGGGCTAAATCTGTTATAGTCGGCACAATCTACAGACCACCAGATCAAACTGGCTTTTATGATACTCTGGATGTGTGCTTAGCTGGAGCTGAGGATGCTGAGAAGATTCTTATTGGGGATTGGAACACGGATATGCAACAAAAAGATGCATCCGCCTTCAAATCCTTCAATAGGTTTTGTGATCTGCACGGCCTCAGCCAGCTAATCACACAACCCACAAGGGTATGTGAATCAACTCAGACTACCATTGACCTCATCCTGACCTCTGACAAGTCCAAGATCTCTAATAAAGGGGTTATAGTTTAAGTTTACGTTTATTTGGATCCCCATTAGCCACAGCAGTGCTGGGGCTATTCTTCCTGGGGTCCATAACACATAAAATACAGTTACAGACTTATACACTCACAACATTTACATGTCATACAGACAATTAAAACTACAATAAAAACCTTTATACACTCATAACATTTACATGTCATACAGACAATTAAAACAACAATAAAAACCCTTGTACACTCACAACATTTACATGTCATACAGACAATTAAAACAACAATAAAAACCTTAATCAAATTCATAATACAATATAAAAATATATACTCCTTATGAATGAATTCATAATACAATACAATAATACCTACTCATAATTAATTCATAATACAATACAGCATAATATACTATTTAGCTTTTACATACATTATCTATGTTCATATCAGCCAATTATACAATATTTTAATAATATATCCCTATCAGACACATGCCTTTTCATCCATATATACCTATCTCTTTATCAGACACATACATTTTCATTTACGTACATACTATCTATTAGGGAATGTCAATTTCTTTGGTTGAAAATGTTGTTTTACCACAATTTTGAAACGACATTTACTATTCTCCTGCTTAACATGTCTGGGAAGAGAGTTCCATTCCTGCATACCACGGAACATGACAGTTCGCTTCATTGCATTCGACCTCACTTTTGGAAGTGTAAAACCTTGTGCAGAAGCATGTTTGGTGGAATGGTTGTGTCTGTCAAGACTTATTGATAAATTGTTATATAAAATTGAGGGGATCTTTGTAACAAGAATATTCCTAGTGAATACAAGGAGTGAGCAGAGTAATTTATGTTTGACAAGTAACCAAGTTAAACAACTGTGCATCGCTGCAACATTAGTTCTGTACTCACAGCGAAGCGCTATACGTGCTGCTTTGTTTTGTACCATTTGTAATTTTTTCAGTTTATTCGTCGTTACATTCGACCATACTGCAGGACAATAGTCAAGATTTGACAAAACCAGAGCTTGAATTACCTGTTTGATAGAATTTTGTGGTAACAAATGAGCACATCTTTTAACAACAGAAATCCCTCTTCCCATTTTCACTACTATATTGTTTATATGGTGTGACCATGACAATTTACTGTCTAATGTTACCCCTAAGAGTTTAGTCTCCTGGACTTGATTAATTACCACATCACTTATCAAAAGTTTCAAGACCAGTGATGCCAGTAACGCGTTACTAAGTAACGCGTTATTGTAATCTGATTACTTTTCCCCGAAAATAGTAATCTAACGCGTTAATCTTTAAAAGCCAGTAATCTGATTGCAGTTACTTGTCCAAGTGGCTGTGCATTACTATTTCGTTACTATCTCATCATAAATTCATAATGCAGGCGGAATGCAGTATTTTATTTCGTTTTCGACAGTCAAAAATACCTTTTGAGCTGTTTTTCTTTTGGGAGTGACGTGGTGTGGCAGTGAAAGGGTTAAATACAAGAATGTGTCCCGCGGCGTGACTGGTCCCTCTGTCTGCGAGTGACTCTGCTTTGGTCCAATCACATTCCCCATCCACAGTCTGCGAATCAGAGGCAGAGTAGGGCGGGTCTTCACAGCACGTCATGTGACATATGCGCCAATCGTGTGACAGCAGGGCTCCGTCGTCGGAGAATTCCACCCCAAAACGCTTGGCAAAATTAAAAGTGAAACCGCAAGATAACTTTTGCGGTTTCTGTTCAGAATTCCACCCCAAAACGCTTGTCTAAACGTAGCCTCAGTCACTACTTCACGGCGGAGGAAACAAAATACTGTCTACCGCTAAAAACAGCACATCCAATTGCATTGAAAGCATCTGGAATCACAACACTAGCCGACGCTTCGACTAGGTACAGGAGGGTTGATGGTGGCAGAGCAAAAGCTCTTATTTGCCAGATTTACAGTTAATTTACATGTTAAAGAGAGACTGATTGTATGTTTATAGAGAGACATTTATAAAAACAATTTAATAGTTACAGTTGATATAATTGAATAGTTCAGCCTGCATTTGTTAGATGTGATACACTGGTTTTGTAAAACCACTGGCTGGCTGCTCTAATGCTGTGAGCATCATAGACTGTTGCTTTACCATACTTGATGGTACAGAAGCTGAAGCACTAGTTTAACAATTTACGTTATGTGCAGAGAAACAAGTTAAAAACAATTTATGCACTTTCAATAAAGCGTTTAAAAAAAACTGTTGGGGGAACGACGACGACTTCGTAACCTAGTTACTTTCAAAGTAACTAAGTTACTCTGATAATCAAGTAATCAGTAAAGTAACTTAGATAACTTTTTAAAGGAGTAATCAGTAATCAGTAATCAGATTACTTTTACAAGTAATCTGTGGCATCACTGTTCAAGACTGGGTTCGTTCTTAGAGTATGGTTTGAACTGAAAATGATGCTACTTGTCTTTGATATGTTTAGAACTAGTTTGTTATTCTTTATCCATTCCATCACTGATTGCAACTCTGCCTTTAGGACCGTATTTAATTCATTGGCTGTTGAGGCTGATGTGTAAATCGTTGAATCATCCGCATACATAGAAATATAGGACTTATTTAGGACAAGAGGCATGTTATTTGTAAATATGGTGTAGAGCAAAGGCCCAAGGCAACTTCCTTGGGGTACTCCACACCTTACCGTTTTAACTTCTGAGCATGGGGGTTAAGTGATCATTATATGATATTCTGTACCCGCAAAAAGCTAAAACAAAAGGCTGGCTGTCACAAAACAGTCACATCTAGAGACCTCAAAACCTACTCTAGCGAGGCCTTTAACCTTGAACTGGAGAATCTGGACTGGTCAGATGAACTCAATGGTACACTGGCTTGGCTTCAAATCCAAATTTTCATCAATACTAAACAACATGGCCCCCCTAAGAACCACCAGGGTAAAAAACCGCGCTGAGCCATTTTTTTTTTTTTTTTTTTCTTTTTTTACTTTTTTACTTTTTTTTTTTTTTGGGGCAGTGTGTGGGCCAGTGTGTGGGCCACTAATGTGGGCCGATGTGTGGGCCAGTGTGTGGGCCAGTGTGTGGGCCAGTGTGTGAGTCGGTGTGTGGGCCACTAATGTGGGCCAGTGTGTGGGCCAGTGTGTGAGTCGGTGTGTGGGCCACTAATGTGGGCCGATGTGTGGGCCAGTGTGTGGGCCAGTGTGTGGGCCACTAATGTGGGCCGATGTGTGGGCCAGTGTGTGGGCCAGTGTGTGGGCCAGTGTGTGAGTCGGTGCGTGGGCCACTAATGTGGGCCAGTGTGTGGGCCAGTGTGTGAGTTGGTGTGTGGGCCACTAATGTGGGCCAGTGTGTGGGCCAGTGTGTGGGCCGGTGTGTGGGCCAGTGTGTGGGCCGGTGTGTGGGCCAGTGTGTGAGTCGGTGTGTGGGCCACTAATGTGGGCCAGTGTGTGGGCCAGTGTGTGGGCCGGTGTGTGGGCCAGTATGTGGGCCGGTGTGTGGGCCGGTGTGTGGGCCAGTATGTGGGCCGGTGTGTGGGCCGGTGTGTGGGCCACTATGTGGGCCAGTCTGTGGGCCGGTGTGTGGGCCAGTGTGTGAGTCGGTGTGTGGGCCACTAATGTGAGCCAGTGTGTGGGCCGGTGTGTGGGCCAGTATGTGGGCCGGTGTGTGGGCCGGTGTGTGGGCCAGTATGTGGGCCAGTGTGTGGGCCGGTGTGTGGGCCAGTGTGTGGGCCAGTGTGTGGCCACTAATGTGGGCCGGTGTGTGGGCCGGTGTAGTGTGTGGGCCGGTGTAGTGTGTGGGCCAGTGTGTGGGCCAGTGTGTGGGCCGGCAATAAAACAATAAACAAGTTGCATAAACTAAATCAGATTAAAAATTATCACAGTTCTGGTTTGCCTTAAGATGCAGTTTAAGATGGGTCTTGAACATGGAGTATGTAGGGCACTCTCTAATCACAACTGGCAGGCTATTCCAGTAGTTACCACTTTTAACAGAGAACACAGTTTTTGCAAAGGTAGTATACCGAAAAGGCACCTTACAGTCCCCTCTACTGATGGCCCTGGTGGTAATGCCAGTGTCTGCTTTCTGTTGGATGAACTCATTCAATGGGGGAGGGGCAAGTCCATGCAGAACCTTGTACATGAAGCAAGTATATTTGAAAACTTGGAAATTCTCGCAACTTAGCATGTTATGTTTTTCTAAAACATTACAGTGATGAAATGAAATTTGTTTCCTATCAAATACTTTTATGGCTTTTTTGTAGAGTAATTATATTGGTGTAAGAGTAGTGACATATAAAAGAGACCAGTTGATAAAACAGTAGGCCTACTCGATGTGTGATAAAATCATTGAATGCAGAAACATCCTTGCAGCATTAACTGGCAGGCAGGGCCTGATCTGCCTGAAGTTTTCGATGTTAAACTTGACTGTTCTTTCTTCACATGACTTTTTGAAGGTCAATGTAGAGTCCAATGTGACCCCAAGATACTTGAATTAATGTACAATGTCCAGCTCCGCCTCTCCCAGAAACACATTAGAGTGAGTGACCTCTACTGGTGACTTTGTGAACATCATACACACTGTTTTCTTGGTGTTAAGTGAAAGACATGCTTTTGTTAGCCAGTCTTGAATGAGACATGAGACATCAGTGAATGAGATTCACGTTTCCTCCCAACCGCGAGTAGGCCTAGAAGCGCAGAAATGGAGAATGCAAAAAAAGAAAGGGTGGAGCTGAAAAAGCTAGAATTAAAAAACTAAAATTGCTAGTAAAAGACGCAGAACAATGTTCTAAAATTACAGACATGTTTACCCGCTGCTGCTGCTAATGATGATGAAGTTCAAGTGGAAGGAACCAACAGTAACATGACAGGTGCATGCAGTAGCCTAGTGCATATTCTACTGTTGGTGTCTGCCGGTTCATGAGGGCTAGCTAGCCTATACTAGCTGTTGTGAAGGATCAGATTAAACCGAATATATATGTTTATTTATATATATATATTTAAATAGTATTTGTATATCGTTTGATATCCCCTGTATATTCCTTGTACAATATGCACTGAATATCCCTTTAGTCTACTAAACAGCCCATAATAGTTTCATTCTACCATTGGACGAGAACCTGGCGCCAGCAGCCATACCCCTAGGTTCAAGTTCAATCGTGCCGCCCAACATGTCGTGGCAAGCCCCGGTTCCGCGTAGGAATACGTCTGGCGAAATACGAATGGTACTATTTGTTCATAGCGCATATATATATGGCGCAAGTAAAGTAGAACTTTTCTTTTTAGTCCAGTTCTTTACCCTCCAACAGAGTAACAGACGCGAAGCCTCACCCACGACGCACGTGTGGTGTAGTAAGGCCTACTTGGCCTCAGAATAGGCATTGAGATATCGTGTGGATTAATAGTTGAAGAGTCATAGTTTGGCACTATACCGTCGAGTTGGACGTATTCTATTAAGCTAATAATAGTCTATTTATGTATGGTGCATCGTTCGGTTAGAGTTATAAAGTTATCAGTACCCCCATCGTTCCTGACGTTATCTGGACGCTTAACCAGGCTGGGCAGACCACTAGTGGTGCTTGCATCCGAGGAGCTCCGGGCCACGGCGACTGGACCTGTATATTGGATTACTCTACCCGGACGACGGCGAGCCTTCCACGGCTTGGATTATGCTTTGGGTGCTTTGATTATTCCATGGATAACGGCCAACACTGCGGAGTGTTGGAACTAGCCCCCGGAGAGGACGCCAGGTGAGACGGCGCTCTACACCAGTGAGGTCGCCTCACGTCTCTCCGTTGTGGACCGGCAGCTACCGTCCACCAGAGGGTCCAGCTGTATTCGTCTGCGGACCGAGGTTCTGTGGGCACCGTGTTCAAGACTTTGAATTCTCCCAAGAAATCATCGGCCAGATGGGATACCGCCAGCGGCTTCTCTAACCCCCCCCTCCTACTGTCTTACAACCAGCGGGACCCCCCCCCCTTAGTGTATCCAGCTATAATCATTTAAGTACCATCGCTATAGTTTCCTAAATATCCAGGTTGTATACTTACTCCCTGCGTAACCAGAGATTGGACATTCAATGTTGATTTACCTACGAATACTCATTTGCCATACAAGTGCATTTCAAATCATAAGTGTAAACAAGTGAACGTTGTATATACCTTTTGCTATATTAAATATTCGATTTGTACATTTGTGTGGACTTCGTTTCATCAGGTGGGAAAGTGTTCATCATATTTATATCATGTACTGGATGGCCAGAAGTTAAAGTACAAGAGGTAGTGGTTTAATATTACCATACTTAACAATACAGTCAGGGAATTGTACCCCTCAGTTACACTAGCTCTTGCAGTGATTTCAGTCATTCTATTACAAGACAATGTGCTTTCCGTATTCCTGATTCCTTACAGCACGTGGACGTAAATTGTTGTGACTCGTGACGTTTTTTCTCTGACTAAAAGTTTAGTTAGCAATGTTAGGACTAGTGCCCACCACAGCATCAGAAGCTAAAGTGCTAACCTAGAGAGCCAATCAGAACCTAGGACGGGCTGCAAATTAATCGGCGACTAATATTATAATAGTAAATACTAAAATAAAATACTATTATGTTCCCTTCCAAATTTTCATGTTGATATAATATTGGTAATCTAATTGATTGAATTGATTAGTTGCCATTTTACATGCTTAAATAAGATGTACCTTAGAATTCCCAACTGTTAGCCATGTTCTCGATCTGTATATGATTAGTCTCATCTACATGTTTGTAAATAACCACAGCTAACTAGCTTAAGCTAACAACTAGGTCAACTACTACCCCGTAGTTAAACATATGTGATTGCATATAACAGCTAACTGCTACAGCTAAGTTGGTAGTTAGCCTATTCCATTATTGTTGAATGTATTTATGAAGGTTGTTGATGGTGGTTGGCGCTGATTAGCAGACATGATTCCGTCAGTCTGCCACAGGGCAGCTGTGTTTGCTGATGCTGCTCACAACCACCAGTAGTGTATGACTGTGTGAGTGTGAATGCTTGATGGTTTCTGTGAATCGCTTTGTGGAACAATGCTGATATACAGTTACGAATGAGTAATTCGCTTTTGGTTTTTAAGAAAAATTTGTAAAGCTATTTTTGAAAACTACAGGGGTGAATAATACTGTTTTCTTTAGCTATTTTCTTTTAAAATACTGTTTTGGAGTCTTAATTTTTTAATTTTTTTATCGACTTTTTCTCCCATTTTCTACATTTTCTCCCATCCCAATTTCGTATCATCCAATTCAACCCTCCCCTGTCACGAACGCTGTTTCTTGCCTCCCACAAGCCGGCTGCAATGTGGACTAAGTCATACATAGCACAAGTCCCCTCCGGTACTTGAGGTAACAGCAGTCGCATCTTTTCACCTGCGCAGCTCGAATCTCTCAGTGGTGAGGAGTAACGCGTGGGAGGCTCACGCTGCCCCCGACACTTCCTGATTCTACTGCGCAGGCACACCAACCGACCTGTAGGAGTCGCTGTCCACAACGCCCAATCCCCACCCATCAGTTTCCCACCCCCTAATACGGCCAATGTGTATTAGTATGAACGACCAGCTAAACTGAAAGCAATGTGGAGCGCTGGGCTCGAACAGGCGAGCCCAGCGTCTCCAGTATTTGTGGCGAGCGCCTTGCCCACTACGCCACGTAGCCGCCAATTTTTTAATTTTTGTTAAGAATATAGGACAGGCATATAAGCATTATGCTTCAGTCTGTACATTTTCAGTCACTGTAAAATCAAATATTGTTAAATGATGGGGTATATTGTATTGTGTGAGATGATGACTGAATAAACTACTACTACTACTACTACTACTACTTTGGGTGTTTTCAAAAGGCTGAAAAACGCTGTATGAATTCAAGCCATTATTATTGATTGCTGATGTTCTTCTTATGCAGTTGACTCTGAGGAAAGAGAGAGTGCCCAATCCAGCACAGCTGACCCTGAGGGGGAGAGAGAGAGCCCAGTCCAGACAGACAGACAGACAGACACAGAGAGAGAGACAGAGAGAGAGAGAGACAGAGAGAGAGACACACAGAGAGAGGGAGAGACAGAGAGAGAGAGACACACACACACAGAGAGACACATACATAGAGAGATAGAGAGAGAGAGAGAGAGAGAGAGAGAGAGAGAGAGAGAGAGAGAGAGAGAGAGAGAGAGAGATGAGAGAGAGAGAGGAGAGAGAGAGAGAGAGAGAGAGAGAGAGAGAGAGAGAGAGAGAGAGAGAGAGAGGAGAGAGAGAGAGAGAGAGAGAGAGAAACAGGCTCTTGGAATGGGTGTCTGGGAGGAAGTGGGGGGTCTTTCAATGTTGATTAAACGGCAAGCAACTAATGTCATGAGTGCCAAATTAAAGGACAATAAATCCAATCTAACTGAAATTGTGTAGCACAGACCTTTCTATTAGGGATGCTCGATATTGGCTTTTTTACCGATACCGATATACCGATATTGTCCAACTCTTAATTTCCGATACCGATATCAACCGATATCAACCGATACCGATATATGCAGGGTTTCCCGCCCCAAGAAATGGAATAATTTCAGGTAATTAACATTACATATCTCTTGTTGTGGAATTAACACAACATTATGCATACTTTTGACAATAAATAAAATCAGAATTGGTTCTTACTTGCTTGCCTGGGTAAATAAAGGTTATAGAAATGTAAATAAAATATTATTTCTTTAAAACCGATACCGATATTTTTCGATATCAGATTTTAATGCCGATATCGGCCGATAATATCGGTTGGCCGATAATATCGGACATCCCTACTTTCTATGGATCAAAACCTCAATATTATTATGGTGTAGTTAATACTTCATGTATCCTTAATCCCTAGGCTAATGAGGCACTAAGATGTTAGTAAAAAAAAAACATATGCCAATGACGGGAAGTAACGGTATATGTATGTGTGTGTCTGTGTGTGTGTGTGTGTGCACTGTGCATGAGTGCACATCTAGGGGCGGTGTGTAGATTTGGTCTCCCTGATGTTGACTCCTTAGCCACAGCCTTGGGTTGTTTAATACTGGACAAGTGTTTCATAACGCCCGTTGTGTGGGCCGGTTTCGGGGCCGGTGCGTGGGCCGGTGCGTGGGCCGGTGTGTGGGCTGGTGCGTCTGAATGTCCCGGGCTGAATTTGTGTCCCAGTCCGCCACTGATTGTATGGGACTGTGTGTTCAATCTGTTCACACTGCTACCTGGTAGGCTATTGTGCTCAGGGCCGCCTCAGGGGGGTGTGCGAGCAGTGCGGTCGCACAGGGCCTCGCGGGAAGGGGGGCCTCGCACACAAGAAATAAAAAAAAAAGAAAAAAAATATTTTTCATTTATTATTTTTTTTATTTTTTTATTTTTAATTTTAAATTTTTAAATTTTAAATTTTTTTATTTTTTGCGAGGCCCCCCTTCCCGCGAGGCCCTTTTTCATCACATACCTAAAATCTAGTTTGGCTTATATGCTTATATATTTCACATTAGACACGTTTGTAGAATGTGTCTGACTTGTTCCTGGCTCTGAGGCTCTGCAGATACACTATTGGAGGCAGCTCTGAGGCTCTGCAGCAGAATTGGTTTCAATGAGGGGAGGGGTTACAGGTAAGGTAGCGTCTGACTATTTCGCGTGTGCAGCATTGGAGGTTATGCCAGCCAAGATGAAGAGGACATCGTTCGGCAGATGGACTGAAGATGAAAGTTGTTGCATGTTAGACAGTTCAGTCAGGCTAGCCATCCCGGCTAAAGACAGGGACAGCTAGTTAGCTATAGCTACGTTATAATATTGAGTGCTAACGTGTGGTTCAGTCGGGATATAGCCATGATGATGTCGGCTAGTAGCTAGCTTAGCTAAAGGCTAACTAGCGTTAGCTAACCTAGAGAGAGCACGTGCAGCATTGTTATGCCAAGATGAAGAGGACGGTCGTTCGGCAGATGAACTTCGTCAACTCCACGCGGTTGTCTCCATCCTCTTGGACGTTTGGTGAGTTTTTAATGCACTCTATTCTATTCGCGCCGTGGATATCTCTCTCTCGGGAGCCAAACGGGCCGACTAGCTGTTGTAGTACTAGTAGCTAACGGTGTGTGGCCTGGTGTCAGCACCTGGTGCGAGGGAGGTGAGCTTGGTGTTTCATTATGAGAATATCTCCATGCTCAAGTCGGCTATAGTCCGCGAGGGACTTGTTGCCGGCACTGCTATGGTAAACACCACTCTGTAGTGGGACGTGTATTGCCTTCTTTTTCCCTTCTCTCTTCGTATGAGAAGAGGAAAACACAGCGTCTGTCTGAAGTGTTGGCCTGTATTGCTTTTCTCACGTTGTACAGTTTTTCAGTGGTAGCCGCATAGCTTGCTTCTGCGTTAGCTAATGGTTAGCGATAGCCGGGTTGAGCTAACTGTTAGCCAGTTAGCTGTTTAGCTACGACGTTAGCTGCTCGTTTTCGCTCGGCTGGGAACGTTAGCTTGATGCTATCAGTTAGCCTAGAGTTAGCTGTTAGCTTGTGCTACGACCATTGACATTAGCCGTGAGAATAGCAGGCCCTGGCACTCTGACTACGACATCATCTTTGACAGAAGATGTAGTCGGGCCTGCACCGTGACAAGGCGCCGGCCATAGCTTCTTTTTGTCCCGCCAGCGAGAGGCCTTTCGTCAACGTGGAGACCTGTGTTGCGGCCTTTCGCCCTGCGTTCCTTGGTGCAGGTAAGATGTCCATTGGACATTACCCCACTCTTCCTTCCTTCCCCTCCCAAATGTTTTGTTAATAACGATGTTTTTTTCCAGGAAAAACATATGTTACTTCACAACATTTGGAGATACGACATGTGCTGTGTGTGAATTGTCTTGGTCGTTTGTGTAGCTTGGGTAGCGTTGGCCAAAGCTGTGTGTGGCCTGGTGTCAGTACCTGGCTACTCTATTTGCAGTTAGCCTATTTAGCTGATGTCGGCCATTGGCTCCTTGCTACTTTGTTTTCTCTGGTATAGACCCTCTTCTCTTTGGATTTAAGTGTTGATCTTTGTCATTTTGGATCTATGTATATTCATGTTGCCTTTGTGAAGTTATCTTTTCCTTCTGTTTTGTTCTTCCATTAAAAGTTGAATATCCTTTAGGGGCTCATCTTTGCTTATCTCTCTCATACATGCTCTCTCTCTAACACACACACACACGACACACAGACATGCTCTCTCTCTCTCTCTCTCTCTTTCTAACACACACAGTCTGCCTATGGCGGCCTTTCTCGATGGCTAGGCTGTGCTCGCTGAGTCTGTACCTAGTCAAGGATCTTCAGTCACAGTGCTCAGGTATTCTGCCACTGTGTACTCTCTGTTTAGGGCCAAATAGCATTTCAATTTCTTTCCAATGTGTCTCTCTCTCTCTCTCTCTCTCTCTCCTCTCTCTCTCTCTCTCTCTCTGTACACTGTATATTGACTGTAGAACGCGTTTAAATCTCGCACAGGGCCTCGCATTTCTCCCAGGCGGCCCTGATTGTGCTGGTGTGCTGGTGTTGCTACCAGGTGAGTATATATTAAGGCTGTCAAAGTTAACACGGTATTAACGCATTATCGCCCGATTCTATTAACGCCACTATTTTTTTTAACTCTCGATTATCTTTTTTATTTTTTTTAATTTTTTACTAGACTTCACTCAGGTGTATTATTGATGCTCTCATTGCTACTATGTTTGTTTCTGAAGTGTGTGTGTGTGTGTGCAGTGGCGTAGGGGAGGCCCCTGCCGACCCCACGGTGCGGGGGGGGGCCCGGAGCTTAGGGGCCCCGCCCCCCACTGTAGGCTATCCTCCTAGATTCCGTAACGAACAGGGCGCAGTGTGGCAGTGGGAGTATGGTTCTGCGGGGCTGCAGCAGGATACATCTCGCGCAGAGGGCGGGGCCCCCCCCCTCCCTGCTATGCTGTAATTATTTGCTCACCTGCGATAGGGCTAGCCGGCTGACTAATGTTCATTGGCAGGCTGGGCAGCGTTCAAAACACAGCGGTAAGTGCCGGTAAAAATACCCAAGCGGACGCGGTGCTCAGAAAAACAAGATGAGAGCGAAAGCCAAACAGGAGACGGCAAAGCTACGAAAAAGAACATCATTGTTCCAGCAGGCAGCAAAGGTATACTGACTCTAACGTTACTGAAGATGCATCGGCAGTAAGCTCCCCACCTCAACCCCTGGCCCCGGTCAGCTCAGAGTCCGGGCAGACAGACAGCCCAGCCAGGCCCCCAGCCACGCTACAGCCGCCGAGACAGGTTAGAAGAATAGAACGTTTTATTCGCCATAACCAGTATGCTACTACAGGTTACATGTATGCATCAAAACGGTTACATTGTTTGTGTCGCTCCGCAGAGCTGAGCGTGAGAGTGCGGAGTTGGGCAGTGGTCTCCTCTAGTGAACGAGAGTGTTGTTGTTGTTATTATTATTATTATTATTATTATTATTATTATTATTATTATTATTATTATTATTATTATTATTATTATTTATTATTATTATTATTATTATTATTATTATTATTATTATTATTATTATTATTATTATTATTATTATTATTATTATTATATCACTTATCTCAGCACCCCCGCTGCTGAAGCCCTGATTATATTATATTATACAGTTCCTACTGACCCTATACTGTTTACAAAAATAAACATTTAAGGGGAGACACTACAGGTGAATAGGGTAAAAAAATTAACTAATAGATATCACAATGAAAATTCCCCAGTTGATTACTTACTTATATTAAGACAAGACTTTTTTGTATTACAAGTTTTCTGAAATTGTATGTTTAAATATGCAAATGAGGCATTATCTACTTAAATATGCACTAATTTGCATGTGTATGTGAGTGCTACTGAAGTGGAGATTTCTGGCTCAGAGTATGAGGAAAAACTCTTAAAACTCATGTTTGGGAAAACGCCTTCAAAGTTCTGTATTGTAAAATGCCATTCTTTTTTTTTTAAACAGATATTTACAAACACAATATCTAATCAAACCATTAGTAATAGACAACCTAAACACATGCCTGATAACTGAATAATAATAATAATAATGATGTTATTGAACTGAACAGAACTACACACAGGCTACAAACAGTGTAGTACAGTGTAGTACCCCCTAATAGGCAAAACATATTTAAATAGATATCACTATGAAACTTTCCCAGTTTGTTATGTACATATAAACTAAGGAAAAATATATTGCAAGTTTTCTGAAATGTATGTTTATATATGCAAATGAGGCACTTCCCCATTAAATATGTGCACATTTATGGATGCAATAAGGCAAAATGAAGTAAAATAAACAACTAAATGTGTGTTATTGACGTTTTATTGTCACTAGTTTCATAGAAGACATGTTTAGGAAGCAAAATATAACAAAATCTCAAAATCAACAAAAAAAGTACATTTGCCTATTCACCTACAGTGTCTCGCCTTAAAAAAGTAGCCTACAGCCGCAGAGTCCCGAGACAGGTTAGAAGAATATAACGTTTTATTCACCATAACCAGTACGAGTAGCCTAGAACAGGTTATACAACGGCATGCAAATTTCTCGATTCTGATTGGTTGAAACAGTCAATTTACACGTAGTTATTTTTCATAATCCCACACTCTTGGTCCCAGGACCCGCCCACAACCGAATTACTATCACTCCGCTGTGCGGCTTTTTAGAAAAAAACAAGATGACGGACAATAATCTTTGATTGATTGATTGATTGAAAAGTTTATTAACAGATTGCAGAATGGGTACAGTACAGTACAGCTCAATACATACAATTGTTAAGGGGTTGCAGACCAGAGAAAGACTTTCGTCTTGTTTACATCAGGGTCCCCCATTTTCAATTCATCATAACATATATGACATACATGACATACAGATAGACAGTACTGCTACATCTATACATTTATGACATATCAGATTTGCAAATACAGTACTGTTTGTGATGCAAAAAGTGTCCAGAAAAAGAGTGTATATACATTTGACGTAGAAACTGTACATTGGAGGAGGTTGGGTGGGTGGGGTGGGGTTGGTGGTTGGGGGCTGTACATTGGAGGGGGGGACACACACTGTACTCTGTACATTGGAATACTGACAAAGCCATACTTGTTAATTTACTGTACAACTGGGTTAAGACATTTGTGGGGGCCAGTTTCGAATTGCAGTCTCCCGTAGGTGTTCTTTGAGAGTGTTTTTGAAAGTGGGTAGTGATTCACATTCCTTTACAGCTTTGGGTAGGGCGTTCCACATTGATGTGGCATAATTGCGAAACGTGTTTAGTCCCTTGTTTGAGCCGAATCTGGGTTTAACATGATTTGTGGAGCTCCCTCTGGTGTTGTGATCGTGGTATTCACTGACCTTTGGGAAGTATTTTGACATGTACATGGGTACCGTGGTCGCGTTGTGTATCTTGTAGACCAGGCCCATTGCAAGTTGCTGCACTCTGTCGTCTACTCTAAGCCATCCTATGTTGTCAAAGTGGGCCGGGGTGAGGTGGGTTCTAGGAGTCAGGTCAAGCAGTAGTCTGACTAGCTTGTTTTGAGATGTTTGTAATTTGTTTTTTAGTGCCTTTGAGGTGCTATGGTACCATGAGGTGCAAGCATAGTCGTAGTACCCTTGAATGAGTGCTCCTGCCAGAGTCTTCAGGGTATTCTTGTTTACCAGAGAGGAGATCCGGTACAAGAATCGAGTTCGTTGGTTGACATTTTGTCACAGGAAAGATTAGCCTCTAGGATGGAACCTAGGTAGGTAATTTCATCTTTCCTTGTGACAATATTGTCACCCACTGTAACCGAGAAGCCGTCGGTCTTGCTGAGTTTGTTATTTGAACCGAAGAGTATGGACTCTGTTTTGCCCATGTGTAATGATAGTTTGTTGTCGGCGAGCCATATGCAGATTTTGCCTAGTTCCGAGCTGAGGGCTTTTTCAACCTGTAACTTGTTCTTGTCAGAGACCAGCAGGGCTGAGTCGTCCGCAAACAGGAACAAGTTGCAGTCACAAGCTGACGACATGTCATTTGCATAAATTAGGAATAGTAGCGGTCCTAGTATGCTTCCTTGTGGAACGCCACAGCTCACTGTGAGGGGGGGGGGGGATAGGGTACCGTTTACCTCCACCATCTGTTCTCTCCCCTCCAGGTAGGATTGTATCCAGCTCACTGATAAACTCTATTGCTTTTAGCTTGTCAATCAGAATGGTGTGATTGACAGTGTCAAAGGCCTTTTGTAGGTCCAGCATGACCATGCCGCAGTATTTGCCCGCGTCCACCTCTTGTTTGATGTGGTCGTTCAAATAGAGAAGGCATGTGTCAGTGGAGTGGGATGTTCTGAAGCCAGATTGGAATTCGTAGATTAGATTTTTTTCCGCGAGGTACTTTTCGATCTGTTCGTATACAATTTTTTCCATGAGTTTCGAGATGGATGTAAGGATAGAAACAGGGCGGTAGTTGCCTGGGTCTAGTTTGCTGCCCTTTTTGTGCAGGGGTGTTACTCTCGCAATTTTGAAGTCCTTGGGGACGTGTCCCTGTTTTATGGAGAGGTTTATTATGTGTGTGATGACTGGGGTGATGGCGGCTGCTGAGTCTCTGAGGAATTTGGAGGGGATGTTGTCATGGCCAGTGGCCTTGTTCGGTTGGACGGCGCTCAGTTTTTTGAGTACCTCATCTGTAGTTACCATTTCCAGTTTGAAGTCGTCTTTGTGGACGCCTAGGTTCTTGTAGTATGCTACTATGTGTTCTACCCCATACTGCCCTGAGTGGGATGGTAGTTTGTTTACCAGTGTTGTGGCTATGTTTGTGAAGAAAGTGTTTAAGTAATTGGCTACATCCAGCTTGTCTGTGATGAGCGTGTTGTCCGTCTTTATGTTTATGTTTGAGAACCTGGTTTTAAGTTTTTTACTGCAGCCAGTGGCGGACTGGGACACAAATTCAGCCCGGGACATTCAGACGCACCAGCCCACACACCGGCCCACACACCGGCCCACGCACCGGCCCCGAAACCGGCCCACACAACGGGCGTTATGAAACACTTGTCCAGTAATAAACAACCCAAGGCTGTGGCTAAGGAGTCAACATCAGGGAGACCAAATCTACACACCGCCCCTAGATGTGCACTCATGCACAGTGCACACACACACACACACAGACACACACATACATATACCGTTACTTCCCGTCATTGGCATATGTTTTTTTTTTACTAACATCTTAGTGCCTCATTAGCCTAGGGATTAAGGATACATGAAGTATTAACTACACCATAATAATATTGAGGTTTTGATCCATAGAAAGTAGGGATGTCCGATATTATCGGCCAACCGATATTATCGGCCGATATCGGCATTAAAATCTGATATCGAAAAATATCGGTATCGGTTTTAAAGAAATAATATTTTATTTACATTTCTATAACCTTTATTTACCCAGGCAAGCAAGTAAGAACCAATTCTGATTTTATTTATTGTCAAAAGTATGCATAATGTTGTGTTAATTCCACAACAAGAGATATGTAATGTTAATTACCTGAAATTATTCCATTTCTTGGGGCGGGAAACCCTGCATATATCGGTATCGGTTGATATCGGTATCGGAAATTAAGAGTTGGACAATATCGGTATATCGGTATCGGTAAAAAAGCCAATATCGAGCATCCCTAATAGAAAGGTCTGTGCTACACAATTTCAGTTAGATTGGATTTATTGTCCTTTAATTTGGCACTCATGACATTAGTTGCTTGCCGTTTAATCAACATTGAAAGACCCCCCACTTCCTCCCAGACACCCATTCCAAGAGCCTGTTTTCTCTCTCTCTCTCTCTCTCTCTCTCTCTCTCTCTCTCTCTCTCTCTCTCTCTCTCTCTCTCTCTCTCTCTCTCACTCTCTCTCTCTCTCTCTCTCTCTCTCTCTCTCTCTCTCTCTCTCTCTCTCTCTCTCTCTCTCTCTATCTCTCTATGTATGTGTCTCTCTGTGTGTGTGTGTCTCTCTCTCTCTGTCTCTCCCTCTCTCTGTGTGTCTCTCTCTCTGTCTCTCTCTCTCTCTGTCTCTCTCTCTGTGTGTCTGTCTGTCTGTCTGTCTGGACTGGGCTCTCTCTCTCCCCTCAGGGTCAGCTGTGCTGGATTGGGCACTCTCTCTTTCCTCAGAGTCAACTGCATAAGAAGAACATCAGCAATCAATAATAATGGCTTGAATTCATACAGCGTTTTTCAGCCTTTTGAAAACACCCAAAGTAGTAGTAGTAGTAGTAGTAGTAGTAGTAGTAGTAGTAGTAGTAGTAGTAGTAGTAGTTTATTCAGTCATCATCTCACACAATACAATATACCCCATCATTTAACAATATTTGATTTTACAGTGACTGAAAATGTACAGACTGAAGCATAATGCTTATATATGCCTGTCCTATATCCTTAACAAAAATTAAAAAAATTGGCGGCTACGTGGCGTAGTGGGCAAGGCGCTCGCCACAAATACTGGAGACGCTGGGCTCGCCTGTTCGAGCCCAGCGCTCCACATTGCTTTCAGTTTAGCTGGTCGTTCATACTATTACACATTGGCCGTATTAGGGGGTGGGAAACTGATGGGTGGGGATTGGGCGTTGTGGACAGCGACTCCTACAGGTCGGTTGGTGTGCCTGCGCAGTAGAATCAGGAAGTGTCGGGGGCAGCGTGAGCCTCCCACGCGTTACTCCTCACCACTGAGAGATCGAGCTGCGCAGGTGAAAAGATGCGACTGCTGTTACCTCAAGTACCGGAGGGGACTTGTGCTATGTATGACTTAGTCCACATTGCAGCCGGCTTGTGGGAGGCAAGAAACAGCGTTCGTGACAGGGGAGGGTTGAATTGGATGATACGAAATTGGGATGGGAGAAAATGTAGAAAATGGGAGAAAAAGTGGATAAAAAAAAACAAAAATTAAAAAAATTAAGACTCCAAAACAGTATTTTAAAAGAAAATAGCAAAAGAAAACAGTATTATTCACCCCTGTAGTTTTCAAAAATAGCTTTACAAATTTTTCTTAAAAACCAAAAGCGAATTACTCATTCTTAACTGTATATCAGCATTGTTCCACAAAGCGATTCACAGAAACCATCAAGCATTCACACTCACACAGTCATACACTACTGGTGGTTGTGAGCAGCATCAGCAAACACAGCTGCCCTGTGGCAGACTGACGGAATCATGTCTGCTAATCAGCGCCAACCACCATCAACAACCTTCATAAATACATTCAACAATAATGGAATAGGCTAACTACCAACTTAGCTGTATGACCAAACTTGATATGCATGACCTTGGTGGGCTCTAGGTCAACTCCTGAAAAGGGGGTCAATGTCAGACTTTGCAATCAAAGTTAGGGGGCTAATAACCCTTGCCATAATTTCAGTGCGCCCCCTAACTTTTGATTGCAAGGTCTGACATTGACCCCCTTTTCAGGAGTTGACCTAGAGCCCACCAAGGTCATGCATATCAAGTTTGGTCAATGTCAGACCTTGCAATACACTGTAAGGCACTGTAAGGCTACTGTCCTCCCCCACTTCCAGTGATGAAGCTAAGCTATGCTAACGGAGCGTCTATTCCCAAAGCTAAAATGCACGCACAGAGACAAAAAAGGTATGCATCTTCTTGTCTAACTCCAGGGAAGATGTTAAATAAGCTAATTTCCAAAAAAAGTGGAGTCGTCCTTTAAGCGTCCAGATAACGTCAGGAACGATGGGGGTACTGATAACTTTATAACTCTAACCGAACGATGCACCATACATAAATAGACTATTATTAGCTTAATATAATACGTCCAACTCGACGGTATAGTGCCAAACTATGACTCTTCAACTATTAATCCACACGATATCTCAATGCCTATTCTGAGGCCAAGTAGGCCTTACTACACCACACGTGCGTCGTGGGTGAGGCTTCGCGTCTGTTACTCTGTTGGAGGGTAAAGAACTGGACTAAAAAGAAAAGTTCTACTTTACTTGCGCCATATATATATGCGCTATGAACAAATAGTACCATTCGTATTTCGCCAGACGTATTCCTACGCGGAACCGGGGCTTGCCACGACATGTTGGGCGGCACGATTGAACTTGAACCTAGGGGTATGGCTGCTGGCGCCAGGTTCTCGTCCAATGGTAGAATGAAACTATTATGGGCTGTTTAGTAGACTAAAGGGATATTCAGTGCATATTGTACAAGGAATATACAGGGGATATCAAACGATATACAAATACTATTTAAATATATATATATAAATAAACATATATATTCGGTTTAATCTGATCCTTCACAACAGCCGCCCCCTAATTAGTCCCACCTAATTAGCTAAGCAGAGACAGATTAACCGCACTGTCTACCACTCAAGGTCCGCTGTAAGGGTCAGTCAACTCACAAAGTCATGGGGTCATGGTCATCATCGATAGTATCTGGGAGTCGGGGCAGTTCTATTAGCCTCGCCACGGGTCGTGTGTAAGTGCGCCCTTGGACGAGTACTTCAGCTGCTCGGACCTTGCCATCGGCACCGGTGATCACTTTGCTTACGCGGCCAGCCGGCCACATAGCTCTGGGTAGTGACTGGTCGATAATCATGACGACTGTTCCTTCTGTCAAATTGTCTCTCTCTTTTACCCACTTCTGGCGGGTCTGTAGAGACGGTAGGTAGTGGAGTAGGAAGCTGCTCCAAAACTTGTCAGCTAGTACTTGACTGTACCTCCACATTCTTCGGCCGTTCGCTTCTTCAGGCCTGTACATTGTCTGGGGTAGCGCGGGGTCCAGCCGCTCCATTAAGAGTGTGTTGGGGGTGACTGGGTCGACATCTGCTACATCACTGGAGACGTAACCGAGGGGCTTTGAGTTCAATACTCCCTCGATCTCCGTGAGGACTGTCATTAGGACTTCCTCCGCCACAGTCTGGGCCCCAAGCACGGCGTACAGGGCTGTCTTTATAGAACGTACTTCTCGTTCCCAGGTTCCACCGAAGTGGGGTGCGTTCGGGGGATTAAACTGGAAGTCAATCTGGGATGGAGCTAGGTGGGTCTTAAGTTCTGGGCCCATAGCTTGGAAGCTCTCTCTCAGCTCTCTTTCTCCGCCTTTGAAGTTTGTCCCGTGATCAGACAACAATGTAGACGGTTTTTCTTTCCGTGATGTGAATCTTCGGAAGGCCATAAGGAATGAGTCTGTGCTCATGGTCGGAAGGAGCTCGATATGTATCGCTCTGGTGGTCATGCATTTGAATACAATACCCCACCGCTTCTCGGTTCCTCTTCCTCTCTTTATATACAACGGGCCAAAACAGTCCATGCCTGTGGAGTGGAATGGCTTGTCGCCGAGTCGGAGGCGACAGGGAGGTATGTCAGCCATCCGTGGTATGCTGGGCTGCGCGCGCCACTTACGGCAGTCTAGACAGGTTCGCTGGAAGCGCCGCACTGCTTCTCTCCCTTGCAGTATCCAATAACGACGTCTGATCTCCGCGAAGACTCTCTCTGCTCCTGCGTGGTGTACATCCTCGTCGTATTTCTTTATGACCAGCTCTGTGACCTTGTGTCGGCTGTTCAAGACTATCGGGTACTTAATGTCATCCGGTAGATCGGGGGCTCTCCGCAGGCGACCACCCACTCTGATGAGATTATGGGCGTCACTCTCGGGTGCCAGGTGGAGCAGTCTGCTGTCTGATGGGACGGGCTTTCCTCCCTGTAGACAGTCTAGCTCATCGGGGAACGAGTCTCTCTGGGCTCGTTGTAGTAGAAGAAGTTCTGCTTCTTCGTAATCAGCTGCTGACATGTCAGTGGTGGACTGAATCTCTGGGTGGTGCCACAGGAATGTCCTCTGCTGCGCACTCTCTAGGGTACTGCAGTCATCTATGTTGGGGTCTGTGGAGGCGACTGTGCTCAGGCCACAGAACATAGGTTTCTTGTTCTCAGCCTCCTCGTTACTTGCTTCCCGTGGGGTGGGCGTAGGCCACTCTCCTTCCGGGAGCTTGAGGAATTCTGGTCCGTCACTGTAGATGTTGCGACGGGTTAGGTCATCCAGAGACATTCCCCGGGTGATGACGTCAGCTGGGTTGTGTTTGGTGTCCACATACCGCCAGCTCGCTGCTTCTGTTAACTCTTGAATCTCGGTGACTCTGACTCCCACGAAGACTTTGTATCTGCATGAATCAGACTTGATCCATGTGAGTACTGTCGTGGAATCTGACCACAAGATTGTTCTGTGCACCGGAATGGTGAGTTCACGTTGGATTAACGTGGCTAGATGCGCTCCTGCTAGGGCTGCGCAGAGCTCTAGACGTGGGATAGATTGTTGCTTACGTGGGGCTATTCTTGAGCGGGCCAGGATGAAAGCAGTGTGTATCTTTCCTCCCTTCTCTTGGGCACGCAAGTAGGCCACCGATCCATAGGCTACTTCGGAGGCGTCGCTGAAGACGTGTAGATCAATCTCGCATGTCTCTGGCCTCACTGTGGATGGGAAGTAGCTGCGGCGTATATTGACGCCTGGGAGTGAGCGGAGTTCCGTCTCCCACTCTCTCCATGTTGAGGCAAGGTGTGCGGGTATTGGGTCGTCCCAGCCCTGGTCCTTGTCCCATAGTGCTCGTACAATCATCTTTGCCCTGGTGGTGTAAGGTAGAATACATCCCAACGGGTCATATTGTCTGGCGAGTGTTCTGTACACACTCCGTCTGGTGGTCGGTGTAGCCGTCGACCTTCCCTGCTCTGGAGCCAAGGGTTTGTGTCTATAGTGGAGCGAGTCTGTTTTGAAGCGCCAGACTAGTCCTAGTGTCATTTCTTGGGCCTCTCCTGGGATGGTCGCCATCCAGGTCTCGCTGCTGGCAGCCTTGTCCGCGGGGGAGAGGCTGCGCAATACGTGCGGGTCACTGCTGGCCCACTGCCTGAGATCAAAGCCGCCTTTGATCAGGGAGGCGCGTAGCTTGATTAGGAGAGCCTCGGCTTCTTGTTGAGTCGAAACGCTTTGTAAACAGTTGTCCACGTAGAAACTGTTCTTCACACTGTGTCGGACCTCTTCATCTGCTGTTGGGTCCTCTGCGACGTGTTTCTGTAGTGCAAATGTAGCACAGCACGGGCTGCATGTGGTTCCGAAGGGGAGTACTTCCCACTGGTAGATGGCTGGGTTCTCATCTCCGATCCTCTCTCTCCATAGGAACCGCAGCAGGGGCTTGTCCTCCTCTAATAGTCTCACCTGCAGGAACATCCCTTTGATATCCCCGCTGATAGCCACCTTGTCCTGGCGGAAGCGCAGTAGCACGCCTAGTAGGGAGGGGCCGAGTGTGGGGCCGGGCAAGAGCTCTTTATTCAGATTTTGGGATCCGATCTGGTAGCTGCAGTTAAACACAATGCGATCCTTGCCGTTGTGATGGACCTTGTGATGCGGCACGTACCATGATTCGGTCGTCTGATCGGCCTCTTTAATGTCAATCTTTGTTACGTGTCCCGCTGTGATTAGCTTCTCAATCTCAGCGCGGTACACACTCTCTTGAGCGGGGTCTTTGGCTAGGCGCCGCTCCGTGTTCAATAGATAGCGCTCCGTGGCGTCTTTCTTTGCGTGAAAGGTGGGCATTCCCTCTCGCCTCAGGAGTGGAGTTGCGTATCTCATCACTCCGCCGACTGTGACTCTCTTTGTCCCCTGCTCGAGTAGGTTGATGGCGTAAATGTCTTCTTTAGAACGAATATCTTTCTTTTCGTTCTTAAAGGGCATTGTCTCTAGTGTCCATAGCCTCTCGACATGCTGCAGGAGAGTGGTGTCTTCTTCTGTCGTTCTGGAGTGGAAGCAGCTAGTGGCTGCTGTTCGGTTGAGAGATTTAGCGAGGGGGCCTTGTAGGGTCCACCCTAGGCGGGTCTCGACTGCTGCAGGACAGCCTCGGGGTCCTGTATGGACCCGGTCAATTGGGACTATGAGTTCTGCATGGTCGGAGCCTATCAGCAGGGTCGGGGTAGCGCCGTCTATGAGCGGGATAGGTAGTTGTCGCAGGTGCACATATTTATCCATCAACTTGGCGATAGGGTAGGTGTACTGCGATAGTCCTATTTCTTGGCTGGTGAAAGCATTTGTAATCTTATACCGTCGCTCTGGCTGCCCGTTTGCTGCGATAGTGAAGGAGACATTCTCGCCCTTTATCGTCTTTAAATCTCTTCTTATTGTCCGAATCGTCATTTCGTTCTTGTTCCCCCGCAGTCCCAGCTGGGCCGCAGCGGACGCGAGCAGAAGGGTCTTCTCTGACCCGTCATCAAGGACGGCGTAAGTGTCCATGACTTTATCTTGGTAGCTCAATGTCACACGGACTACCTTTAAGAGCACTTGGGCGCCACTGCTGCTGGCGGGGTCAATGTACATGACACTTGCCTTGGTGCCGCTCGATGGTGCAGGTGGAGGCCGTCTTCTGTTACTTTCGTGTAGTATATCTAGATGGGCTCCGTCGCACCGACTGCACCTTTTCTTTAGGCGGCATTCGGCTGCCATGTGTGGTCGCGCACATCGGTAACAGCGCCTGTTGGACTTTATCCATTGACTCACTTCTTCTGCATTCATCTTTGTGAATAGGTCACATTGTGACAGCCAGTGTTCTTTCTCACAGTAGGGACACACTATCTTCCACTTCTCTTTTCTCGAGGGGGTACTGTGGCTCTTACTGCTCGGTACTGACTCTGATTGGTGCATGACAGTCACCGATCTTCTTCCATCATTTATTCTCCTGGGTCCCTCTCTGGAGCTTGGCGTGCTCCGCCCGAATGTATCCAGTCGTAAGCTGCTGACTTCTCTCGCCAGGAAGTCGGCTAGATCAAGGAGGGATGGTTCGGGGCCGTTGGGATCCCGGTAGTCTCTCTGCCGCCTAAAACGCTCCTGTCTTGCGGGTGGCAGCTTCTCCAAAATCCTCTCGACGTTAGAGTTGGCGTATAGCTCATGCATGCCCTTTTCCCGTTGCGCTCCCAGCATCCCTACCAGGGACTGCACTTTGATTGACAGGTCGTCTAGTGAGCGATTGTCTGTTGCTGGGGGTAGGCGATCAATATGCCTTATCTCTTGGATTACGTAATCCCATATACGTCCATATCTCTGGTCCAGCGCCGCAAGGGCCGCTGTGTATGGGGTCGAAGAGGTGGCATAGGCTAGCGCTATATTGTGCGCTCGCGGTACTTTCAGGTGCTTCAGTAATATTGCATACTTGTGGCGTTCATCAGCGACATCCACCATCATTGTCTCTAAGCACATCCGGAGCTCCGTGTACTGTGCTCGACTCTCATAGGCGAAGTCTGGAAATGACGGCGTGGCAATGTATGACGCCGTGGATGGCTGATACATCGGCGAGCGTTGGGGGAGAGACCTCCTAGGCGAGTCCCCTCTTGCGCCTCTCTGTGGGCTGGTACTGACAGGGTACCATGGCCCGCTGGTCCAGGTGCTATTCCTCGGGGCTGGTCGTGCGTCGTGCTCACCCGTGAATAGAGTCGGGGGTCTGTAGCGCAGCGCCGCGGGGGTATAGCCTGGACCTCCTGGACCTCCTGGACCGGTGGAGTACTGTGCTGTCGTCGGGCTTGGTTCTCCTCCTCTCCCTCTTCTTCCTCTATCAGATCTTCCAGATCCTGTAATCGTTTATTTAGCTTCTCCGCAGTGTATGCCGCTCCTTCCTTGTAGCTGGGTCTCGCTTGGACCGGTCTGGGAAGGGGGTCTGCGGGGGGTATAGGCTCGGTCTGTTGGTCAAGTTCAGGGTCGCTTGCTCGGTGAGGAGACGCTGCCCTTGACTGTTGTCTCGACGAGTTCCTTGAACCCCTGGCGGAGGGAGAGGGTGTTGCCTTGCGGATCAGCTGCTCCATTAGCTGCGCTTGTAACTTGTCGCGCTCGACTTCGCGCTTGGTGAGATCTGCTTCTCTTTGGGCACCGGCGGCGGCGCGCTGGGCGTCGGCCCGGTCTCTTGCCATATTCTCTTCCGTCTGAAGGCGTCTCATCTCCAGGCGCGTGCGCTCTTCTTCGCTCCGTTGTTGCGCTTGGAGTTGTTTGCGCTCGCTAAGCGCCTGTGCTTGGAGACGATCGCGTTCACCCTGAAGTCGATCGCGTTCGGTAGAGGCTGTCAGGCTGACGAGGAACGCCTGTTGTAGCATCCTCTCCGCTTCGCTGGGGGAAGGCGGTTGTGGAGGTGAGCCGCTCCTGCGTGAGCCGCTCCTGGGTGTACTCGTTGGGGAGTCCTGGAGCTCTATTTCCTTGGCGCTCTCCTCCTCTTCTTCCGTGCAGAGTTCTCTCTCTGTAGGGTTGTCTTCCTCCCGGGGGTGGTCGGGGACTACTTCTTCGGTAGTGGCGGGGGGTAAAGGCATGTCAGCTCCCTCCTGGTCCCCACCGTGAGCTTGGTCAGTTACATTAGAACCTACTAGGGCCTCTGTGGTCGGGGAAACCTGGTCGTTAAGGTCAGACATAATTTTACTTTCTACTTTTACCGCGTTTACCGTTTGTCGAAGGCTAGGTAGTTGACTGACAGTGTAATCCTCTAAGTACTGAGGTGGCTGTCGTCTGCGCCGCGGGCGTTCTAGGTTAGGAGGACCGTTTCGTGGAGTGTTCATCATAGGCCATTTCAATATTAATAACACTATATTAATATTACACTAGTTACCCTCCGGCTCGAAGGACCAATTGTAACTGAGGGGTACAATTCCCTGACTGTATTGTTAAGTATGGTAATATTAAACCACTACCTCTTGTACTTTAACTTCTGGCCATCCAGTACATGATATAAATATGATGAACACTTTCCCACCTGATGAAACGAAGTCCACACAAATGTACAAATCGAATATTTAATATAGCAAAAGGTATATACAACGTTCACTTGTTTACACTTATGATTTGAAATGCACTTGTATGGCAAATGAGTATTCGTAGGTAAATCAACATTGAATGTCCAATCTCTGGTTACGCAGGGAGTAAGTATACAACCTGGATATTTAGGAAACTATAGCGATGGTACTTAAATGATTATAGCTGGATACACTAAGGGGGGGGGGGTCCCGCTGGTTGTAAGACAGTAGGAGGGGGGGGTTAGAGAAGCCGCTGGCGGTATCCCATCTGGCCGACGATTTCTTGGGAGAATTCAAAGTCTTGAACACGGTGCCCACAGAACCTCGGTCCGCAGACGAATACAGCTGGACCCTCTGGTGGACGGTAGCTGCCGGTCCACAACGGAGAGACGTGAGGCGACCTCACTGGTGTAGAGCGCCGTCTCACCTGGCGTCCTCTCCGGGGGGTAGTTCCAACACTCCGCAGTGTTGGCCGTTATCCATGGAATAATCAAAGCACCCAAAGCATAATCCAAGCTGTGGAAGGCTCGCCGTCGTCCGGGTAGAGTAATCCAATATACAGGTCCAGTCGCCGTGGCCCGGAGCTCCTCGGATGCAAGCACCACTAGTGGTCTGCCCAGCCTGGTTAAGCGTCCAGATAACGTCAGGAACGATGGGGGTACTGATAACTTTATAACTCTAACCGAACGATGCACCATACATAAATAGACTATTATTAGCTTAATAGAATACGTCCAACTCGACGGTATAGTGCCAAACTATGACTCTTCAACTATTAATCCACACGATATCTCAATGCCTATTCTGAGGCCAAGTAGGCCTTACTACACCACACGTGCGTCGTGGGTGAGGCTTCGCGTCTGTTACTCTGTTGGAGGGTAAAGAACTGGACTAAAAAGAAAAGTTCTACTTTACTTGCGCCATATATATATGCGCTATGAACAAATAGTACCATTCGTATTTCGCCAGACGTATTCCTACGCGGAACCGGGGCTTGCCACGACATGTTGGGCGGCACGATTGAACTTGAACCTAGGGGTATGGCTGCTGGCGCCAGGTTCTCGTCCAATGGTAGAATGAAACTATTATGGGCTGTTTAGTAGACTAAAGGGATATTCAGTGCATATTGTACAAGGAATATACAGGGGATATCAAACGATATACAAATACTATTTAAATATATATATATAAATAAACATATATATTCGGTTTAATCTGATCCTTCACAACAGCTAGTATAGGCTAGCTAGCCCTCATGAACCGGCAGACACCAACAGTAGAATATGCACTAGGCTACTGCATGCACCTGTCATGTTACTGTTGGTTCCTTCCACTTGAACTTCATCATCATTAGCAGCAGCAGCGGGTAAACATGTCTGTAATTTTAGAACATTGTTCTGCGTCTTTTACTAGCAATTTTAGTTTTTTAATTCTAGCTTTTTCAGCTCCACCCTTTCTTTTTTTGCATTCTCCATTTCTGCGCTTCTAGGCCTACTCGCGGTTGGGAGGAAACGTGAATCTCATTCACTGATGTCTCATGTCTCATTCAAGACTGGCTAACAAAAGCATGTCTTTCACTTAACACACCGACTCACACACTGGCCCACACACTGGCCCACACACTGGCCCACACATCGGCCCACATTAGTGGCCCACACACTGGCCCACACACTGGCCCAAAAAAAAAATAAGTTAAAAAGTAAAAAAAAAAAAAAAAAAAAAAATGTGGACTGTCCCGATGGCCAGTCCGCCACTGCATACAATAATGGAAACAAGCACAGTATCGCTCCACTTCAGTGGCAAACAAAAGCAACCTCCAACACACTGGTCACTGGCAAATGACACAATGAGGCGCCCGGATGTGTGTCAGATGCCAGGCTTTATCCACCCGCCCCTTGAGGCTAATAGCCGTCAGCTGCCACTCATCAGGCAATCAGCACTCTGTAGAGGAGATGTGCTATACAAATACAAATGCTATACAAAGACCTTTGATTGATTGATTGATTGATTGATTGATTGAGTTCACCAGGTAAAGACTTTCTATGTGACTGTTGTTAAGTTCCCCAGCTGAGGACACAACTCTCGTCTATGTGACTGTTGCATGTTGAGTTCACCAGGTAAAGACTCTCCTCTATCAAGAATCAAGAATCAATAGGTTTATTTGTCACATACATACCAGGGTATACAGCGAAATGCGGGTGGTCATGCCTGCATCGATTGTGCAATAATACAATAATAAAATTGTATTATTTTTATTATCTTTTATAAAAAAAACAGGTACATAAGATGTGCGTGATAAAAATGAATTCCTGAGAAGGCACTGGTTCCTATGTTTGTACACTACTATACAATATACAATTTCATTATGTTATACTTACTATATCTAAACTATACACTATACTATACAAGAACCATCGGTTCTTTCCTTAAAGTGACTTTTATATTCCTCATTCCTTTAATTAAAGTGTATTTTCCATTTAGTTTAAAGTGACATTTTGTTTAAAGTGATTGTTTAATAACAGGCACCCCAAAAATTGGCCATTTTAGTTTTCGTTTTTGAGGACTGCATACTTTTTCTGATACTTAAGTTTCTGATACAATAAGGAAAACTCACCTTTAGTGCTAATGAAATAGAGTAACATAGGTCTGAACTTGAGTTGTTACTCAAGTTTTTCTGTAGTAGTTAGTAGTCCAGAAGTAGTATTTCCCCAGAATGGCTGGAGGCTTAAAAACTTGCAAGATCCATAGCCTGAAGTCTTTTGTAGTACATGTCCAAATTTCATAAAGATCCGTTCAGAAATGAGTGATTAGGAGTTATTTTCGTAAACTGTGTACAAAAGAAAAGCTCAGTTTTCTCACAGACTTCAATTAATTCTGCGTTTTTTCTCTTCCTGTTTTCGCTCGTAGCTTTTCACCTAGATCCCTGATTCGTACATCCCCAGTTGGGGTGTCATTGGAAAGCCACACTCATTGGCTACAACCCTGTCCAATTATTTTCGAGATCGCCAAATGATTGACGAACTAGAGCCCCAAGAGTCGGGAGTAGTATTTGCGCAATACCGTGTATGTTGCGCAAGCCTCAAATATCGGCATGTAACTTGAGAACCGCTGAACGGATTTTGTCACCTGAAAGGGCTATCGACAGGCAACAAATGGGGCTTTAATTCCACATATATATTGTACTAGAGGTCGCCAAAGTGCCTGTGGGAAAATCGTCCTCAAGAGGTAAGAGGCTAAAGCGGTTGCAGCATGTGTGTTGGGTATGTGTGTGTGTGCTCATGTGTACTTGAGTGGAGAGATCAGTGTTCAATGTTCTGATGGCCTGGGGGAAGAAGCTGAGCCAGAGTCTCTCTGTTCTCGTAACGTGTGTATGTAGGCGCTTGCCTGACTGCAGCAGCTTGAACAGGCTGTTGTTGGGGTGGTGAGGCTCTTTCATTGTTCTGCAGGTTCTGGATTTGCACCTCCTGTTATATAAGTCCTGCAGGGGTGGTAGTGCAATACCCGTAGTACGCTCTGCTGAGCGTACCACTCTCTCTATGTGACTGTTCCATGTTGAGTTCAGCAGCTAAAGACTCTCCTCTATGTGACTGTTGCATGTTGAGTTCACCAGGTAAAGACTCTACTCTATGTCACTGTTGCATGTTGAGTTCAGCAGCTAAAGACTCTATGTGACTGTTGCGTGTTGAGTTCACTAGCTAAATACTCTATGTCAGCATTTCCCAAACTTAGGGTCGCCACCCAAAATGGGTCACGGACCCGTTTTTATTGGGTCGCCAATTAAATAAAAAAAAATTATTATTATATATATATATATTTTTTAATAAAAAAGCTGTAGATGTGTTGATTCAGTTTGGCACCACATACTTATGTGAATCTGGGTTTTCTACTCTAGCATACCTGAAAAACAAATACAGAAATAAACTAAATGCTCAGCATGACCTTAGAATAGCACTTTCAAAAACCAAGCCCAGAATAGATCTGCTGGTTGAAAACTTCAACCAGCCACATACAGCTGATTAGATTTCATTGTGCCATAGATTAAATATTATACCCCTTCTAGCATGATGTTAGGTCAGTAGAATTTAAAAATAAGTCAGTACAAATTAATCAGAATGTTGCTCAATGTTGGGGTTTAAGGTTGAGGGACGGAGGGACGGGGTAAGAAATGGAGAGTTGAAAAAGGGGTGAGAAATAGAACAGATAGTAGAACATGTTTGTTCATTTAAAAGTGTTACAAAATTCTATGTACATATGTTATGAGGGTGAGCAACTTAACATTACACTCTGATTATTGCTGTGATGTTACTTTTATAATTAAATAAATACATTTCATATACATTTGAAATTCATGGTTTGTTGTGTTCTTTATCAGTAGTTTATAAATGTATGTTATGGCAATTCATGATGTATTTTTGTAAGTTTGGGTCCCGGGGAAACACCAAATTTCTCTTTTGGGTCTCGAGCTGAAAAGGTTTGGGAACCCCTGCTCTATGTGACTGTTGCATGTTGAGTTCAGCAGCTAAAGACTCTCTATGTGACTGTTGCATGTTGAGTTCAGCAGCTAAATACTCTCTATGTGACTGTTGCATGTTGAGTTCAGCAGCTAAAGACTCTCCTCTATGTGACTGTTGCATGGCGCAGATTATTGGATATTTTATTTCTTCACATGAAAATCCTCCGAAATCATCAAATTAAAGTATTGAAATATATTTAATAAAAAAAAAAACAGCATGCAGCATATAGATATGTTTATTAGTTGTTGCCGTTTATATTATCATTGATTTTCTGTATTTTGAATGATTGATGATGGTTAGAAGAATGGCGCTGCTCCGAACGGCCGCCTTTCTGTTAGCTCCGTCGAGACTGTGCTTACTTTTGTTAATTTTTATAGTTTTAAGAGTTTTATTTGCACCAACTGTTGGTGCATTATATGTGTATGACCGTCAGTCACTCATTGACATTGGATTAAGGAAAACTTACCGACTGGATTGCTCTCTGGATCGGATTGCTGAACAACAACAGTGGCCAGCGGAGATCCTTTGTTGCGGCCGAGGCAAGGAAAAGGCGCAACGGCGAGGAAGAAGAGCCGGCGTCCGAAACAGATTGAGATCCAAGCGACACAGAACCACATTGCCCAGCATATTGTTGGCCAATGTGCAATCGATAGGAAACAAACTGGACGACATCAGAGCACGGATCCAATTCCAGAGGGACATTCGGGACTGCAACGTCCTCTGTTTCACAGAGACTTGGCTGTCTCCAGACGTCCCAAACCATGCAATAGAACCGGCAGATCACTTCTTCGTTCTCCGCAAGGACTGAACGGCAGAAGAATCACTAAAGACGAAAGGAGGCGGCATTGCTTTCATGGTAAACAAGGAGTGGTGCGATATAGGCAACGCAAAGGAATTGTCTAACCACTGCTCCCCAGACCTGGAGTTTATCACCATCAAATGCCGACCCTTCTTTCTCCCGAGGGAGCTAACGTCCATCATCATGATCGGAGTATATATCCCACCACAAGCGAACACTGGGGCCGCACTTTCAAAGCTACACGACGAGGTAAACAAACAACAGATAGCTAATGTTGACGCTGCCATTTTGGTTCTGGGCGATTTCAACAGCGCGCGTCTTAAAAAGGTGTTGCCGAATTTCTATCAGCATGTGACCTGTCCCACCAGAGGCGAGAACATATTAGACCATGTATACTCACAATTTAAGAATGGGTACAAGTCACAGGCTCTTAGTCCATTCGGTAAGTCCGATCACGCCGCCATCTTTCTTTTGCCAAAGTATAAACAGAGTCTTAAGCAAACGCCGATAGTATCGCGAGAGGTTAAGCGTTGGACTGTGACGTCAGAGGAGACACTCCAGGCTGCACTTTTCCGTGATAACACAGCCAATATTAACGAATACACTGAAAGGGTGCTTGACTTTGTCTGTACTCTGGTAGAAGAAACAATCCCCTCTACCACAATTAGAATCTACCCAAATCAAAAGCCCTGGGTAGATAAATCCGTCCGTGAGGCTCTGAAAGTGCACACCTCAGCCTACAACACCAGGCTTGTGACAGGCAACATGGATGAACACAAGACGGCAAGATACAACGTCAGGAGAACAGTAATAGAGGCAAAACGGCGTTATAGGGATAAGTTGAACTTCAGTTTGAACAGGCTGACTCTAGAGGTATGTGGCAGGGCCTCAGAACAATGACAGATTACAAAGGCACCTCCCTCAAACTGAACAGTGACATCTCCTTAGCAAATTATCTCAATACCTTCTATGCGAGGTTTGAGGCTGTGAATAACAACACCAGCCTACAAGCCACGGCAATGGGGGGGGGGGGGGTCTGCTGATGGAGACTCAGTGTTCAGGGTAACAGAGCTTGAGGTGAGGACCTTTAAAAAAGTGAATATCAGGAAGGCAGCAGGACCGGACGGCATCCCCGGCCGCGTCCTAAAAGTCTGTGCCGACCAACTGGCCCCGGTATTCACTGACATCTTTAACCTGTCCTTAGAACAGGCTGTCATCCCCACCTTTCTGAAGAAGTCCACCATCATCCCTGTACCCAAAAAATCTATGCCTGCTTGCCTCAACGACTACCCTGTAGCTCTCACCTCCATAGCCATGAAATGCTTTGAGAAGCTAGTGAAGGGCTACATCTGTTCCTCCCTCCCCATCAACCTGGACCCCCTGCAATTTGCATACCGCCCTAACAGGTCCATGGAGGATGCCATAGCCCATGTGCTGCACACAGCAGCATCACACCTGGACAAGAGGCAGGGGAACTATGTGAGAATGCTGTTCATCGACTACAGCTCAGCATTCAATACCATAGTCCCCTCCAAACTCATAGCCAAGCTCAGGGACCTGGGCTTTAACTATGACCTCTGCCAGTGGGTCTTGGACTTCCTGACGGGCAGACCCCAGTTGGTAAGAGCAGGCAACTGCACCTCCTCATCCATCACGCTCAACATAGGGGCCCCCCAGGGCTGTGTTCTGAGCCCCCTCCTCTACTCCCTGTACACACATGACTGCGTGGCACAGCGGAACAACAACACAATCATCAAATTTGCTGATGACACAGTAGTGGTGGGCCTGATCTCTGCCAACGACGAGAGGGCCTACCTGGAAGAGGTAGAGAATCTGTCACAGTGGTGTCAGGAGAACTGCCTCTCCCTGAACGTCAGCTAAACAAAAGAGATGATTGTGGACTTCAGGAGGTCGGGGGTCAAGGACTACAGCCCCCTCAGCATCGACGGGGCACCGGTTGAGAGAGTGAACAGTTTCAAGTACCTCGGAGCCCACATAACCGAGGACTTGACATGGACCACACACATTGACAGTGTTGTGAAGAAGGCACGACAACGCCTCTACTTCCTCAGGCGCCTAAGGAAGTTCCAAGTCAGTCAGAAGATCCTTAAGAACTTCTACTCATCTACAATAGAGAGCATCCTGACTGGCAACATCACCTCCTGGTTTGGGAATAGCACTGCACAAGACCGTAGCAGACTACAAAGAGTTACACGTTCAGCCGAACGCACAATTGGAGGGGGGCTTCCCACCCTCCAGAACATTTACAACAAGCGGTGCAGGGGTAAGGCTAAGAGAATCATCAAGGACTCCAGCCACCCGAACAACTGCCTCTTTGAACTGCTGCGGTCAGGCAAGCGATACCGGAGTCTTAAGGCGAGCACAGAAAGACTCAGAAGAAGCTTCTATCCCCAGGCCATCAGGCTGCTCAACGAACAATAAACACTATGCAACAACCATCAAATGCACACAGCACACACACACCCACACGCCCACACTCACTTTAAACAAACACACTGTAGCACCCACTCCACACACTTTAGATCACCTAAACACACTTTATATTGATTGGTAAAGGATTTGCACTACAACTCGTACACCTTACTGTAAATTGTACCTAAATTGTACCTCATCCCATTTCTGCTTTGCACTATATAGTATTGTATATTAGTACATTGCATAGTATATTGTATATTGTATGGGAACTCAGTTACTTCTATTCTGCATCGAACATTGTACATATGTCTATATTGAACACTGTGACCTCTATTTTTACTTCTATTTTACATGCTATACTATTTTATTCATACTTATCTTGTCTAGCACAGTCTCTGGAGCGTAACAGTAAGAAGCATTTTGTATAAAAGTATTCTGTACTTCTGTATGACAACTATTAAAGAAACTTGAACTTGAAACTTGATCGTTGCATATATGACTGGTAGGTGAGTAGGTGGAGCACATGGTGTGCATGACATATAAATATAATAACGAGCATATTCCAGTATGAAACACATCTGTGTCCATTGGATTATCTGTGCTTTCCTGAATTTATATGCAAATGTAAGCTCATCTCTATAGTACAGACTCAGTACCACAGCCTGGCTATCCAGATGGACTCAGTGACACAGACTGGTCATCCAGACAGACTCAGTACCACAGCCTGGTCATCCAGACAGACTCAGTACCACAGCCTGGTCATCCAGACAGACTCAGTAACACAGCCTGGTCATCCAGACAGACTCATACAAAAAAACATGGTTTAGTCATAGTTTTTGAGCAGTTCAGCCAGTTGCAGGGAAGACCTCATTAAAGTGGAGACAGAGCTGCATGTTCTAACATAATCCACACAACTCAGCCAGTCCAAACTAAACATTTCCCAGAATTGAAATAGAAACATCCAGCATTTGACATATACATGTAACCAACTGTTACGACCCCTGTGAGTCTAAGGGTAAAGGGCTGTAACATAACAGTTGGTTGACAGAAAAGATGGACCACGTTTGTAAACAACAATGATATTTATTGATAGATGCAAAGGAAGCACATGTAGCTCAAGGGTGAGCCCAGGCCAAAACAACAAACAAACACCACTATACTCCAAATAAACCCAATCTAATCTATGGTAAAAGAAATTACATTACCTAAACTACTCTTACCTAACCAAAACAGGAGAAAACAATATCCAAAGGAAATGGCAGCTCACCCCATCTGTGCTTCCTGAGAAAGAGAGAAAAACACATTAATGATACATAAAACAAAGGCAGAATATATACAAAAACAAACTATAACTAGTAATGCTCTCTCTGTGGCCATACACACACAAGGCAATTTCCACTAAGCACAAAGGCCAATAAACGAAATGCAATATTGTCAAAGTCAAGGTTACAAAATCACACTAGGCCTAGCCTCATGCCAGAGAGAGAGAGTGACTGAAGTGAGAAGCCATGTTTTAACAGGTGTGTGGTGATCCATGATTGGGTGGTGTTGATTGAGTGTTGGAGTCTGGAAAACCATCCACCAATCGGTGCTGTGCTGGGTAATGGAAGGGCAGGCCTGGCAGGGACCAATGGTGGAGGGAACAATGGCTGGAGGGAGGAAAGAAAAATGGAGAACACACACACATGGAGACCAGTGATGCCACTAACGCGTTACTAAGTAACGCGTTATTGTAATCTGATTACTTTTCCGCGAAAATGGTAATCTAACGCGTTAATCTTTAAAAGCCAGTAATCTAATTGCAGTTACTTGTCCAAGTGGCTGTGCATTACTATTTCGTTACTATCTCATCATAAATTCATAATGCATGCGGAATGCAGTATTTTATTTCGTTTTCGACAGTCAAAAATACGCTTAGAGCTGTTTACTTCTCTTTGGGAGTGACGTCACATGTCACGTTTTCAAAGCGTGTCTGAGCACGTAACCTCGCGTGTTGATCCATGCTGGTGGGCGCGGCTGTTATTGTTATTTTCAGCCTGACCTAAACTGCGCGCTAGCAGGGAGAAGCTCGCGCTCGTAACGCTTTCTTGCAGCACTGGAAGTTCACTAGTCTACTTAACGTTTGTTAAGCCGGGTGAAAAAAACATTCACTTTGCGGAGGAAACAAAATACTGTCTACCGCATATGGAATATACAGCAGCTGCACAGCACGACCATCGACTTCTACAGGACTCGGAGCTGCACCACCAGCCAAACAGACTCAGTATGTTCCACCTTTGAGTTAAACATATTTTGCATTGCACTATTCCATGAACATGGAACACCATACTGCAGTATGTAGGTTGTCAGTAGCACACTGACAACACTGCAGTATATATATTCCCTCCCCGCCGTATATATATTTCCCTCCCACCCACCCACCCCCTCCTAATGTACAGTCCCCTCCCCATCATATGTATATACTCTGTCATGATCTAGGGGTAACAGTACTGTATATTTGAATACCGTTTATGTCACAAATGTATCAGTACTAAATACCTATATGTCCCTATGCCATAAATGTCATGTATGTTGTGTATGTCATAAATGTCTATATGAATTGAAAATGGGGGACCCTGATGGAAACAAGACAAACGTCTTTCTCTGGTCTGCATCCCCTTAACAATTGTGTGTATTGAGCCGTACTGTATTGTACCCATTCTGCAATCTGTTAAATAAAGTTTTCATTCATTCATTCATTCATTCATTCATTCATTCATTCATTCATTCATTCATTCATTCACACAATAATAAATAATAATAACGTAGAACCATATCTGAATGGGGCAGGCCTCAAAGGTAGGCTACATATCAGCCTACATGTGGTGTTATTGACCATTTATCTTTTGTGAAATCTATAGATCTATAGATAGCAAGATAGGCATACCTGCCCTATTAGTACATTTTACTCAAATTGAGTACATTTTACTAAATTTTTTTTGTCATTCTTATGTTGTGGCAGCAGCAGGGGGGACGACTTCGTAACCTAGTTACTTTCAAAGTAACTAAGTTACTCTGATAATCAAGTAATCAGTAAAGTAACTAAGATTACTTTTTAAAGGAGTAATCAGTAATCAGTAATCATATTACTTTTACAAGTAATCTGTGGCATCACTGATGGAGACACACACTGGGGAATATATACATTGGGATGTAACACCCCCATACATAAGACAAAAACATGTTTGACACCAACTAAACATGTTTTTCTTTAACAACGAGATCCTCATCTCCGAGATAACTGGTACTCCAAAGTAAAGAGCTATGAAAAAAACAAAAATAAGCCGTCGGTACAACAATGAACCAGTCAACAAACAAGTCGACCGCACGAGAGATTTAACTCCGAGATAGAGCATCCGCCAACACATTCTCAGACCCCTTCTTATGCTTTATGCTGAGGTTATAATTTTGCACTATGAGCGCCCAACGCATGAGGCGCTGATTGTGGTTGTACATCCGCGGCAGAAAAACCAATGGGTTGTGGTCGGTGTATACTACCACTGGTAATACGCTCGAACCGACATACACCTCAAAATGTTGCAATGCATACAACATAGCCAAAGTCTCCTTTTCAATAGTGGAATAGTTTAGTTGATGTTTGTTAAATTTCCGGGAAAAATAACAAACCGGGTGACTGACACCATCGTGATCTTCCTGTAATAACACCCCTCCAGCTCCCACCCCGCTGGCATCCACCTCCAGCTGGAACGGCAGGGAGAAATCACTAATGTCAGGAGAGTCCGGAACTATTGGAGTTGAGGCAACAGCAGAGACGGCCAGTCCGGCTGTCTGGTCTGAGGTCTTCACCTGCACACTATCTCTGGAAAAATATGGTTTAAGCATATTGATGTGGCAAACACGAGAGTGACGTTTACGATCAGGGGTGCGAACTACATAGTCTGTATCACTTATTTTCTTGTCTATTGCATACGGTCCGGAAAAACGAGCGGAAAGAGCAGAACCAAGGATAGGTAACAGGACTAGAACCTTATCACCTGGCTGGAAAGATCGAGAAACAGCTTTCTCGTCATAGTGCCGTTTCATAGTTCTCTGGGAAGAAGAGAGCGCTTTTTTTGCGAGAGAGCACGCCTGATGCAGTCGCTCTCGAAACTGGCTAACAAAATCTAGAACATTAGTGGGTGTGCTGGCACCCTTTGACATGAACCGTTCTTTAAGAACTTTCAGAGGCCCTCTAACAGTGTGCCCAAAAACGAGCTCAGGAGGACTGAAACCAATAGACTCCTGTATGGTCTCTCGCGCAGCAAATAGAACAAGGGGGACACCCTCATCCCAATCTTTCTCTGTGTCTAAGCAATATTTACGCAGCATGGACTTTAAGGTCTGATGCAAACGTTCTAGAGCCCCCTGAGTTTCAGGGTGGTAGGCACTGGACACTATATGTCGGATACCCAGGGACTGTAACACTTGCTCAAATAACCTAGACAGGAAGTTGGTGCCTTGGTCAGTTTGTACTACCTTAGGCAGTCCAAACGTGGAGAAGAACTTTGTCAAAGCCTTAATTATTACAGGCGCTGTAATTCTGCGAAGAGGGATAGCCTCAGGGAAACGGGTGGCGGTACACATTATTGTCAACAAAAACTGATTGCTGGCTTTGGTCTTTGGCAACGGACCAACACAGTCAACTATGACATGTTCAAATGGTTCACCGACCGCTGGTATAGGACAGAGGGGAGCAGGTGGAATGACCTGGTTTGGCTTTCCGGTGATCTGGCAAGTACTACAGGTACGACAGTACTGTGCTACATCGGACTTCAAACCGGGCCAAAAGAAATGTTGAAGTATTCTATTGTATGTTTTAGTGACTCCCAAGTGTCCAGACCAAGGGTGGTCATGGGCCAAGAACAGTATATGCTGACGATAAACTGCAGGGACAACAATCTGATAAACAGTGCTCCAGTCTGGTACCTGATCTGGTAGCCCTATCTCCGATTGTGCATGCTCTGCCAGTCTAGTACCATGGGACCTCCATGTACGCATCAAAACTCCTTCATCCACAAAATAAGAATGCAACTCTCTCCTCTGTTCTGTTTCAAGAGAAGAGAAACATTTTGCAAGAGAAGGTTCAGCCTTCTGGGCAGTAATTAGCATTTCACGAGTAACGGGTAACTTCAATGCGTCTGAACTAGTTACAGTTGTCTGTGGGGGTACCTTACTAAGAGTCGGTGGTTTGTCAGCGGTATCAGAAGTTGGAGCCAGCAACTCCTCCCTGACAAAGGCTGAAGCAAAAACAGAGTCAGACAAATTAATTTCATCACCTCTCTTTTTCAATTGAGCCCGAGTGACAACACTTGCAGAAAAAACTTCAGGGAAGTTCTGTGACAAGTCATCAGGCAGAGAATCTGTGTCTGGGTGATCCAACACTTCCAGCACAGCGTTCACCTGTCCTCCAGCTAAATCATTTCACATGATAAAGGAAATGCCTTTAACTGGCAAGGAAGGTCTCACCCCTATTTTAAAGAAACCAGTGACCAAATCAGATTGTACATGAATACAGTGTAACGGGGCTGGCACAAAACCCATCTCAATACCTTGAACTAGGACACTAGAACCACAGGAAGATTCCTCAGACAGAGGTAGTACATCAGAGAGGATAAAGGATTGTGAGGCTCCAGTATCTCGTAAGATCTGAACTGTACACTGATCTTTTGGATCCCCTGTCAAGGAAACTAAACCCTTGGAAGTAAATGGCCTGAAACAAGGATCGAGAACATCCTGATCATTGTGCATCTGTTGATCGGAACCAGGTGCCATTTTAATCAGACCAACCCCTTTGGGTTGCCTAAAGTTCTGAGAGGACGGTTGCTGCTTACGTTTCAATGTTAAACAGTCAGAAATAACATGACCAGATTTATGACAGTAGTAACATGTCCGCTCCTCTTTTGAGCGTGGAGGTGACATTTTTGGTCGGGGGTGTGTGAATTCTGGATGGTTGGGGACAGAATTAGATGGGAGGCCGAGTCAGTCTAAAGTGAACTTGATTGATCCATGTTGGCAGACTACACAATTCTTTGTGTGTAATATCTAGTTATTATGTTGAGTCAAAATACGTTTGTTGGCCAGCCGTCTGTTGGTCATCGGTGTTCGTAATCTTACATTTAAATTAAATGTTTTCTCATGCATATCTTTGGACACCTCTAGCTGATAAACCAATCAGGATACAGAAACGGGATTTCGGGACCCCAAAATTGTCAACATGAACAACGGAGAATGCATCTGACTGGAACGCTAGCTGATTATACACAACATGAGACAGTAAATACTATTGTAATAAAACGTTCAAAACTATGTTCAATTTGTGTATTGTTTTGTTACTATATAAGATTGTATTTCGCACTGTATTAACCATAACGACGTCACAGATGAGCTTTAGATGGTTAACGTGATATTAACGCTATCTATCCGACGGTCCGACCTAAATACTATTGTAATAAAACGTTCAAAACTATGTTCAACTTGTGTTTTGTTTCTTACTATAAGATTGTATTTCGCAAGCCATACCGACGTCAGGTGAGCTTGCTATCCATTAGATGGATAACGTGATATTAACGTTTGATCTAACCGACCACAATTTGATTCGAAATGTATTACATACCTCACTTTGTTGGTCTCTCTCTGGTCTGCATCCCCTTAACAATTGTGTGTATTGAGCTGTACTGTATTGTACCCATTCTGCAATCTGTTAACCGTTTTCAATCAATGTCAGACGTCTATAAAAAAACGATTGAATTGCTCAGAATTTAAAATTATGTCCCCAATAGGACATAATAATATTAATATTATTCCCCAGTATGACACAATAAACACAGAATGAATGCTACCAAAGAGAATGCTATATGCAATTTGTGTATAAAGTGTGTATTAATCCTGTAACATGAGTCAAGGTCAGATCTAGCCTGGCATAGAGAACAGAATGTTGATTTTTTGATGTTCAAGTTTCTTTATTAGTTGTCATACAGAAGTACAGAATACTTTTATATAAAATGCTTCTTTCTGTTTTGCTCCAGAGATTGTGCTAGATAAAAATAGAAGTCAAGTACGTAGACAAATGTTCAATATATACATGCAATGTACAATGCAGAGTAGAAAAGTAACTGAGTTACAATACAATATACTATACAGTACAATGCAGAAATGGGATGAGGTACAATTTACAGTAAGGTGTAATGAGGTATGGGTTGTAGTGCATATTCTTTGCCAATAAATATAAAGTGTGTTTAGGTGTTCTAAAGTGGGTGCTGCAGTGCGTTGTTTGTTTAAAGTGAGTGTGTGCGTGTGGATGTGTGTGCTGTGAGTGCATTTGATGGTTGTTACATAGTGTTATTGTCATTTGTATGTGTGTAATGTGTAACTAGTACAGTGAGAAGGCATTTGGCGATTTCTTTAAACAACGTCTCCTAACAGATGAGGTGGACTTCCATGCTCCTGTAAAAAAGATGAAACTCAAAACCTTCAAGGACACAACAACATCAAGTGTTACCAAGGTGAGAGGCAAGGAGATGGCCCTGAAAGCAGACCGAGACCTCTTCGCCAGGCTTATAGTGGTGGGAACAGTCAGGAAGATTGACATCGGGGAAATGTTAGTCTACAGTCTGGGACCCTTCCCTGCAGCCATAGCGAACATGGATGGCTCTATGGTGAAAACTGATAAAGCCAAGTTAATGCACTTTCTCGAGGGATCAGTAAATCCACCCGCCACAGTTGAAGTCCCTGATGGCACAGGGGTGGAGGTGTTACCACTACAAACACTGTTCTCAATACAGGAGGAAGCAGACACCCGACTATTGCTTCACTGTGCTCATGCCTCTCAATACAGTTCCCATGTGGTGATCAGCAGTCCAGAGATTTCTTCGAGATTGACTGGATGTCACTTCCTCCAGCCCCAGTCGCAATCCTGGAACTTGTATACTGCTCCTGCAAAAAAAACACAATGCATGAAGGGGCGATGCACATGCAAATCAAACAACCTACCATGTACAGACATGTGTCTGTGTTTGGACTGTCAGAACACTATCTTCTTTTTTCATATATTTTATTTCTTTTTTGGAAGGCACAGGTACAGGCATACAATGCACATTGTTGGTTCCAGCTATCTATTGTTTGATAGTTTGCACCATTTAATCTAGCTGTAGAAAGCTCCATTGTTACAACATCAGCTAATAACTGTTTCCAGTGATTAAAGGGCAGAGAATGTGGAGCTTGCCATCAAAGTGCCAATTTTTTTTCTCAGCAGTACTTCCTGCCAAGCTAAAGAATCATCATCATTAAGGAGCAGTAATTTGGGACAACAGGGAATATGTTTTTGTAATACATGTTACTGTTAAAATAAATAACATGTTATTTTCACACTTGTTATTGTGTTATACATGTTGATTGATTGATTGATAACGTTATTAACAGATTGCAGAATGGGTACAGTACAGTACAGCTCAATACACACAATTGTTAAGGGGATGCAGACCAGAGAAAGACGTTTGTCTTGTTTACATCAGGGCCCCCCATTTGTAATTCATAGTGACAACAGCATCTAAAACAAAGACCGCTATTACCATAGTGTAACACACAGCAAGAATGTGAAACAAGTTACTATTATTAGTATTGGGTTAGAGTTGTTTGATTTACACTAACGTAATGTTAAAGTTAAAATGCTAACTGTAACTGAGGGGTACAATTCCCTGACTGTATTGATAAGTATGGTATCATTAAACCATTACCGCTTTATGTACTTTAATTACTGGCCATACAGTACATGATATCTAAATATAATGAACACTTCCCACAATGAACCGGTTCTACACAAAGTTGTCTTTAAGTATTTATTGCAGCAAAAGGTACATAATACTTCTCTATTATACTTTGAATGCACTTGTAAGGCAAAGGAATGTGCGTAGGCAAATCAACAATGAATGTCCATTCTCTGGTTACGCAGGAGGTAATTATACAACCTGAATCTTAGGGAATTATATCTATGGTACACTAGTAATATATAGCGGGAGATACTGGAAGGGTCCCCCTGGTTGTAAGCCAGCAGGGGTAGAAGATCTGTCGGTAGTAGAGAGTCTGGTCAACGATGACTAAGGAGACTCCAAGTACAGGAGACGGTGCAATAGCCTCTTGATCCACAGACGAATACAGCTGTTCTCCGTAGACTGTAGCTCCACAGTGAAGAAAGCTAGCCGGCCTCAGGCTCTCTGAGGCGCGGACTCGACTTGGCTCCTCGCGGGGTAAATCCAACACGTGCAGGCGTCGGCGATTCTCCGCTCCATAAATCACAGGACCAAAACAAATATAATCCAGCCGCAAAGGGCTATGTAGTCGTCGGGTAGATTAATCCAGTGTACATGTCCACACGGTTCTCGTCTAGGTCTCCTCGGGTGAAAGCGCCATGAAAGCAGCCCAGCCTGGATAAGAACTCTAGCTAATACGAGGAAGCGTTGGTGATGCTGGTCACTGTAGAACTTTAGCCGCACGATACACTATACACAAATAGACTATTACTGACTTAATAGAAATATGTCGCACTCGACGGTATAGCGCCAAACTCTGACAATTCAGTTATTAATTCGCACGCGGTCTCAATGCTCTATTCTGGGGACAAACAGGCCATACTTCACCGCACGTTGTATCGTGGGTGAGGCTTCAACTTATTGGGTAACTCTTGACTTCTGACTAAGTAAGACTAAGTGCTTCTGTATTCACCTGCGCCATATTTATATGCACGGTGAACAAACTAGTGCCAACCTCATTTCTGTCTCAGTATTCCTGGGCAAGGCCGGGCATGTCCAGACATGTCTTGACGGTGACTTTGAACCTGACTCTGGAGGCGCGGCTCTGGCGCCTGTGGACCGCTGTCCAATAGGAGAATGAAATATTATGGTCTGGGCTAAAGGGATATTCCGTGTATATGTACAAGGAATATACAAGGGATATCAAACGATATACAAATACTATGCAATATATATCAATAAATAAATATATATATTCGGTTTAATCTGATCCTTTGTAACAGCCGCCCCCTAATTAGTCCCACCTAATTAGCTAAGCAGAGACAGATTAACCGCACTGTCCACTACTCAATGTCTGTTGTGAGGGGTCGGTCAGTTCACAAAGTCATGGGGTCATGGTCGTCATCGATAGTATCGGGGAGCCTTGGCAGTTCTATTAGCCTCGCCACGGGTCGGGTGTAGATCCGTCCTTGGATGAGCACTTCGGCTGCTCGGACCTTTCCGTCGGCACCGGTGATCACTTTGCTTACGCGGCCAGCCGGCCACATAGCTCGGGGTAGTGACTGGTCGATAATCATGACGACTGTTCCTTCTGTCAAATTGTCTCTCTCTTTCACCCATTTCTGGCGGGTCTGTAGAGACGGTAGATAGTGGAGTAGGAAGCTGTTCCAAAACTTGTCAGCCAATACTTGACTGTACCTCCACATTCTTCAGCCGTTCGCTTCTTCAGGCCTGTACATTGTCTGTGGTAGCGCGGGGTCCAGCCGCTCCATCAAGAGTGTGTTGGGGGTGACTGGGTCGACATCTGCTACATCACTTGAGACGTAACCGAGGGGCTTTGAGTTCAATACTCCCTCGATCTCCGTGAGGACTGTCATTAGGACTTCTTCCGCCACGGTCTGGGCCCCAAGCACGGCGTACAGGGCTGTCTTTATTGAACGTACTTCTCGTTCCCAAGTTCCACCGAAGTGAGGTGCGTTCGGGGGATTAAACTGGAAGTCAATCTGGGATGGAGCGAGGTGGGTCTTAAGTTCTGGGCCCATAGCTTGGAAGCTCTCTCTCAGCTCTCTTTCTCCGCCTTTGAAGTTTGTCCCGTGATCAGACAATAATATAGACGGTTTGCCTTTCCGCGATGTGAATCTTCGGAAGGCCATAAGGAATGAGTCTGTGCTCATGGTTGGAAGGAGTTCTATATGCATCGCTCGGGTGGTCATGCATTTGAATACAATACCCCACCGCTTCTCGGTTCCTCTTCCTTTCTTTATATACAGCGGGCCGAAACAGTCCATACCGGTGGAGTGAAAAGGCTTGCCGCCGAGTCGGAGGCGACAGGGAGGTAGGTCAGCCATCCGGGGTATACTGGGCTGCGCTCGCCACTTACGACAGTCTAGACAGGTTCGCTGGAAGCGCGGCACTGCTTCTCTCCCTTGCAGTATCCAATAACGACGTCTGATCTCCGCGAAGACTCTCTCTGCCCCGGCGTGATGCACATCCTCGTCGTATTTCTTTATGATCAGCTCTGTGACCTTGTGTCGGCTGTTTAAGACTATCGGGTACTTGACGTCATCCGGTAAGTCTGGAGCTCTCCGCAGACGACCACCCACTCTGATGAGACCATGGGCGTCGCTCTCGGGGGCTAGGTGGAGCAGTCTGCTGTCTGATGGGACGGGCTTTGCTCCCTGTAGACCAGGGGTCTCAAACTCAATTTACCTGGGGGCCGCTGGAGGTAGAGTCTGGGTGAGGCTGGGCCGCATCAAATATTCCACAAAAAAAGGGTTTCAAGTATTCCAAAAAAAAGTACAACTCAATCTTTAGCAATAACAATTCAGAACATGAACAGTTCTTCAGAACATGAACGGTTCTTCAGAACATAGGCTTCTCAGTGGTGTCAGTGGACTCATCCACAGCTATGGAAATGCACTGTGCATTTTTTTTATTCTATCACAAAGCTGTTTATTCTGGTTGCTGTGCGATCTGAGGGGGATTTGCTTTTGTTTGCCTTCAAACATGGCCTCCATCACTTCAGTCATACATTATTTTATTATGTATGCATCAGAGAGAGAGAATGGCTTCTTGCCACTGAGTGAGGACTTGGTATCTGTATGTCATATATGTCCTGATGAATTGAAAATGGGGGACCCTGATGTAAACAAGATGAAAGTGTTTCTCTGGTCTGCATCCCCTTAACAATTGTGTGTATTGAGCTGTACTGTATTGTACCCATTCTGCAATCTGTTAATAACGTTGAATACCGCCTATGTCACAAATGTATCAGTACTAAATACCTATATGTCCCTATGCCATAAATGTCATGTATGTTGTGTATGTCATAAATGTCTATATGAATTGAAAATGGGGGACCCTGATGGAAACAAGACAAACGTCTTTCTCAGGTCTGCATCCCCTTAACAATTGTATGTATTGAGCCGTACTGTATTGTACCCATTCTGCAATCTGTTAAATAAAGTTTTCATTCATTCAATACAGTTTTCAATCAATCAATCAATACACATCAATTCTAGCCTCCGATCCCATGACGTAATTTATCTCCTGCGGAGTGAGGATTATAAAATGAACGTGTTTTAAAGTGTGATGCTGTTTGTCATTTTAACAGCAGATACACTTTCTTAAATTCCATTGTCCCCGACAGAGCGTGTGACGGGGAGCTCGGACGGGATGTGTTTTGCTTGGTGTTATTATAGCATTAGCTGAAAAGCTAGCGTTAGCTACGTTACATCAAATCAGATGATGGCCTGTCCTTTCTCCAGGACCTGACACTCTGTCCGTCTATCAACAATAATGCACCCACGGTGAATCGTATTTAAGTCAAGTAGCTACTGACTAGCGTTAGCTGACTAACGTTATCAAATGTCAATGTGAAAACCTTGCGGGGAAGACAAGCTAGGTCAGCTAGCTTAGCTTGACAACGGTCCCGTGGCTAAAGTTGGTGCTATTCATAACCCAGCAATAATGGCTGCAGACCTGCAAGCAAAGTACAGCAAGTTCCAAGTGCCAAAGGATAAGAGTCTCTGAGGCGGAGTCTCAAAAGAGAATGTTGAATATTTATTTTGCATCGAAAATCACAACATTCGAACGTCACTACTAGCCAGAGTCTCTGCGACTGCTACAGACTGGGTAGCGAGTGCAACACCGTCTAATGTCCGTGCGGATCATTGGAGTAGGGTATATCTGCAGTGCCGCAGCCCCATAAAACGTCCAACTCTCGCGCAACGACTCAGCAAACAGTTGCGTGCGGGCCGCATTAACACTACACTTTGACGTCAAGTAGGGGGCCGCAAAATATCATCCCGCGGGCCGCAAATGGCCCGCGGGCCGCGAGTTTGAGACCCCTGCTGTAGACAGTCTAGCTCATCGGGGAACGAGTCTCTCTGGGCTCGTTGTAGTAGAAGAAGTTCTGCTTCTTCGTAGTCAGCTGCTGTAATGTCAGTAGTGAGCTGAACCTCTGGGTGGTGCCACAGGAATGTCTTTAGCTGCGCACTCTCTAGGGTGAGGCAATCGTCTATGTCGGGGTCTGTGGAGACGAGTGTGTTCAATCCACAGAACATAGATTTCTTGTTTTCGGCGTCCTCTTTACTCGCTTCCCGTGGGGTGGGTGTAGGCCACTCTTCTTCCGGGAGCTTGAGGAACTCTGGCCCGTCACTGTATAGGTTGTGACGGGTGAGGTCATCCAGGGACATTCCCCGGGTGATGACGTCAGCTGGGTTGTGTTTTGTGTCCACATACCTCCAGCTTGCTACTTCTGTTAAATCTTGAATCTCTGTGACTCTGACTCCCACGAAGACCTTGTATCTGCACGAATCAGACCGGATCCATGTGAGTACTGTCGTGGAGTCTGACCACAAGATTGTTCTTTGCACCGGAATGGTGAGTTCACGTTGGATTAACGTGGCGAGTTGCGCTCCTGCTAGGGCTGCGCAGAGCTCTAGACGCGGGATAGATTGTTGCTTTCGTGGGGCTATTCTTGAGCGAGCCAGGATGAAAGCAGTATGTATTTCTCCTCCCTCCTCTCGGGCACGCAAGTAGGCCACCGAACTGTAGGCTACTTCGGAGGCGTCGCTGAAGACGTGCAGGTCCATCTGGCACGTCTCCGTCCTCACTGTGGGTGGGAAGTAGCTGCGGCGTATGTTGACACCTGGGAGTGAGCTGAGTTCCGTCTCCCACTCTCTCCATGTGGATTCAAGGTGTTCGGGTATGGGGTCGTCCCAGCCCTGGTCCTTGTCCCATAACGCTCTTACAATCATCTTTGCCCTGGTGGTGTAAGGTAGAATACATCCCAACGGGTCATATTGTCTGGCGAGTGTTCTGTATACACTCCGTCTGGTGGTCGGTAGTGCAGTCGACCTTCCCTGCTCCTTGGTCAGGGGTGTGTGTTTATAATGGAGCGAGTCTGTTTTGAAGCGCCAGACTAGTCCTAATGTCATTTCTTGGGCTTCTCCTGGGATGGTCGCCATCCAGGTCTCGCTGCTTGCTGCCTTGTCCTCGGGGGAGAGCCTGCGCAATACTTGCGGGTCGCTGCTGGCCCACTGCCTGAGATCAAAGCCGCCTTTGATCAGGGAGGCGCGGAGCTTGAGTAGAAGGGCCTCGGCTTCTTCTGGCGTCGAGACGCTTTGCAGACAGTTGTCCACGTAGAAACTATTTCCTACACTTTGTCGGACCTCTTCATCAGCTGCTGGGTCCTCTGCGACGTGTTTTTGCAGTGCAAACGTAGCACAGCATGGGCTGCATGTGGTTCCGAAAGGGAGGACTTCCCATTGATAGATGGCTGGTTGCTCATCCCCGATCCTCTCTCTCCATAGGAACCGCAGCAGGGGCTTGTCCTCTGGGGAGAGGCTGCGCAATACTGGGGGGTCGCTGCTGGCCCGCTGCCGGAGATCAAAGTCGTCTTTGATCAGGGAGGCGCGGAGCAGCGCACGACGTCGCCAGTCAATTTTCTTTATGTGTCCCGCTGTGATTCGCTTGTTAATCTCAGCGCGGTACACAGTCTCTTGAGCGGGGTCTCTGGCTAGGCGCCGCTCTGTGTTCAATAGATACCGCTCCGTCGCTTCTTTTGGGGCGTGGAAGGTAGGCATACCCTCTCGCCTCAGGAGTGGAGTTGCGTATCTCATCACTCCGTTGACTTTGACTCTCTTTGTCCCCTGCTCGAGGAGTGCTATAGCGTAAATGTCTTCCTTGGAACGAATGTCTTTCTTTTCGTTCTTAAAGGGCATTGTCTCTAGTGTCCATAGCCTCTCGACATGCTGTAGGAGGGTGGTGTCTTCTTCTGTCACTCTGGAGTGGAGGCAGCTAGTGGCTGCTGTTCGGTTAAGAGACTTAGCGAGGGGGCCTTGTAATGTCCATCCTAGGCGGGTCTCGACTGCTGCAGGACAGCCTCTGGGCCCTGTGTGGACCCGGTCAATCGGGACGATGAGGTCTGCATGGTCGGAGCCTATCAGCAGGGTCGGGGTGGCACCGTCTATGAGCGGTATAGGTAGTTGACGCAGGTGCACATATTTATCCATCAGCTTGGCGATGGGGTAGGTGTACTGCGACAGGCCTATTTCTTGGCTGGTGAAAGCATTAGTAATCCTATACCGTCTCTCTGGCTGCCCGCTTGCTGCGATAGTGAAGGAGACATTCTCGCCCTTTATCGTCTTTAGATCTCTTCTTATTGTCCGAATCGTCATCTGGTTTTCGCTCCCCCGCAGCCCCAGCTGGGCCACAGCAGACGCGAGGAGAAGGGTCTTCTCTGACCCGTCGTCAAGGACGGCGTAAGTGTCCATGACCTTATCTTGGTAACTCAGTGTTACGCGGACCACCTTTAAGAGCACCCGGGCGCCCCCGCTGCTGGCGGGGTCAATGTACATAACACTTGCCTTTGTGCTGCTTGAGGGTGCAGGCTTTCTTCTGTTACTGTCGTGTAGGACATCTAGGTGGGCTCCGTCACACCGACTACACCTCTTCTTTAAGCGGCAATCGGCTGCCATGTGACTGCGCGCACATCGGTAACAGCGTCGGTTGGACTTTATCCATTGACTCACCTCGTCGGCGGTCATCTTCTTGAACGTGTCACATTGTGACAACCAGTGTTCCTTTTCGCAGTACGGGCACACCATCTTCCACTTCTCTTTCATCGAGGGGGTACTGTGGTTCTTGCTGCTCGGTACTGATTCTGATTGGTGCATGACGGTCACCAATCTTCGGCCATTGTTTGCTCTCCTAGGTCCCTCTCTGGAGCTTGGGGTGCTCCGCATGAACGTATCCAACCGTAGGCTGTTGACTTCTCTCGCCAGGAAGTCGGCTAGGTCTAGGAGGGATGGCTCGGGACCGTTAGGATCACGGTGGTCTTTTTGCCGCCTGAAGCGCTCTTGTCGGGCGGGCGGAAGCTTCTCTAAAATCCTCTCGACATTAGAGTTTGCGTACAGTTCGTGCATACCCTTTTCTCTTTGCGCCCCCAGCATCCCTACCAGGGATTGTACCTTGATAGACAGGTCATCTAGTGAGCGATTGTCTGTAGCTGGGGGTAGGCGGTCAATATGCCTTATCTCTTGTATTACATAGTCCCATATGCGTCCATATCTTTGGTCGAGTGCTGCTAGAGCCGCTGTGTATGGGGTAGTAGAGGTGGCATAGGCCAGCGCTATATTGTGCGCTCGGGGCACCTTGAGGTGCTTCAGTAGGATAGCATACTTGTACGGTTCATCAGCTACATCGGACATCATTGTCTCTAAGCACATTCGTAGCTCCGTGTACTGTGCTCTGTTCTCGTGGGTGAAGTCCGGAAACGTCGGTGTGCCAATGTATGATGCCATGGATGGCTGGCACATCGGTGAGCGTTGGAAGAGAGGCCTCCTAGGCGAGTCTCCTCTTACGCCTCTTGGTGGGCTGGTACCTGCTGGGTACCATGGCCCGCGTATCCAGGTGCTATTCCTCGGGGCTGGTCGTGCGTCAAGCTCACCCGTGAATTGAGTCGGGGGTCTGTAGCGCAGAGCCGCGGGGGTAGAGCCTGGGCTGTACTGGACCTCCTGGTCCTGTGGAGTACTGTGCTGCTGTCGGGCTTGACTCTCCTCCTCTCCCTCTTCTTCTTCCTCTGGCAGGTCCTCTAGATCCTGTAGTCGTCTATTTAGCCTCTCCGCGGTGTAGACCGTTTCTTCCTTGTAGCTGGGTCTCGCGTGGACCGGTCGGGGAAGGAGTTCGGAGGGGGGTATAGGCTCTCTCTGGTGGTCGGGCTCAGGGTCGCTTGATCGGGTAGGGGAGGGTGCCCTTGACCTTTGTCTTGACGAGGCCCTGGAACCCCGTGCGGAGGGAGGGGGTGTTGCCCTGGTGATCAGCTGCTCCATTATCTGCGCTTGTAATCGGTCGCGCTCGGCTTCGCGCTTGGTGAGAGCGAGGTCGCGCTCTGCTTCTCTTTGGGCACCGGCAGCGGCGCGCTGGGCTTCGGCTCGGTCCCTTCCCATATTCTCTTCCGTCTGAAGGCGTCTAATCTCTAGACGTATACGATCTTCGTCGCTCCGTTGCTGCGCTTGAAGGCGTTCTCTTTCCATGGAAGAATGTTCACGCTCACTAAGCGTCTGTGCTTGGAGTCGATCGCGCTCTGTTGAGGCTGCTAGGCTGGCGAGGAATGCCTGTGCCAGCATCTTGTCCGCCTCGCTGGGGGAAGACGCTGGTTGAGGTGATCCGCTCCTGGCAGTACTCGTTGGAGATCTGTTCTCCTGTGGCGAGTCCTGGAGATCCATCTCCGGGGTGCTCTCCTCTTCTTGTAGCGGGTAGAGTTCCATCCCTGGAGGGCTGTCTTTATCCTGGAGCTCTCCGGGGACTACTTCTTCGGTCTTGGCGGGGGGTAAAGTCGTGTCAGGTCCCTCCTGGTCCCTACTGTGAGCTTGGTCAGTTACGTTAGAACCCACTAGGGCCTCTATTGGCGGGGTAGCCTGGTCGATAGGGTCGGACATAATTTTACTATCTACTTTTTCCGCGTTTACCGTCTGTAGAAGGCTAGGTAGTATATTGGCAACGTAATCCTTTAAGTACTGAGGTGTCTGCCGTCTACGCTGCGGGCGATCTACTTTAGGAGAACCGTTTTGTGGAGTGTTCATCATAGGCCATGTCAATATTAATACCACTATATTAATATTACACTAGTTACCATCCGGCTCGAAGGACCAATTGTAACTGAGGGGTACAATTCCCTGACTGTATTGATAAGTATGGTATCATTAAACCACTACCGCTTTATGTACTTTAATTACTGGCCATACAGTACATGATATCTAAATATAATGAACACTTCCCACAATGAACCGGTTCTACACAAAGTTGTCTTTAAGTATTTATTGCAGCAAAAGGTACATAATACTTCTCTATTATACTTTGAATGCACTTGTAAGGCAAAGGAATGTGCGTAGGCAAATCAACAATGAATGTCCATTCTCTGGTTACGCAGGAGGTAATTATACAACCTGAATCTTAGGGAATTATATCTATGGTACACTAGTAATATATAGCGGGAGATACTGGAAGGGTCCCCCTGGTTGTAAGCCAGCAGGGGTAGAAGATCTGTCGGTAGTAGAGAGTCTGGTCAACGATGACTAAGGAGACTCCAAGTACAGGAGACGGTGCAATAGCCTCTTGATCCACAGACGAATACAGCTGTTCTCCGTAGACTGTAGCTCCACAGTGAAGAAAGCTAGCCGGCCTCAGGCTCTCTGAGGCGCGGACTCGACTTGGCTCCTTGCGGGGTAAATCCAACACGTGCAGGCGTCGGCGATTCTCCGCTCCATAAATCACAGGACCAAAACAAATATAATCCAGCCACAAAGGGCTATGTAGTCGTCGGGTAGATTAATCCAGTGTACATGTCCACACGGTTCTCGTCTAGGTCTCCTCGGGTGAAAGCGCCATGAAAGCAGCCCAGCCTGGATAAGAACTCTAGCTAATACGAGGAAGCGTTGGTGATGCTGGTCACTGTAGAACTTTAGCCGCACGATACACTATACACAAATAGACTATTACTGACTTAATAGAAATATGTCGCACTCGACGGTATAGCGCCAAACTCTGACAATTCAGTTATTAATTCGCACGCGGTCTCAATGCTCTATTCTGGGGCCAAACAGGCCATACTTCACCGCACGTTGTATCGTGGGTGAGGCTTCAACTTATTGGGTAACTCTTGACTTCTGACTAAGTAAGACTAAGTGCTTCTGTATTCACCTGCGCCATATTTATATGCACGGTGAACAAACTAGTGCCAAACTCATTTCTGTCTCAGTATTCCTGGGCAAGGCCGGGCATGTCCAGACATGTCTTGACGGTGACTTTGAACCTGACTCTGGAGGCGCGGCTCTGGCGCCTGTGGACCGCTGTCCAATAGGAGAATGAAATATTATGGTCTGGGCTAAAGGGATATTCCGTGTATATGTACAAGGAATATACAAGGGATATCAAACGATATACAAATACTATGCAATATATATCAATAAATAAATATATATATTCGGTTTAATCTGATCCTTTGTAACACTAACGTAGGTAACGTTAGTCTTTGTGAGCTGTGGCTACAACATTTTCCAATGTGTAATCGGACGTCAAAACGGACTACATATAAACTGCTGATGACTCATAACTTCCTATCACGTTTGAATAATGCTGTAAAGTTAAGTAAAAATGCATTTCAATAGTAATAGTAATGAATTGAGAGCTTACCGAATGCAGAGCTATCCAGTGTTGTGAACAGACGAGTAGCAATATTTACTTCCTGGTTCCAGGGCTTGAAGAATGTCATTGGGAGAAATCAAGTCACCTGACGTTGTAACGCGTTTTGATTGGTTCCGCAGCAACGCCCTTTTTCACAAACGTAGGTAGTTTTTATCTTATCAACACATTAATTTCATAAAGATATGACCCAACAACCGTTGCCAACAAACGGAAATGTGTTATTATAGTATATTATGTAGTTCATATTACAATAACATATAGTCTGTTTAACCAGATCAATCATTTCATTAACGGAAGCCTCTAGAGACCTTTGGCCCACCGTCTAAATGTCTCTGAGAGAAATCATGGGGGAGAAACGAGTCACGCCTATCTACAAACACAGTTTTATGGGTTAGCGCAAACTCATCAGCTAATACAGCAGCTTGCTGCAGAGTGGACACTTTCTGCTCACTCAGGTAAACGACAATACGCTCTGGCAAACGATTCTTAAACTCTTCTAATAGAATGAGTTCTCTGAGAGAGTTAAGATCTGAGGCCTTGCTTGCTGCACACCATTTATCAAAGAGAGTTCCCTTCTCTCTAGCAAACTCTACAAAGGTCTGGTTGACAGCTCTCTTGTGACTGCGAAAGCTTCGGGCACAAGCTCATATGCACGAAGGATGGCAGCCTTCACAGTATCATACAGTAAACTATCTTCTAGGGAAAGTGTTGAACAAACCTCTTGGGCTTTACCAGTCAATTTGCATTGAAGCAACAAAGGCCAGACCTCTCTTGGCCAGCGCAATGAAGCAGCAATACGCTTAAACACATTAAAATAAGTATCAACTTCTGTCTCTCGGAACGGAGGCACCAAAGCAATGTGTTTACTTATATCAAAAGTGTGTGATGAATAAGCTGTGGAGGAGGACATACCCGGGCCTTGTGGAGGAGTCGGTGTAGCAGAGTTGGATCCACTCCTTTGGTCTCCCAGCTCCAACTCCCGCAGTCTGAGCTCTTTTTCCACCTCCAGCTCCAACCTACGAATGTTAACAGCCCTTTCATTTTCCGCCTCAAGCTCCATTCTACGAAGCCGATACTCTGCCTCACGTGCTTGTGCCTTCTCCTGAGCCTCCATCTGGAGACGGGCTATTCTAACCTTGACCTGGGCCCCTTCTCGAGACCCAGATGACACAGGAGAGGCCAAGTGAAAATGTGTCAATGTGACTTTCACACCTGCCTTCTCAGCACCATGAGCTTGCTCCTCAGAAGGCTGTGCTTCCGTAGGTTCACCAGGAGGACTTGCATGTTCATCAGAGACCACAGGTAAAACAAGCGTCCCCTGCTCCAACAGCTTATCTACCACAAGACACCTGATATCCTGCTTAAGATGCTTTTGTTGAACCGAGAGTTTAAAATGTGTGGCAATCTCCACTAAGTCTGCCTTGCGGCAGCTATCCAGCGCTTCCCAAGTAGGATTGCTCAAGAATTTCCCCAGATCAAAAGTACTAACTGCCATTTTTTTACACAAATGCCATTTTTACACACAAATGAATTAATTACTATACAAGTGTAAACAAACACAGTTCACCAAATCCATCAACCAACAATTGAACACGGGTTACAAGATCCCGGACGAGCCCCCATTTATGTTACGACCCCTGTGAGTCTAAGGGTAAAGGGCTGTAACATAACAGTTGGTTGACAGAAAAGATGGACCACGTTTGTAAACAACAATGATATTTATTGATAGATGCAAAGGAAGCACATGTAGCTCAAGGGTGAGCCCAGGCCAAAACAACAAACAAACACCACTATACTCCAAATAAACCCAATCTAATCTATGGTAAAAGAAATTACATTACCTAAACTACTCTTACCTAACCAAAACAGGAGAAAACAATATCCAAAGGAAATGGCAGCTCACCCCATCTGTGCTTCCTGAGAAAGAGAGAAAAACACATTAATGATACATAAAACAAAGGCAGAATATATACAAAAACAAACTATAACTAGCAATGCTCTCTCTGTGGCCATACACACACAAGGCAATTTCCACTAAGCACAAAGGCCAATAAACGAAATGCAATATTGTCAAAGTCAAGGTTACAAAATCACACTAGGCCTAGCCTCATGCCAGAGAGAGAGAGTGACTGAAGTGAGAAGCCATGTTTTAACAGGTGTGTGGTGATCCATGATTGGGTGGTGTTGATTGAGTGTTGGAGTCTGGAAAACCATCCACCAATCGGTGCTGTGCTGGGTAATGGAAGGGCAGGCCTGGCAGGGACCAATGGTGGAGGGAACAATGGCTGGAGGGAGGAAAGAAAAATGGAGAACACACACACATGGAGACACACACTGGGGAATATATACATTGGGATGTAACACCAACATAAAGAAAATACCAATCCTGTTGGGAGAGAGAGGGGGCGAAGGCGAGAAACAGATAGAGAGAGAGAGGGAGAGAGAGAGAGAGATAGAGAGAGAGAGAGAGAGAGAGAGAGAGAGAGAGAGAGAGAGAGAGAGAGAGAGAGAGAGAGAGAGAGAGAGAGAGAGAGAGAGAGAGACAAACAGACATACAGATCTAATATCATCCCATCTCATTCATCATGCAATACTCACTTATTATTAGGGGTGCACCGATGTATCGGTCGGGTATCGGTATCAGCCGATAAGTGCCTTGTTGACTGCAATCGGCCTGTCGGCCGATAAGCTTGAATGTGCCGATGGCAGTAGCCGATAAGTTCAGTCGCGTCCTGCACAACGCCGCCCCCAGTCCCCCACACACACAAGCTACTGCATCAAAGTTACTACTAAATATTCAACATTCTCTTTTGAGACTCCGCTTCAGACTCTTATCATTTGGCACTAAAAGCTAAACATTGTCACCGATGTCCGCAACATGTCATTAATTGTGTACGCGAGGTGGTCGCTCAGTGACGACGCTAACGTGAGCTAGGTTAGCTAGCATGAGCTACCGGTGGATGGAAAGACTAACGTTACTGGTGAAAATGTGATTTACGTTGGAATACTCCTTTGCCAACTTGCTGTACTTTGCTTGCAGGTCTGCAGCCATTATTGCTGGATTATGAATAGCCCCAACTTTAGCCAAGGTAACGTTATGGCTAAACCTTTAACGTTAGTTAACGCTAGCTTTCGGTTAGCTGTTCAATGCTAATAACACAACCAAGCGAACCCATCACAGCTCCCCATCAACACCCCTCTCTCGGGAAGATGGCATTTAAGAAAGTATATGCTGTTAAAATGACACAAACATTTGTTTTGTGGCATTAATGTTATATAGTTAGTGTTACACGTTCAATAACATAAGCATAGTATTTACCCGAACTACTAGCTCAGTTCCTTCCGTTGCTCATAGAGCCCTGAGAGTTGTACCCAATCCATTCTGCAATCTGTTAATAAAGTTTTCAATCAGACAAATGTATAGAAAGGCTTTGTTTTATTATAACATTCGTTGCAGTAAAATCATTATGCCTCATTTGGTCATCCTGTGGAGCGCTGGTCGGCAGGCAGCTAACGTATTAGCTACGGTAAGCTTGTTGTGGTAACTGTGGTTCTCGCAAGCAGATCAATGGCGGCATGCCCGGAAGTAGAAAATGAATAAACGCTTGCCGATTGGTGGTAAGAACAGCAGGAGGTGGGTGCTAGCGGTGTGACGTAATTGGCCGAATCGACTGTCAATCAAAATTGTTCTATTGCATTGGTTGAGAGCTCTGGTTGAGACAATAGTATCCAGCTGCAGGCCGCCAGACCATACTGGGAGAGGGATAGTGCTACATGGCATGGTGGAATTAATACCATAAACATATTTCTTGATGTTTCCTTTTTTTAAGTAAGTAAAGAGGCCTACAAATACAAACATACACATACAAATATACAGTAGTTTCATAATTTTTTTTTTTTAATTACAAAAAAATATATAATAAAAAAATAAAAAAAAATAAAAAAATTGCAAATATAATTCTTTTGCCACAAATATCGGTATCGGTATCAGCCGATTGTGTTAGTTGAACAATCGATATCGGTATCGGTGGCAAATTTTCATATCGGTGCATCCCTACTTATTATGTAATACATAACATTCCATGCATCATGTCTTATCCATCATGTAATACACCATATATCATACATCAAGTAAAACATCACATTGAATTGATTAATACATCAGATCTCATTCATCATGTAATACATCACACCACATGCATCATGTAATACATTGCATTCACCAATACATCAGATAGCATGCATCATGTAATGACTTACTTGACTTAATCCTCTTTACCCCGTTGGGGGGCATAGGGCGTCCACCAGAGCTCTCCATCTCACTCTCTTCTGGGCCAGGGCCTTTGCTTCTTTCCAGCTCACTCCGATGTTCTTTAGGTCTTGGATTGTGGAACGTCTCCAGGTGTTTCTCGGCCTACCGACTTTCCTCTTCCCGCATCATGTAATACATCAGATATATTTAATGAGAAAACATTTGTAAATACATGCAACAGAAAAGGGAATGACCTAGATTTTATGTGTAGACATAGTATGGCTTAGATCATGCATTTTGGGGTTTTTAGAATTTGGTTGGTTTCATGTTTCATTTATTCAGTAAATGTTGGTGCATTGATCCAGCTTTCCCATATGATTTATGCAAGGAGGGGGGAGATGGGAAAAGTTGTTACTGCATATTTTATTGTTATTTTTCTGGAATCTTTGTTCGTTTGTAGCAGTTTGAGAGAGAAAACCCAAGCCGAGCCTCGGGGCTGAAGAAGACACTAACATAATCTGCTTCACTCTAAAAACAATCTCTCTCTCTCTCTCTCTCTCTCTCTCTCTCTCTCTCTCTCTCTCTCTCTCTCTCTCTCTCTCTCTCTCTCTCTCTCTCTCTCTCTCTCTCTCTGATGTAAAATAAAAATGAATAACAGTGTGGAAGACTGAAACCCAGCGTTTCAGTCTACAGTAAATATACAGTGTGTTTCCCTCAGAAAACTATTGCTCCTCAAAGTCAAAGAGGCTGCTGAATTGTGTGGCAAAGATACGAGAGACTTCTCCGTTCTACTTCTCAGTTCTGATGTGTGTGTGAGGCGGTGCACAGGCTATAAAACAGCTGACTTAACAACAAACTCAACAACAAAACAAGAGTTAGGCTATATGGAAGGTCCTGCAGCAGGACATTTTAAGAACAGACATTGTCCGAATCCAGCATCAGGATGTCTTTTTCAGTTACCATAACCTGTCCATCAACATGAAGGCCTCCACGTTGAAAAACAGAAACCATCCTTCAGTCGACTGTTAACAACAAGGACATCATGGGGAAAAATATACAAACATAAATGGGCTGTGTTACGACCCCAGTGGGTAAAGGTATGTAACATAACAGTTGGTTGAAAGAAATGATGGACCACGTTTGTAAACAACAATGATATTTATTAAGAAATGCAAAGGAAGCACACGTAGCTCAATGGTGAGCCCAGGCCAAAACAACAAACAAACACCACTATACTCCAAATAAACCAACCTAATCTATGGTAAAAGAAATTACATTACCTAAACTACCCTTACCTAACCAAAACAGGAGAAAACAATATCCAAAGGAAATGGCAGCTCACCCCATCTGCACTTCCTGAGAAAGAGAGAAAAACACATTAATGATACATACAACAATGACAGAATATATACAAAAACAAACTATAGCTAACAATGCTCTCTCTGTGGCCATACACACACAAGGCAATTTCCACTAAGCACAAAGGCCAATAAACAAAATGCAAATATCAAAGTCAATGTCACAAAGTAACACTAAGCCTACACTGTAAGAAAAAAAATCGGAAAAAAACGGTAGAAGTCCGGCAGCTTGGCGACAGAGATTTTCTGTAGAATTTACATTGAAATACCCTAATTAAAATAAAGTGGAAAAGCAATAAATGTACAGATAATTCTGTTTATTATTTGAGAACCAGAGAACAGAGAACCACTGTTAATTGACAGGTTAGGTTCAGCAGTGAAACACTGTTATTTTACAGGTTTTTTCCTACATTATTATGATCAAACACCTTCAATAAAGTGACAGAACTTAAAGTTCAGCAGTGAAACACTGTTATTTCACAGGTTTTCCCTACATTTACGATGAAACTCCTTCAATTAAGTAAGTTCAGCAGTGAAACACTGTTATTTCACAGGTCTTTCCTAAATTATTACGATCAAACTCCTTCAATAAAGTGACAGAACTTAAAGTTAAGCAGTGAAACACTGTTATTTCACAGGTTTTTCCTAAATTATTATGATCAAACTCTTTCAATAAAGTGACAGAACTTAAAGTTCAGCAGTGAAACACTGTTATTTTACATGTTTTCCCAGAATTATTACAATCAAACTCCTTCAATTAAGTGACAGCACTCAAAGTTCAGCAGTGAAACACTGTTATTTCACAGGTTTTTCCTAAATTATTACGATCAAACTCCTTCAATAAAGTGACAGAACTTAAAGTTCAGCAGTGAAACACTGTTATTTCACAGGTTTTTCCATAATTATTACAATCAAACTCCTTCAATTAAGTGACAGAACTTAAAGTTCAGCAGTGAAACACTGTTATTTCACAGGTTTTTCCTCAATTATTATGATCAAACTCCTTCAATAAAGTGACAGAACTTAAAGTTCAGCAGTGAAACACTGTTATTTTACAGGTTTTCCCATAATTATTACTATCAAACTCCTTCAATTAAGTGACAGAACTCAAAGTTCAGCAGTGAAACACTGTTATTTCACAGGTTTTCCCATAATTATTACAATCAAACTCCTTCAATTAAGTGACAGAACTCAAAGTTCAGCAGTGAAACACTGTTATTTCACAGGTCTTTCCTCAATTATTACGATCAAACTCCTTCAATAAAGTGACAGAACTTAAAGTTCAGCAGTGAAACACTGTTATTTTACAGGTTTTCCCATAATTATTACGATGAAACACCGTCAATTAAGTGACATAACAGTGAAACACTGTTATTTGGCAGGTTTTTCCAAAATTAGTGCAATCAAACTCCTTCAATAAAGTGAGAGAACTTACTTCAGCAGTGAAACACTGTTATTTTACAGGTTTTTCCAAAATTGTTACAATCAAACTCCTTCAATAAAGTGACAGAACTTAAAGTTCAGCAGTGAAACACTGTTATTCCACAAGTTTTTCCAAAATTATTACGATGAAACACAGTGAAACACTGTTATTTGGCCGGTTTTTCCTAACTTATTACAATCAAACCCCTTCAATAAAGTTATGCCACTAAAAACTCAGCAGAGAAACACTGTTATTTTACAGATCTTTCCTAAATTGTTACAATCAAACTCCTTCAATAAATTGGCACCACTAAAAGTTAATCAGACAGACACTTTTATTGTACAGATTGTTAGAAACAAAAAGCGTCAAGTGTTAACAAACGCTCAGGATTGTAAAACTGCTTTATTTTGGAAGCAAGTGTGCTGTATAAAACAGATTCAAATGATTTAAAACTTTAGCTTGCAGTGTTTGTTCAAATGTAATGTTTAAATACAGTATGTAAAGTTAAAAACCTATAGAAGTACAATCTAAACACTATTTATGGATCAATATGCATGGCAGCTGCCACCATTGGTGTGTGAATGTGTGTGAATAGGTGAATGAGAGGCCATACGCGCTTTGGATAAAGGCGCTATTGCTATATAAGTGCAGTCCATTGAACATAACATAATGGCCAAGTAGTAAATTAAACTTTATGTCCACAATTCTGAACTATCCCTTCAATGTCATCAGATGATTTCAACTTTTAAAAGCAGAGAAAGCAACATATTGTGCTGTTGAACCGAGGGGGTTGTGGTCAGGTCTACAGTTTTTTAGCTTTACCATTTCAGTTTTATATTGTTTTCCACAATATTCTCCCGACCCCTGGGGGCTCCATAATATATGTGAACATTATACTGTTTAATTCAGAATCCCAACTATACAGTGTATTACTAAGTAAAAATCAAAACATACCACACCACAAAAGGTCAATGAATCAGTGGCACAAGTGAAGAGCAGATAAGGAACAATCCTCCAGATTGGCAGTAATCAGCTGGATCCTTGGTGCATGGTGCATCTGGGAAAATGAAAAAAAAGGACACTATGATTCACTGGAAAGTCCGGGACTGTACATTAGGAGGGGGTGGGTGGTAGGAAAAAAGATACATACGGTGGGGAGGAGACTGTCTACAGATACACCTGTGTGATGTTGCTACGGAGTTAAGCTAATAAACGTATACTATACTCACAACCACAGCAGGGGACACAACTATTTTGTTACCCTGCCATGTGGCGGACAGACCTCGCAAATGTCACTCGCCCAATAGCCTCCAGCTGCAACCACTCGAGTCCCTGAGTGATGACTGCTTGGCGCCGCCTCGGTAGAAAAAATTCCCTTTTCATGATATTTGGCGCCTCTGATTGGCTCAATTTTGTTTCAATCTGTATGCATCTACAAATCATATTATACCAGGTAGTCAATTCCGTTAGACTGCAAATCAAATTGACGGATCTCCCCAATCAAATTGACGGAAATCCGTCTTGAGACAGGAACACTTTAATGCCTGCATTCAACATCGATTATCTATTGTTCAGGATGTAGGAACGTTATACTTTTTCATTCATACATTCATACAAAAATACCTTCTAGAATATAGGTATGTTTTATCATTTTCTGTAGTAATTCCTAGAACGTGAGTTATAGACCTAAATGCATCGATTGCCGTTTATTCCCTAGACACGCTATATTAAAAAATGCAACTGTATATGATCGTATACGTTATGCGTCATCATGCACGGAGGAAAGGGGGGGGGGGGGGGGCGTTTATAATTACGTGATCGTCAGTAAATGCTTTATGTAGTATGGGTGATATATTGATCAGATGGTTTGCAGTGAAATGAATAAATTGGGCTGAAAATAACCAGGGTATCTGCAGGTTTAGCCCAGTCAGATTTAAGACTTTAAGACTTTTTAATGCCACTCAGAATTAAATTTAATACCAATTTCACGATAACAAAATGGCAAAAATCATGGGTACTCTCAGTACTCATTCAAGGGTACTACGACTATGCCTGCACCTCATGGTACCAAAGCACCTCAAAGGCACTAAAAACAAGATTACAAACATCACAAAACAAACTGGTCAGACTACTGCTTAACCTCACTCCTAAAACCCACTTTACCCCTGCCCACATTCAAAACGCTCTTAAAGAGCACCTACGGGAGACTGCAATTCGAAACTGGCCACCGTAAATGTCCAACCCCCCCCCCCCCCCCCCCCCCCCCCCCTCCTCCTAATGTACAGTCTCATCCCCATCATATATATATAATATTTTCTGTTAGGATCTCTGGGTAACAGTACTGTATATTATTTGCATATCGTATATGTCACAAATGTAACAGTACTACAGTATATACCTGTATGTCATGTATGTCCCTATGCCATAAATGTCATGATGTCATGTATGTTTTTACTGTATTTATTTCTGTATATGTTCGGACAGAGATACGGGATGGTTTGAAAGCTTGGCGTTGCTAATAAATATTTTTAATATTTTTTTATAAACTGCTCAAAGCGGCATTATTTCCGCCGTTGGGTGATCACAGCGCCTGCGCACCATCCCGTATCTCTGTCCGAAACCCTCGTGCAACTGTGAGCACATTTGTAATGTCTCTGTGATACTTGTATAACGAACGGTTCCCCAGAACCAGTCCTTCAGGGTAAATCTAGGTTGGTTTCCCATTGAGGAGCAAGTGACTGTGGATTCACTCGGTGCAGCACAGTCACGAAAGGGGCTAGTATGGACCCTGATGTAAACAAGACAAACGTCTTTCTCTGGTCTGCATCACCTTAACAATTGTGTGTATTGAGCCGTACTGTATTGTACCCATTCTGCAATCTGTTAAATAAAGTTTTCATTCATTCATTCAGCCGCCGCGCTCACTGGGGCTATTGATAGCGTCAATTAATTGTTGTTGTTGTTGTTGGTACTGCCGCTGCGGATGTGAACGGGGCCGGAGGGGCTTTGGGAGGATGGGAAAGTTATTATTATTATTATTATTATTATTATTATTATTATTATTATTATTATTATTATTATTATTATTATTATTATTATTATTATTATTATTATTATTATTATTATTATTATTATTTATTATTATTATTATTATTATTATTATTATTATTATTATTATTATTATTATTATTATTATTATTATTATTATTATAATAGTAATTGGCTATCATACATTTACATTTACATTTTACATTTAGTCTGACACTTTTATCCAAAGCGACTTACAAGTTCTGTACGACAAGCCATCAGGAAGGGCACAACTCTATCAGCTGAGCAACAATGTTCATCAAAGTGTTGAGTGCTACAGTGTAGGTTAGTTTATTAGGACAAGTGCATGACAGTACGGTTAGTTAGCCTAGCTAGCGTTAGCTAAAAGAGCCCTCGCAGTGAAGTTATTATTATTATAGCTATCATACTGCAATATAAACTGAGTTTTATAGTGAAAAGAGCAGCTTTATTTTGGTCAAGATTGAAGGCTCTATATTGCAGGAAATTGCACATACAGGTGTTCATTAAATGTAAAAAAAAAAAAAAAAAAAAAAGTAAAAAAAAAAGAATAAAAAAGAATCTTGCACCCCCACTTTCAACTATAACTAGGCGGCCATGGGTGTATATATGAATTTTGAATGCCATGGCGAAAAAATTCAATATTGATCTCAATAACGCTGTACAGCGAGATCTGGCGGTCAAAGCATGGCGGGCAATAACGCTTTACAGCGTGGATGTGTTAATAATGATTTGAAGATGTTTACACTTTTTTTTACAACCCTACTGTTCTCCCAAGAATTAAATAAAGGTTTGATGATGATGACATGTCCTAGAAGAGAGATATAGATAGAGTGGGTGTGTTTGTGTTTGTACATGGAAGTTATACTCACATCAGCTTAAGGGAGATGCCATCCATGTCAATTCAGTATAGGATGATTCAGATGGCCTTGTGGTCAGCAGGGTCCCCCTCTGGCTGCTGGCCTCTGGTAGAGGTGTAGATCACCAGTGTCATCCCTCTGAGAACACAATTAGACTTTAGACAGTGGCTTGCGAGCACGATGAGCCTCATTTCTTTATTTTGTGATTGCTCTATCTATCTGATCTTATTACAAAATACTTGCCTCCTAGATCACTAAATGCGGGGCTCCTATCCTATTGAACATATTTTACTTTGTGTGTTTATTTTAACAATAATTTGAGATGCCATCACACAAACTGGCATTTAAAGGGTAAAATTTCAAAAAGTCCTGCACCAGAATGCAGGAAATTAAGTTTTTGTAACAAAATAATTGTGTGTGTGTGTGTGTGTGTGTGTGTGCAGGGCCGCCTCAGGGGGTGTACGAGCAGTGCGGTCCCACAGGGCCTCGCGGGAAGGGGGGCCTCGCACAAAAAAAAAAAAAAAAATATATATATATATATATATATTTATATTTTTTTTTATTTATTTTTTTTTTTTTTTTTTTTTTTTTTGCGAGGCCCCCCTTCCCGCGAGGCCCTTTTTCATCACAGACCTAAAATCTAGTTTTGCTTATATGCTTATATATTTCACATTAGACACGTTTGTAGAATGTGTCTGACTTGTTCCTGGGTCTGCAGACATACTCACTATTGGAGCTATGGGGCTCTGCAGCAGACATACTATTGGTTTCAACGAAGGGAGTGGTTACTTACATCATGTGTAGTACGCCGGCGTGCGTCAGCTGCGTTTGACTATTTCGCGCGTGCAGCTTTTGACTATTATGTTTAGTTATGCCAGCCAAGACGAAGAGGTCGGTCATTATCAGTCGGTCGGTCACCAAGGGACGTTGACGAAAGGCCTCTCGCTGGCGGGACAAATGGCCGGAGCCTTGTCATGGTGCAGTCGGGATATAGCCATGATGATGTCGGCTAGTAGCTAGCTTAGCTAAAGGCTAACTAGCGTTAGCTAACCTAGAGACAGCGCATGCAGCCAAGATGAAGAGGATGGTTGTTTGGCAGATGAACTTCGTCAACTCCACGCGGTTGTCTCCATCCTCTTGGACGTTTGGTGAGTTTTTAACCTATTCTATTAACTCCCCAGATAGCAAAAAATGAGTGAATCAACGTTGAAATAGGGTTAGGCAGAAATATTGAATCTATGTTGAAGCCTGACATCGAAATTATACAAATCGTTGTCTATGACTTACATGTTGAATCAACGTTAGGTGTCAACCATAACTGATACTATATCAATGTTGATTCAACCATCATCTAAATGGTAATCTACATGAACATTTTAGTTGATTTTATATTGAATCAATGTTAGACATCAATGTTTATTCAACCATAATCTAAATGGTAATCTACATGCACATTTTAGTTGATTTTATATTGAATCAATGTTAGACATCAATGTTTATTCAACCATAATCTAAATGGTACTCTACTTGTACATTTGTAACTTGTACATCTACTTGTAACTTGTAAAGTTAAGGAATCAATACTGATTAATGTACATTTTACATTAAAATATTGCTGCTGATATGTATACATCATAACATTACATGTTTTTTTCCTGCTGTTAAACACACTATTGTTAAATAAATAATAATACAATTCTTATATGACCATATTTCCAAAAATGTGTGAACAAAAATGACAACATGGCTTTAATATGAATTTTTTTTTTCTAGGGTCTCATCATACTTCCAGTGACCATACCTTTTACACACAAAAAAATAACAGACCTCATAACAGGCTTTCATTAACAATACTATATAGCCACTGCCAGAATAGTGACACACGTATTGTGTGTGGTGAGCACACGCATTCATCCACAACGAAGACAAGATTGCGTTGTCTCAATCATTTTAACTATAAATTTATGAGCTCAAAGTATGAGCTCACTGACTGAAATGTCCAACAAAAAGCATCAATTGTCAAATAATATTGATCACATTAACTAGACTAGATGTTTTTGAGGAAATTAGAAAGGGAACAACAACTTAACCCTTGTGTCTGATCAGATTCGTATTTGTTTGATAACTTTGCAGTGATTATGTTTGTAGCCAACATAATATGTGGCATAATCTTTTAATTATCTCGTATTTTTTTTTTTACTCTTCATAAATTGTTTATTCAACTTCAGCCCGATCATAACCACCACACATTGTTTTTTTTGTCATATTTAACAACTCTTTTCAGAAAAGTGGGAGTATTTCATTACAAAAATAATATAAAAAATGGTTATGATCAGGGCTGAAGTTGAATAAAATATTTATGGAAAAGAAAGTGGGAAATTATTTCAACATAATCTTTTTATGGAGTTTTTCAATTTAGTCCCCTAATAAAGTATAATACTTTAGTTTTCAGACACAAGGGTTAAATAACAATGGCAGAGGATTTGAATTTAAACACAGTGGAGCTTAGATGATCTACTGTTGTCCACGACTTATCCTCCAAGGCATCTGCTATATAATAATCTTCAGATTTACTTAAGTGTTATTAGTAGGTTACAGCAGTAAGCATTAGTTTGCTCAGTCAATTATGGCCAATTCGTTTTATATTGTTTAATACAGTTAAATAAATAGATAAATGAAAAGCAATTTTTTTTGGATTCCCCCCCCCCCCCCCCCCCCCCCCCCCCGAATACCGAACCGTGTCTTCAAAACCGAGGTACGTACCGAACCGTGGATTTTGTGTACCGTTACACCCCTAATGTTTCTATAACTCTCTCCCATATAACTCTCTCCCATACCCTTAACACCAACCGCTGAAGTGCCCTTGAGCAAGGCACTAAACCCCCAACTGCTCCAGTGGAGTTGCTCTGTGGCCAACAGTGTCAGACTGTGGTTACAGGGCAGCTCCCAGGTGTGAATGGAACTCTGTGAATGTGAAGCAGGGCGTAGCTGAAAAAGAGCATCCGTGCTCAGCGAACCTACCCTGGGTAAATAAAGGTTAAAATAAAAAATAAAAAAAATAAACACTGCAAGAACAGGCTGAAGCAGCAAGTCATTCAAGTAGATGCCGTCCATGGAAGAACAGTGTCCATGAGGGTAATTCCTTGTACTGTATGAACCAGGGAAACAGTGTGCTGGGGTACCCTAAGTTTGACTCTGGTTCGCTTGACAATTAAGTTTGGGTCACTTCGGTTCCAAGAACAGGCTGAAGCAGCAAGTCATTCAAGTAGATGCCGTCCATGGAAGAACAGTGTCCATGAGGGTAATTCCTTGTACTGTATGAACCAGGGAAACAGTGTGTGCTGGGGTACCCAAAGTTTGACTCTGGTTCGCTTGACTTAAGTTTGGGTCACTTCGGTCCCTTGAGATGCCTCCCTCCCGGTCTGGCGCATAACGAAGCCACTTCTTGACAGTTTCGCTGTAGTCCTGGTCGGTCAGCTTGGGGTCAAACTGTCGAGCAGCAGCTGATAGACACAAAAATAAAAAAGTGAGGAAGAGAGGTGAGATGATGTACGATGATAAGAGCACCCCTCACTTCACACGAGTGCGATTTTTTTTAATCACTCAATTACTCACTCTGTAGGTCTACAGTAACAAGCTACAGTCAGCATCCAGTTAGACTGGACAGGAAAGAGAAGCAATCGCCTAGCCTGACACCATCTAGGCAATACAATGTGTATCCATGCTGTAACTGAGGGGTACAATTCCCTGACTGTATTGATAAGTATGGTATCATTAAACCACTACCGATTATGTACTTTAACTACTGGCCACACAGTACATGATATAGATATGATGAACACTTTCCCACCATGAAACGAAGTCCACACAAATGTATAAATCGAATATTTTATATAGCAAAGGGTATATACAACGTTCACTTAATGACATTTATGATTTGAATGCACTTGTAAGGCAAATGAGTATTCGTAGGCAAATCAACATTGAATGTCCAATCTCTGGTTACGCAGGGAGCAAGTATACAACCTGGTTCTTTAGGGAACTATAGCGATGGTACTTAAATGATTATAGCTGGATATACTAAAAGGGGGTCCCGCTGGTTGTAAGTCAGTAGAGGGGGGGGGGGGTTAGGAGAGCCGCCGGCGATATCCCATCTGGCCAACGATTTCTTGGGAGAATTCTGAACACGGTGCCCACAGAACCTCGGTCCACAGATGAATACAGCTGGGCCCTCTTGTAGACGGTAGCTGCCGGTCCACAACGAAGAGACGTGAGGCGACCTCACTCGGGGTAGAGCGCCGTCTCACCTGGACTCCTCTCGGGGGGTAGTTCCAACACTTACCAGTGTTGGCTGTTATCCATGGCATAAATCAAAGCACCCAAAGCAAGTAGATAATCCAAGCCGTGTAGGGCTCGCCGTCGTCCGGGTAAAGTAATCCAATGTGCAGGTCCACTCGTCCTGGCCCAGAACTCCTCGGATGAAAGCACCACACGTGGTCTGCCCAGCCTGGTTAAGACTCTAGATAACGCGAGGAACGATGGGGGTACTGCTCACTTTATAACTCTAACCGAACGATGCACCATACATAATAGACTATTATTAACTTAATAGAAATACGTCCCACTCGACGGTATAGTGCCAAACTATGACAATTCAACTATTAATCCACACGATGTCTCAATGCCATTCTGAGGCCAAGTTGACCATACTGCACCACACGTGTATCGTGGGTGAGGCTTAACGTCTTGCCACTAGGTTGGAGGGTAAAGAACTAAGGGCTAAGCGACTAAAAGGAAGTTCTACTTTACTTGCGCCATATATATATGCGCTGTGAACAAATAGTACCATTCGTATTTCGGCAGACGTATTCCTACGCGGAACCGGGGCTAGTAACGACATGTTCGTCGGCACGATTGAACTTGAACCAAGGGGCTTGGCTGCTGGCGCCAAGTTCTTATCCAATGAGTGAATGAAACTATTATGGGCTGTTAGTAGACTAAAGGGATATTCAGTGTATATGTACAAGGAATATACAAGGGATATCAAACGATATACAAATACTATTAAATATATATCCATAAATAAATATATATATTCGGTTTAATCTGATCCTTCACAACACATGCACTTCTAGATCTATCACAGTGTTTAGAGGGTCTATCACACCCTCTAAACACTGCTAGACCCTCTAAACACTGTGACAGACCCTCTAAACACTGTGACAGACCCGACAAACACTGTGACAGACCCGACAAACACTGTGACACCTCTAAACACTGATAGATCTATCAGTGTTTAGAGGGTGTGATAGACCCTCTAAACACTGTAATAGACCCTCTAAACACTGTGATAGACCCTACAAACACTGTGATAGACCCTACAAACACTGTGATAGACCCTCTAAACACTGTGATATACCCTCTAAACACTGATAGACCCTCTAAACACTGTGATAGACTCTCTAAACACTGTGATAGATCTATCAGTGTTTAGAGGGTCTATCACACTTTTTGTCGGGTCTATCACAGTGTTTGTCGGGTCTGTCACAGTGTTTAGAGGGTATGTCACAGTGTTTAGAGGGTCTGTCACAGTGTTTATAGGGTCTATCAGTGTTTAGAGGATCTATCACAGTGTTTAGAGCAGACCTGGGCATTGTACGGCCCGCGGGCCGGATCCGGCCCGCGGGATGATGCTGACCGGCCCGCGAAAGATTACATGATAATAAAAAAAAATCAAAAAAAAATCAAAAAAAATATTTTTTTTAATATTTTTTTTTGATTTCTTTTTTTGATTTTTTTTTTTGTGTCAACGTTCACACGCACAGTATACGCTTAGGAGACATGCTCAGACGATGTTGGTTCTCTTTGGATCCACCTACATATGTGAACAGACATTCTCAGTCATGACATTTACCAAGTCCAGGTACAGATCCTCTCTCACTGATGAACATCTGGCAGCTGTGCTTCGCATCTCCACCTCAGACATGCAACCTGACTTTGATGGACTTGTTAAAGCTCAACAGAGACTGGATTTCTCACACTGAATGAAAAAAAAAGAACTGAAGAACACTAAAATGTGGAAATATAACAAGTGAAATGGGACACTTGATATTTATTTTTATTTTTTTTGCACAGTTCTGAAAACATTAAATGTTTAATATAGGCATGTAAAGTAAAAAAGGCTACAAAACTGGGACACTTTTCTTTACACAGTTCAGTGACATGTCTTGTTTATTTTTGCTATAAGATGATGTGATGTCTTTAGAAAGCTAAGAAAATCCTTGTTTCAATAGTATATGAAACTCAAAATGCCCTTTGTTATTAATGTTTCACATTTTGTTTATCATTTTGGAAATAAATTCTATTTGAATAAATTATATTTTTGAAAGCTAACCGCACCTTTTAATTGCCAAATAATAACATACACTCTTACCAGGGGTCAAAAGTTTCAAAACAATGCCATTTACTGCTTTTTATATAGAAATAAAATGTATATTATGCATAATTGAGTTTGGAATTTTGGCCCGGCCCCCCAACATATTTTCAGTTGCTCATTCGGCCCCCCGGGAAAAATAATTGCCCACCCCTGGTTTAGAGGGTCTATCAGTGTTTAGAGGGTCTGTCACAGTGTTTAGAGGGTCTATCAGTGTTTAGAGGGTCTATCACAGTCTTTAGAGGGTCTATCAGTGTTTAGAGGGTCTATCACAGTGTTTAGAGGGTCTGTCACAGTGTTTAGACGGTCTGATACAGTGTTTAGAGGGTCTGTCACAGTGTTTAGAGGGTCTATCAGTGTTTAGAGGGTGTGATAGACCCTCTAAACACTGTGATAGACCCTCTAAACACTGATAGACCCTCTAAACACTGTGATAGACCCTCTAAACACTGTGACAGACCCTCTAAACACTGATAGACCATCTAAAGACTGTGATAGACCCGACAAACACTGTGATAGACCCTCTAAACACTGTGATAGACCCTCTAAACACTGATAGACCCTCTAAACACTGTAATAGACCCGACAAACACTGTGATAGATCTATCACAGTGTTTAGAGGGTATGTCACAGTGTTTGTCGGGTCTATCACAGTGTTTAGAGGGTCTGTCACAGTGTTTAGAGGGTCTGTCACAGTGTTTAGAGGGTATATCAGTGTTTAGAGGGTCTGTCACAGTGTTTAGAGGGTCTATCACAGTGTTTAGAGGGTCTATCAGTGTTTAGAGGGTCTATCACAGTGTTTAGAGGGTCTATCACACCGTCTAAACACTGATAGACCCTCTAAAGACTGTGATAGACCCTCTAAACACTGATAGACCCTCTAAACACTGTGACAGACCCTCTAAACACTGATAGACCCTCTAAACACTGTGACAGACCCTCTAAACACTGATAGACCCTATAAACACTGTGACAGACCCTCTAAACACTGTGACAGACCCTCTAAACACTGTGATAGACCCGACAAACACTGTGATAGACCCTCTAAACACTGATAGACCCTCTAAACACTGTGATAGACCCGACAAACACTGTGATAGATCTATCACAGTGTTTAGAGGGTCTATCACAGTGTTTGTCGGGTCTATCACAGTGTTTGTAGGGTCTATCACAGTGTTTAGAGGGTCTGTCACAGTGTTTAGAGGGTCTGTCACAGTGTTTATAGGGTCTATCAGTGTTTAGAGGGTCTGTCACAGTGTTTAGAGGGTCTATCAGTGTTTAGAGGGTCTGTCACAGTGTTTAGAGGGTCTATCAGTGTTTAGAGGGTCTATCACAGTCTTTAGAGGGTCTATCAGTGTTTAGAGGGTCTATCACGGTGTTTAGAGGGTCTGTCACAGTGTTTAGAGGGTCTGATACAGTGTTTAGAGGGTCTGTCACAGTGTTTAGAGGGTCTATCAGTGTTTAGAGGGTGTGATACACCCTCTAAACACTGTGATAGACCCTCTAAACACTGATAGACCCTCTAAACACTGTGATAGACCCTCTAAACACTGTGACAGACCCTCTAAACACTGATAGACCCTCTAAAGACTGTGATAGACCCGACAAACACTGTGATAGACCCTCTAAACACTGTGATAGACCCTCTAAACACTGATAGACCCTCAAAACACTGTGATAGACCCGACAAACACTGTGATAGATCTATCACAGTGTTTAGAGGGTCTATCACAGTGTTTGTCGGGTCTATCACACTTTTTGTCGGGTCTATCACAGTGTTTGTCGGGTCTGTCACAGTGTTTAGAGGGTCTGTCACAGTGTTTAGAGGGTCTGTCACAGTGTTTATAGGGTCTATCAGTGTTTAGAGGATCTATCACAGTGTTTAGAGGGTCTATCAGTGTTTAGAGGGTCTGTCACAGTGTTTAGAGGGTCTATCAGTGTTTAGAGGGTCTATCACAGTCTTTAGAGGGTCTATCAGTGTTTAGAGGGTCTATCACAGTGTTTAGAGGGTCTGTCACAGTGTTTAGACGGTCTGATACAGTGTTTAGAGGGTCTGTCACAGTGTTTAGAGGGTCTATCAGTGTTTAGAGGGTGTGATAGACCCTCTAAACACTGTGATAGACCCTCTAAACACTGATAGACCCTCTAAACACTGTGATAGACCCGACAAACACTGTGATAGACCCGACAAACACTGTGATAGACCCTCTAAACACTGATAGACCCTCTAAACACTGTTTGCTGAGTAATGTAAGTTAGTACTCAATCCATTGTATATTTTGATAATTGTTTGTTCTTAATCAATCAGGCTCTGTGCAACCCCATTGGGTTTGACTTGAGCAGCCTGTGGTAATTAGTCCAATCAGTCAGAGGCAAAGCTTGTTAAATACATTTGCCTGTGCACACATTTATCTAAAACCTGAGCTGACTTCACTGTGTTCTTGCTGAGTAATGTAAGTTAGTACTCAATCCATTGTATATTTTGATAATTGTTTGTTCTTAATCAATCAGGCTCTGTGCAACCCCATTGGGTTTGACTTGAGCAGCCTGTGGTAATTAGTCCAATCAGTCAGAGGCAAAGCTTGTTAAATACATTTGCCTGTGCACACATTTCTCTAAAACCTGAGCTGACTTCACTGTGTTCTTGCTGAGTAATGTAAGTTAGTACTCAATCCATTGTATATTTTGATAATTGTTTGTTCTTAATCAATCAGGCTCTGTGCAACCCCATTGGGTTTGACTTGAGCAGCCTGTGGTAATTAGTCCAATCAGTCAGAGGCAAAGCTTGTTAAATACATTTGCCTGTGCACACATTTCTCTAAAACCTGAGCTGACTTCACTGTGTTCTTGCTGAGTAATGTAAGTTAGTACTCAATCCATTGTATATTTTGATAATTGTTTGTTCTTAATCAATCAGGCTCTGTGCAACCCCATTGGGTTTGACTTGAGCAGCCTGTGGTAATTAGTCCAATCAGTCAGAGGCAAAGCTTGTTAAATACATTTGCCTGTGCACACATTTCTCTAAAACCTGAGCTGACTTCACTGTGTTCTTGCTGAGTAATGTAAGTTAGTACTCAATCCATTGTATATTTTGATAATTGTTTGTTCTTAATCAATCAGGCTCTCTGCAACCCCATTGGGTTTGACTTCAGCAGCCTGTGGTAATTAGTCCAATCAGTCAGAGACTAGCCCCCTACAGGTGTGGGACAATATTCAATAGGGATTTAAGTGTAGTCTATCGAAGCGCCAGCAGAGCGCCGGCGACCGACTAAGACAGACAAAGACTTGGAGTTTTCCTGCTGGAGTTATCCGAGGAGGCAACCGAGTGCACTAGAGTATCTACTGCCCCTCACCTGCCCTCCTCTAGCAGGCCACTCCTTTGTACCTGCATTTTCTGGTCTTGCCTTGTTAGCTTGTCAACTTACTCGACCCACTGGTTTTAGCTCATTAGCTAAACCTTCAATCGGCTTCATACACATAGCCTTTAGCAGTTGATCCATAGTACTTCGTATCTTTATTTGTTCCTGCTCTACCTGGTGTAAGCATGGCTATGTGTTCTGTCTGTCCTGTCTGTCCCTCTCTCCTAGAAAGGTTAACTCTGTTAGAGAGTCGTGTCCTTGAACTTGAGTCAGGAAAACAGTCAGCTTTAGACGTCTTGGACACTACAGGCTTTTCTGAGGAGCCTCTAGCGGGGTCTTCTCGTCTGGAGAGTACCAGACATAGTGCTCAGGACAAGGCCTTTGCGCCCACTACGAAGCGGCAGTGTAACCGCTCGGCCTCGGCCTCAACAGCACCTGCTCCGCAACATGATTTTACACGTGTTGCGGGTTCCAGTCCCAGTACGCAGCCGGTTCCACTGCAACCCCGTCGTTCCGTCCTTGTGATTGGCGACTCCATCACCCGGCATATTTTGCTAGACAAGCCAGCCGAGATCAAATGTTATGGGGGAGCCAGAGCTACCGACATTGAAGCCAACCTGAGATTTCTGGCGAATAGCATAGTCAAGGCAAAAGGTAACCCACGTATCACACCCACTGAAGATAAATTCGACCATATTGTTATACACGTCGGAAATAATGACTGTAGGATGAAAGTCTCTGAGGTCACAAAGATCAACATAGTTAGGCTTTCTGACCTCGCCAGAAAGATGAGTCGGCATCGAGTAATCTTCTCTGGCCCCCTGCCTGTAAACCGGCATGATGATGAGTTCGTGAGTAGGACAGCTTCTCTACACCGATGGCTGGAAAAATACTGTAAAGAACAGGGCTTAGGGTTCGTGGATAATTGGTCCTCTTTCTGGGGGCGCCCTGGCTTGCTGAGAAAGGACGGCGTGCATCCTAACATGCAAGGCGCCTCTCTCTTATCTCGCAATATAGACAAGATTATAGCTTCGGGCTGACAGCCACCCCACAAGCATGCCAGGGTGCAGGCTCTTAGCGAGCCTGCTAGTCATGCTAAACTGATGGACCCTGCCAATCCTTATACCTTTCTTGCTCGGTCCCTCCTCCACCAGGCTCCCCACTCCTCTCTTTCTATCTCTACCCCTAAACCTGTATACCCAATCAAAACTAGAATATCCCGTTACGCTCCGCTTTACCCAGCTCGTCCTTGTGCGATAAACCATGCCAACTTAATTGCGATTAAACCTACCCACATGGCTGAAAACCGCGCTGCTAAGTATACAGAGAGTGTGAAGGTTGGCCTTATCAACATCCGCTCTCTGCCAACCAAAGCTCTTTTGGTAAATGAACTGATAACAGACCATAGTCTCGACCTATTTGGCCTCACTGAGACATGGCTTAAACCTAATGATTTTCTGCCCTTAAACGAGGCCTCACCCCCTAATTTTAGTAGCTCCCACATCGCACGCACCTCCAAGAAAGGAGGCGGAGTTGCTCTAATTTATGACTCTAAGCACAACTTTACATCCGACGCAAACTGTAAGTTTTCCTCGTTTGAGGTGCTCCTGTTGCATCCCTCTCCACCCAACAGAAAGTGTGGCGGTCTGATTCCTACCTCCACTGCATCCTTTGTAATGGCTGTCCTATACCGCCCCCCAGGCCCTTACACCCTCTTCCTAGATGAATTTTCAACTTTCATCTCTGAGCTTGTTATGCGCTCAGATAACATTTTAATTGTTGGTGATTTTAACATTCATTCCAATAAAACTCTAGATCCCCTAAATAAGGCTTTTACCGACATCATTGACTCTGTCGGTCTCATTCAAATCGTTGACCAACCCACTCACAGTGGTGGGAACACCCTTGACCTAGTCCTAGCCTGCGGTCTCACTGTGTCAAATTTGACCGTCTCCCCCTATGTTCCTGCTCTCTCAGACCACTACCTCATCAAATTTCAAATTGATCTGACGGTTTCTCGCCCAGACAGTGTAGAATCCTACATGAGCCGTCGTATTAACGCCTCAACTGTCCCAATTCTAGTTAACTGCCTACCAGACACCCTCTCTCCCTTCCTCTCTTACTCTGGCCCCCTTGATCTCTTTACAGACAAACTTAATGCCGCCCTTCGTAGCACCCTCGACATTGTCGCTCCCCTTAAACCTAAAATTAAACGTGCTCCGCAAAAACTAACTCCCTGGTTTACGGAGGAAACGCGCTCCTTTAAAAAGGCTTGTCGCAAACTTGAACATAAATGGCGTTCGACCAAACTCGAAGTATTTCGCCTCGCCTGGAATGATAGTTTACGTAACTACAAAAAGGCACTCTCACTTGCCAAAACCTCTTATTTTTCCAGGCTCATAAATGAAAACAAAAACAACTCAAAGTTTCTGTTTGACACAGTTGCAAAACTTACGCAGAAACAACCAAGTGCCCTAAACCATGCGTTCTCGGCTAACGAATTCATGACATTTTTTACCAAGAAAATTGACCTCATTAGAGATGAAATTGTTGCTTTACTCAACAATCAGAGTCCCTCCCAACCTTTGACGGGCATTCCCCCTGACTTTGATTCCAGTCATACGCTATGCTGCCTTGAAAACGTCTCACTTAGTGCCCTCTCTAAACTGGTTGGCGCGGCTAAACCTTCAACCTGTCTGTTTGACCCTCTCCCAGCAACTCTCATCAAAAAACTCTTCCCAACTCTAGGCCCTGCCCTACTCAATATCTTCAACACCTCTTTGTCTACTGGCGTGGTGCCCCTGGCCTTTAAATCAGCCGTCATTAAACCATTACTTAAAAAACCGAACCTCGACCCTCTAATCTTGAAAAATTACAGACCTATCTCCAATCTCCCATTCCTATCCAAAGTGTTAGAACGGATCGTCGCAACGCAACTTACTGACCATTTATCAAACAATAATCTTAATGAATCATTTCAATCTGGCTTTAGAGCCTTACACTCCACCGAAACGGCGGTTACCAAAGTCACAAATGACTTACTGCTCTCTCTTGACTCAAACCTCACCTCTGTGCTCTTATTGCTTGATCTCAGTGCAGCCTTTGACACTATCGATCACTCGATTCTTCTAGGTCGGCTTGAGAACCATGTTGGCATTCGGGGTCTCGCACTAGCTTGGTTTAAATCCTATTTAACTGATAGAACACACTGCGTGGTCTATAATGATTTAACATCTGAGACCCTCCCAGTGCAATGTGGTGTCCCACAAGGCTCTGTCCTGGGCCCTTTGCTATTTTCGATTTACATGCTACCCCTCGGCGATATCATACGCAAATTTGGCATAAACTTTCATTTTTACGCTGATGACACCCAATTATATATACCTATTAAGCCAAATGATTCCTCCCAACTACAAAACCTTGAGGCCTGCTTGCTTGCCGTCAAAAAATGGATGTCGCAAAACTTTCTACTCCTTAATGCAGATAAAACTGAGATGTTAATTGTTGGCCCCCCAAACCACAGAGGCCTGTTTCAGGACATCTCCCTCAACTTTGATACCTCTCATGTATCCCAGAGCTCCACCATAAAAAACCTCGGAGTCATTTTTGATTCCTCCCTCTCATTTGATGCACATATTAAAAATGTCACCAAAATTGCATTCTTCCATCTTCGTAATATCGCAAAAATACTAGGGATGTCCGATATTATCGGCCGACCAATATTATCGGCCGATATCGGCAGTAAAATGTGATATCGGAAAATATCGGTATCGGTTTAAAAAAAGAAAAAAACAATAACAATATTTGTTATATATATATCCAGTGAAATTATTAGTTACCTGAAATTATTCAGTTTTTTGGGGGGGGAAACCCTGCATATATCGGTATCGGTTGATATCGGTTGATATCGGTATCGGAAATTAAGAGTTGGACAATATCGGAATATCGGTATCGGTAAAAAAGCCAATATCGAGCATCCCTAAAAAATACGCCCCATTTTAACTCTGGCTGATGCTGAAACCCTGATTCATGCTTTTGTCTCATCACGTCTGGACTACTGTAATGCACTTTTTTCAGGCTTACCTAATTCAAGCATCAAAAATCTTCAACTCGTGCAAAATGCGGCTGCACGGATACTAACTAGAACTAGAAAATTTGATCACATCACACCAGTTTTGTCCGCCCTACATTGGCTTCCTATCCAAGCCCGCTCTGACTTTAAAGTGCTACTCCTCACCTACAAAATTTTAAATGGGCTTGCACCGCTCTATCTATCTGATCTCATCTCCCGATACTCGCCCGCTCGTGCTCTGCGCTCACAAAATGCGGGGCTTCTATCGACCCCTAGGGTTAAAAAGAAATCCGCCGGCCACAGAGCCTTTGTCTACCGCGCTCCCTACCTGTGGAACAAATTACCTGCCGTCATCAGGGGCGCCTGCTCTGTCGAAGCTTTTAAATCCCTGCTTAAGACTCATCTTTTCTCTCTCTCCTTCAACCTACCTTGATCTCACCTGGTCGGGGACTGACCTTTAGATTAATCTGTGTAGTTTAGTTATGGTACAGGGTACTACATGGTACCACTGGGTAGTTTACTATAGGGTAGTTTAGTTAGGGTACAGGGTACTACATGGTACCACAGAGTACTACTTGGTACTGCATGGTATTACAGGGTACTACATGGCTTACATAGCTCTACATGGCACCACAGGGTACTACATGGCACTACAGGGTACTACAGGATACTACGGGGTACTACATGGCACTATGGGGTACTATAGGGTACTACATGGCACTACGGGGTACTACATGGCACTACAGGGTACTACATGTCTGCTCCTTTGCAGCACCACAAACATGGGAACTCTCTAACTCTTCCCCCCCCCCCCCTCTCCCCCCCCCCCCCTCCCTCCCCCTTCTCTCTGAGTACCCGTCTCCTGGCGCTGACCAAGGTGATGGATGCCTCGGGGTCTTGGCCAAGCTTGTAGTGACTGCTCTACATGCACCTCCTAGGCATTGGATCAGTTATTCACCGCCGTCTGTCCGTGGTCCTGTCAACTGATTAACAGACTGTTAACAGATTAACAGTCAACGCGGTTTCATTGCTGGGTTAAGTACTTCTATTCTATTCACATAATACGCTTACTTCATATATCTACTCCATTCACATATATGCCTACCACTTGTATCTATTGCTATGTCCGCCTACTACAATCTCATGAGCTGTCTAACGCCTGTCCCGTCTCCCTGTCTTCCTATGACTTGCTGTCCTGGAGTGTTGACCGGAGTGTTGGATGTCCCGTGACGAAGGCCGGGAGATTGCGACCCCCTCTGCGTGCCCCCCTGTCTTCGGAGGTCTCGTAGTGGTGACCGGAGTGCCGGATGTCCCGCGATGATGTCGGGGAGTTCGCGACCCTCTCTGCGCCACCCCCCTTCCCCCTGTCTCCGGCTGTCCCTGAGCAACGACCGGAGTGTTGAATGTCCCGTGACTAAGACGGGGAGGACGTGACCCTCTTGCGCCGCCCCTGTGCCTCAAATAGATCCGCTATCAACTCTATCTTTAATCTTTCAAAATGTTCAGTTGCTATCGCTATTAGCTCTATCTTTAATTTTTCAAAATGTACAGTTGCTATTGCATGCACTCATCTGTGTTTCACCACACACATGAGTGCATGCTTACCAACTGTCCGTCTGCAACACTACTATCACCGACATCTAAGAAGGGAGATCCCCCCTTGAACGGCCCTTCTAAGGTTTCTCTCCTCCACATTGCCTGTGGAGCTTTTTTCCCTATTGTTAGGTTTTAGTGAGTTTTTCCTTACCTTCGCGTGGGGTATGTCTGGGAGTGCTTGCATTCTTTCATTTATTTGCATTCATCTAAAAAATGTTTGGACCCTATGGTGTTCTTGTTCTGTTCTTGACTTATTGTTATGTTGTCTTCTTGACTTGTTTAAAGAAGACCTGTACGGCCCATGGGGACATTAACGTGTGTTGTCGGGCCCTATAAATAAATTTGATTTGATTTTGATTTGATAGATCCGACAAACCCTGTGATAGATCTATCACAGTGTTTAGAGGGTCTATCACAGTGTTTGTCGGGTCTATCACAGTGTTTGTAGGGTCTATCACAGTGTTTAGAGGGTCTGTCACAGTGTTTAGAGGGTCTGTCACAGTGTTTAGAGGGTCTATCAGTGTTTAGAGGGTCTGTCACAGTGTTTAGAGGGTCTATCAGTGTTTAGAGGGTCTATCACAGTCTTTAGAGGGTCTATCAGTGTTTAGAGGGTCTATCACAGTGTTTAGAGGGTCTGTCACAGTGTTTAGAGGGTCTGATACAGTGTTTAGAGGGTCTGTCACAGTGTTTAGAGGGTCTATCAGTGTTTAGAGGGTGTGATAGACCCTCTAAACACTGTGATAGACCCTCTAAACACTGACAGACCCTCTAAACACTGTGACAGACCCTCTAAACACTGATAGACCCTCTAAAGACTGTGATAGACCCGACAAACACTGTGATAGACCCTCTAAACACTGTGATAGACCCTCTAAACACTGATAGACCCTCAAAACACTGTGATAGACCCGACAAACACTGTGATAGATCTATCACAGTGTTTAGAGGGTCTATCACAGTGTTTAGAGGGTCTATCACAGTGTTTAGAGGGTCTGTGACAATGTGAATACATTCCCTGAGGTCCATAGATGTCCCTAGATACCAATAATATGCAAATGGCCCTTTCGATTTTGATTACTATTATTGTGAAATAATAATTAAATGTGAAATATTGCTATGTTATTGTGAGATTACAAAATCTGATGTGATATTACAGAGGATTTTGATTACAGTATTTTATTGTGAAATAATAATTAAATTATGTGAAATCAAAGGATACTGTATGAATGTCACTGTAATATGACACTCATAGCAGAATTAGTTATCAATAACCTACCTGTATAAATGTTAAAAGTTGTTGCAAATATTTTTTTCCCCTCATAAATATACCACTATATACATTAATTTCTTATATTAGTTTTAAAATGACCATTTAACAGTTTAACAGTGCTCTGAAAATGCTCTGAGAACATGCGGTCATCATTCACTGTTTTAAGCACAAACACATTAGGGAGGGAGGGAGAGAGACAGGCCCGGCCTGTATGCCTGCACCCTGCCATGTTGTTGGTTTACCATGACTTTTTAGCAAGCAAGGTAGCAGCAATGCTAAGCTAACTGATTGTGCCAGTGTATCCTGTTAAAGAATACATCATAAGCCACATTTTGAAACGTTACTGACGTTAGCCTACATAAAATGTATAACAGTATATGCAACAGGTGGATATCACTAAACACCAAAATCAAGAAACATTCATCATAGCTAACTGCTAACGCTACTAGCTAAATTAGCTTCAGCTAGCAGGCATGAATAACGGTTAATATAATATTCTCTACCATGTAAAAACGAACACGGCACTACTCCGCTGGCGTTTGCAATCGAAAGCATACATACAACATACAACATACAACATAATCGACATTATTGCCATGCAGTACTCACCAGTCTTAACGATGCAGAGAGACATGAGGTAGTAGCCAGGAAGCTGCCGCACAGGTGCATTCTGGGAGGCGGGGCAGCACAAGTGCAGTGCAGTCTGGGTGATGAGACAATGACGACAGCATACGTTGAGCAGCATATGTTGATTCAACATTTATTAGATCTTGGCATTTCAATCATTAAAATTCAACCACAAAACAATATTGATTCAATGACATGTTTTCAACATTGGTCAAGTGGTTCATCGGTTAATGGTTGATCCACCATCAATCGTCGACCTTAACCAAAAATCAAGCATTTTGACCATAACTCAACATTGAATTAACATCTTTTGCTATCTGGGTCTATTCTATTCCCGCCGTGGATATCTCTCTCTCTCTCTCTCTCTCTCTCTCTCTCTCTCTCTCTCTCTCTCTCTCTCTCTCTCTCTCTCTCTCTCTCTCTCTCTGGAGCCAAACTGGCCGACTAGCTGTTGTAGTACTACTAGTAGCTAACGGTGTGTGGCCTGGTGTCAGCACCTGTATGTAGCCGCATAGCTTGCTTCTGCGTTAGCTAATGGTTAGCGATAGCCTGGTTGAGCTAACTGTTAGCCAGTTAGCTGTTTAGCTACGACGTTAGCTGCCGGCTGCGCTCGGCTGGGAACGTTCGTTTGATGCTATCAGTTAGCCTAGAGACTAATTAGCTGTTAGCTTGTGCTACGACCATTGACATTAGCCGTGAGAATAGCAGGGGGTTCTGGCACTCTGACTACGACATCATCTTTGACAGAAGATGTAGTCGGGCCTGCACCATGACAAGGCTCTGGCCATAGCTTATTTTTGTCCCGCCAGCGAGAGGCCTTTCGTCAACGTGGAGACCTGTGTTGCGGCCTTTCGCCCTGCGTTCCTTGGTGCAGGTAAGATGAATGAAAATGTCATGACATTACCCCACTCTTCCTTCCTTCCCCTCCCGAATGTTTTGTTAATAACGATGTTTTTTTCCAGGCAAAACATATGTTACTTCACAACATTTGGAGATACGACATGTGCTGTGTGTGAATTCATTGTCTTGGTCGTTTGTGTAGCTTGGGTAGCGTTGGGCCGTTGGCCAAAGCTGTGTGTGGCCTGGTGTCAGTAGCCTACCTGGCTAGCCTTTAGCTGATGTCGGCCATTGGCTCCTTGCTGCTTTGTTTTCTCTGGTATAGACCCTCTTCTCTTTGGATTTAAGTGTTGATCTTTGTCCTTTTGGATCTATGTATATTCATGTTGCCTTTGTGAAGTTATCTTTTCCTTCTGTTTTGTTCTTTCATTAAAAGTTGAATATCCTTTAGGGGGTCATCTTTGCTTATCTCTCTCATACATGCTCTCTCTCTAACACACACACACGACAAACACACATGCTCTCTCTCTCTCTCTCTCTCTTTCTAACACACACAGTCTGCCTATGGCGGCCTTTCTCGATGGCTAGGCTGTGCTCGCTGAGTCTGTACCTAGTCAAGGATCTTCAGTCACAGTGCTCAGGTATTCTGCCACTGTGTACTCTCTGTTTAGGGCCAAATAGCATTTCAATTTCTTTCCAATGTGTCTCTCTCTCTGTACACTGTATATTGACTGTAGAACGGGAGCTCTCTCTCGCTCTCTCACTTGCTATATGTTGACTGTATCATGCCCAGCCTCGGGCAGCGCTATTATTTAAGAATATGTTGACTGTATGAAAAAAAGAAAATATATATATATATATATATATATATTTTTTTTCTTTACCTTTTGGGGGGGGGGGGCTCACGTTTAAATCTTGCACAGGGCCTCGCATTTCTCCCAGGCTGCCCTGTGTGTGTGTGTGTGTGTGTGTGTGTGTGTGTGTGTGTGTGTGTGTGTGTGTGTGTGTGTGTGTGTGTGTGTGTGTGTGTGTGTGTGTGTGTGTGTGTGTGTGTGTGTGTGTGTGTGTGTGTGAGAGAGAGAGAGAGAATGATGGACAATTGCTTGCTGTGTGAGAGAGAGAGAGAGAGAGAGAGAGAGAGAGATAGAGATAGAGATTAAGTACATTTGCTGAAATACAGTTGTTCTTAATTTTCTCACTTGCTATGTGAGAATGTTAGTTATTATGTTCTCAATGCCCCTTGCATTGTATGAGTTGTGTGGAAGCGTTTGCTAGTTCTAGTGCTATCCCTTTGTACATTGTGGCTGTGTCTGACAAAAGTTAACAATAAATAATGGTATTAGGAATACATTTGCCTCCTGCGTGAACTGTGCATAGCTGAATAGACTGTATTTTAACACCGGTCATATGGTGGTACTTGGAGAGCCAGCTACATTCTCAGGTGGTACTTGGTGTAAAAAGTTTGAGAACCACTGATCTATCGTGTATAAAATTCAACTCACAATTCTACATGGGCTTCAGGTGGTGGTCTGCATCTTCAGGTGGTGACATACTTCCCGCAACTGGCGAAGAATCTCTGAAATATTGGATTGATTGACAGTGACACACAACAGAATATTATTTTATGCCTGAATTTCCCCAAAATGGCTAATTGGACAGCACTTCTCCACCATCAGTGGCTATACGTGTCAGATAGGTGCAGATAGGAGAATCTGTCTGAATGACAATGAAATCGCTTAACTCTCCCTCCCTCGGCCGCTATTGGCGCAACGGTGTAGCGGTCATTCCTATATGGCTATATGGCTATGACTATGAGCCCAGATGCAACGAGTAATTGTCTACTCAAAATCAACTAAGTGTCATGATTACGTCATTACAACCTGGGACTTGGATGGGAGAGCAGGAAAGATCCAATGTCTTCAGTCAAAAATCCGCCAATCAATGCAAAGGTAAACATACGTCTTTAGAGACGTTTTATATAAGAATAAACACCAGTGAACTTGTGTATAAAATTCAACTCACGCTACAGGCAGTCTCTGCCTGCGTGCAACTGCTGGTCTCTGGTGGTAATTCAGGAATGGCTTCAAGTTCCTCTGGCGAAGAATCTCTGAAATATTGAATACGACAATAAAAATGTTATGCCAGTGAGAGAGGGAGACGGAGATAGAGGGAGAGACAGACATAGCACTGCTGTGTCATCAAATGACAAAGGCTTTGGCAATGTAGGTGTTGTGTGAAGTGGAGGGGGTCGGGGTGAGAGAGACAGAAAGACAGAGATGAAAACACAGATAAAGGTGTGAAGTTTGAAGTGGGGTGAGAGAGACAGACAATATTGAATTGAAAGATAATACTTACTGAGCTGAATCAATGGCAGTGTGGTAATAGGGGCTGGAGTTATACATTGGCATTCCTAGAGAAAGAGCAACATAATTAACAAAATAAGGAAAAAATAAGCACCATCAAAGTATTTATCAATGAGCACCATATAACCTACAGTAGCAAGTGTACCTAGCTCCATATACCTAGCGCATATCTGGTGGTAAAAACAAAACATGATTTGAGAATGTGTTAGTTAACTCACCTTGATAGCGGCGATGATTGCCAGCGAATTCTAAAAAGAAGACAATCAAAATATTCAAAAAACCTTGTATGCAATTTATCAAGACTGTGTATATTATATATATATATATATATATGTGTTTAGAGTAGCAGGAGCTAGAAGTTCAAATATGTCAGTCTTTCAAAGCCCCATTTTTTATATGTAACAAAAGGCAGAATGAACATCACTGCCGCCCTGCTGGATTAAATTCTGAATTGCAGGTAGGCCTGAATAAGTATTTACTGTGCAAAATAACCAAAACCAGATAAATAATATCTGTTTTTTATGAAGCACAGATCATGTTAATTAAGTATTCTGAGTCTGAGCAGACAGAAAACCATCTTACCCTCAGCAAGGGATTACTTTATGCTGAAGACCCACAATGCAACACAACAACTGCAAAAACGAAATAAAATATAGAGCCATGGCTGTGTCCCAAGTTTAACACAATTGAACTATAATAAAGTATTTGTTAACACTAGTTACAACAATGCTTATGTAACTATTAAAAACGTACATTTTAATCACGAAACAAAATGGCAGACTAACGTTAGCTAGCATGCTAGCTAGCTAACGTTAGTAGCTGTAATAATATGCATCACTATTTGCTCAAACAAGCTCCAAACTATTTGCCACGGCACAGAGATAACATTTAGTCAAACGATAACATCCCCGGTGATGGTATCTGAACGGAATCATACTATTCCCATAAGAACTCACTTACCAGTTAAGTATACCATCTAGCATGTTAGCTAATAATGCTAACAAGCTTCGTTCTGCACTGTAGCCTACTAGTTGCCACCACGGTAATAATTCACAAAGTAGCATGTAGTCAAACGATGACAGCAAGATTATGGTATGTGTTGTGAAGGGCCAGATTAAACTGAGAATCTACCTTTATTGTTTGATATACTTTGTATATTATTTATATATATACACGGAATATCCCTTTACCTGCGTTCAAACCAGAGTAATATTCGCTCTCCTATTGGACAGCGCCCCCAGACGCCAGCGCGCAAGCCCCCAACGGCAGGTTCAAAGACAAGTTCAGGCATGTCAGAACATGCCCGGAATCAGCATATTGATACCAGACAAAGACTGCAGTTTGGGACTAGATATTCACTTAAGTATAAATACAGCGCAAGGTGCGCACACCAGTAGTTCAGCCTCGTTCAGTACCTTACCCACCTTCACCACGAGTCAACGTGCAGTGAAGTGAACAACCTTGCGTCTAACAGAGCATTGAGAACCACGTGCGAATAGAATAGTAAAAGTGTCAGAGTTTAATGAAGTAACGTCGAGTTCGACCTAATCTAATGTGAAGTAAATAGTCGTTCATTTATTGTATATCGTGCGGCCACAGTTCGTTCGTGTGTAGCATTACCCAGCGGTTCGTCGTGTCTTTAGCTAGTGTACTTAGCCAGGGTGTGTGGCCTAAATACGTCGCCCACACCCGAGGAGTCCTAGGCGGAGAACCGTTGGACATGTACACAGGAGAATCGGCATCAGCGATTGCAGAACCATTACTGGTTGGATTATATTGATTTGGAACGTGGTACCCGGAGAAGAGCATCGTTGATTTCCACTGTTGTTTGGGATTCAACCTCGTGAGGATTACAACTCGGGCCGGCCTCGTGGACGGAGGCTGGCTAGCTGTCATCAATGCTATCTAGCATTTGGATTACAATTATTACTTTGCTGCTGATCAAGGGAGTTTACAAGGACCGACTCCTGTACCTGGAGTCTCTTTATTCCTCATTGAATCAGATGGAGTACCCGAACATTCCTCTACCCTCCAGGCCTTACACCCCCGGAGGGAACCCATTGTCTCCAGGCGGTACCAGTGTTGCCCTATCTAGTTGCTACTATACGACAGGTGGTGTCAACTTAGACCCATCGTAGGATTCCTGCTATTCTTAGTGACTCATGCTATTGACTGACTTTACGTATATTCTTCGCCATACAAGCGCGACCCTAATTCTCATTCTGTAACCTAATGTTGCCTAATAATAATAAATTACCCTCAAATACTATTTCTTTGTCAATGCCGTGTTCTTGTGGGTGTTCACCATCTATATTTGATGTACTGTGTGGCCAGTAATTAAAGTACATAACTAGCAGTGGTTTAATCTATCACAATCTTTAATACAGTCAGGGTTTTGTAACCCCTCAGTTACAGTATGTGAATGGCATAATACATTATATTGTCAATGACTTACCAAGGAGTTTGGCTCAGACTATTTGTCAAGCCAGTCAGTGAAGACACCATCGCGCCAAAGTTACGTTTGAATACCTCAAGTCCCGTGAGATCTTCTAGGTCTCGCAAGTTGCTTAGGACTATACCCTCTCGAAGGGGAGGGGAGGGGGAGGAGGGGAGAAGGGGAGGGGGAATCTATACTAAATTGATTCAACGACAGTTTTTCAAATGTTGAAATGGTATCTGTAATTAAATATTGAATCAACATAGCTTTTTCAACCTCAACCAAAAATAACCAATCTGACTGTACATTGGAGGTGGTTGGGTGGGTGGGGTGGGGGGGTTGGGTAGGAGGGGTGGGTGGGGGACACTGTACAACTGTACATAAATATTACAGTGACAGTCCAGTTGAGTTAATGGATGGGGGGGGGGGGGGGGGGGGGGGCGTTGACTTGCAACGGATGGACTATAGTGCAGAAATGCAAGTTCAATTCACAGTTATTACTACAGACCAGTGGCACTCACCTCTGTGGTCATGAAATGTTTCGAGAGGCTGGTCAAGGACCACATTTGTGCCTCCCTCCCCAGTGATATGGACCCTATGCAATTTGCATACAGGACAAACAGGTCCACTGACGACGCGGTCTCCCAGGTACTGCACAGCACCCTCTCTCACCTTGACCGTCAGAAGGGGGGCTATGTGAGACTGTTGTTAATACAGCTCAGCGTTCAACACCATAGTCCCCACCAGACTGGTGGACAAGCTGATCGAGCTGGGTCTGAGCTCCGCCCTGAGCGCCTGGGTACTGGACTTTCTGAGTGAAAGACCCCAGGCGGTCAGGGTGGGGGGTCAGACCTCCAACACCATCACCCTGAGCATCGGGTCCCCCCAGGGCTGTGTTCTGAGCCCCCTGCTGTACTCACTCTACACACACGATTGTGTGGCCAAGTTCAGCTCCAACTCCATAGTGAAGTTCGCAGACGATACGGTGGTGGTGGGGCTGATCTCGGACAACGACGAGAAGGCCTACCGGGAGGAGGTTGAGGTACTGGAACGCTGGTGCCAGGACAACAGCCTGCTCCTGAACATTGGTAAAACCAAGGAGCTGATCGTGGATTATAGGAGAGGACAGCAGGAGACACACACACCATTGATGATTAACAGGGCTACCGTGGACAGGGTGAGCAGCTTTAAGTACCTGGGGGTCCACATCTCAGAGGATCTGACATGGTCAACACACATAGACACAGTAGTAAAGAAGGCGAAACAGCGCCTCTACCACCTGAGACAGTTAAGGAAGTTCAGAGTATCGGGGAAGATACTCCAGTCCTTCTACTCAGGAGCTGTAGAGAGCATCTTGACTGGACACATCACTGCCTGGTATGGAAACAGCACGGCACAGGACAAGAAGGCCCTACAGAGAGTGGTGCGCTCAGCCGAGCGTACCACGGGTATTGCACTACCTCCCCTGCAGGTTCTATACAACAAGAGGTGCAAATCCAGAGCCTGCAGAATAATGAAAGACCCCCACCACCCCAATAACAGCCTGTTTCAGCTGCTGAGGTCAGGCAGACGCCTGCGAACCCCAGCTACTAGGACAGAGAGGCTTAGGCTCAGCTTCTTCCCCCATGCAGGCCATCAGAGTCTTGAACAATGAACATTGAGTACCACAGAACACTGAACTATCCACACATAAGCACACATGAGCACACACACGACACGCACGATGTGCACGCTCACACACTAGCAGCCACTTTGACACTTTAACATGAGCGGGCACACACTCATGCCGCACACACCCACACTTATTGCCAAAAGGAAAGGCCACTTTAGTATTAGCAACAGTAACAGTGTATTGCACTACCAAAGCTACCTAGCATGTCCTATATACTCTGTAAATAACTATGTACAAATGCCGAGATGTCACACCATGTTGCCTGTTACCTGTTTATTGCACAATGTTTTTTGTATTGGATTCTATTATATGTTGTACCACTGTATTGCACATCGTTGCGGGCAAGACCACCCGCATTTCATTGTATACTCGTATGCCGTGACAAATAAAACTCTTGACTTGACTTGACTTATTGTTGTAATGGAGAAATGCGGGAGTTTATGTCACGGGGGTTGGGGACGGGGTGTGCGAGGGTGTGTGTGTGTGTGTGTGTGTGTTCTGTATGTGTATGAGTTCCAAGGCCTCGGCAGAACGGCATGCTCAAATCAGCCATTTCCCCCTCTGATAAGCATCTTCCCAGATCTCCTATAAGAAGGGAGAGAGGAAAGAAAGAGACGTTCTGGCAGTGGCGTCTCTGCTACAGGCTCCCTTCTTCATTCCAAGGCCTCTCGTCCTTCACCATCCGTGACCCGTGGGTTTGAGAAACGTCTCATGTAAATTGACAAAGTGAGTCATTGTACCACCAAATTCAGGCTGGGTTGACACGAGGACAGAAAGTATGTCGTTTCAACCCGACGTGCATCACTGTGTGACAAGACTCAAGGTGTTTTTCGTGAGGCTTACTGGAACACTCCGAAAATATGTTTATTTGCCATCTTCCCCAGAGTCAATCTAGAAGATGGATATCAATTTCATCTCTGTGCGTCAGAGTTAATTTTTTTACAGAGCGCTAGCTGCTCCCTACTTCCAGTCCTTGTGCTAAACTATAGGCTAGTTGCTTGCTTCCAGCCCTTGTGCTAAGCTATATAGCTAGCTGCTCCCTACTGCTTCCAGCCCTTGTGCTAAGCTATAGGCTAGCTGGTCCCTATTCTGCTTCCAGCCCTTGTGCTAAGCTATAGCTAGCTGCTCCCTACTGCTTCCAGCCCTTGTGCTAAGCTATATAGCTAGCTGCTCCCTACTGCTTCCAGCCCTTGTGCTAAGCTATAGGCTAGCTGGTCCCTATACTGCTTCCAGCCCTTGTGCTAAGCTATAGCTAACTGCTCCTACTGCTTCCAGCCCTTGTGCTAAGCTATATAGCTAGCTGCTCCCTACTGCTTCCAGCCCTTGTGCTAAGCTATAGGCTAGCTGGTCCCTATACTGCTTCCAGCCCTTGTGCTAAGCTATAGCTAGCTGCTCCCTACTGCTTCCAGCCCTTGTGCTAAGCTATATAGCTAGCTGCTCCCTACTGCTTCCAGCCCTTGTGCTAAGCTATAGGCTAGCTGGTCCCTATACTGCTTCCAGCCCTTGTGCTAAGCTATAGCTAGCTGCTCCCTACTGCTTCCAGCCCTTGTGCTAAGCTATATAGCTAGCTGCTCCCTACTGCTTCCAGCCCTTGTGCTAAGCTATAGGCTAGCTGGTCCCTATACTGCTTCCAGCCCTTGTGCTAAGCTATAGCTAGCTGCTCCCTACTGCTTCCAGCCCTTGTGCTAAGCTATATAGCTAGCTGCTCCCTACTGCTTCCAGCCCTTGTGCTAAGCTATATAGCTAGCTGCTCCCTACTGCTTCCAGCCCTTGTGCTAAGCTATAGGCTAGCTGGTCCCTATACTGCTTCCAGCCCTTGTGCTAAGCTATAGCTAGCTGCTCCCTACTGCTTCCAGCCCTTGTGCTAAGCTATATAGCTAGCTGCTCCCTACAGCTTCCAGCCCTTGTGCTAAGCTATAGGCTAGCTGGTCCCTATACTGCTTCCAGCCCTTGTGCTAAGCTATAGCTAGCTGCTCCCTACTGCTTCCAGCCCTTGTGCTAAGCTATAGGCTAGCTGGTCCCTACTGCTTCCAGCCCTTGTGCTAAGCTATATAGCTAGCTGCTCCCTGACACATGCCTCCTCTATTTGAACGACCACATCAAACAAGAGGTGGACGCGGGCAAATACTGCGGCATGGTCATGCTGGACCTACAAAAGGCCTTCGATACTGTCAATCACTCCATTCTGATTGACAAGCTAAAAGCAATTGGTTTTGATAGCTTATCAGTGAGCTGGATGCAATCCTACCTGGAGGGGAGAGAACAGATGGTAGAGGTAAACGGTACTCTATCCCCCCCCCTCACAGTGAGCTGTGGTGTTCCACAAGGAAGCATACTAGGACCGCTACTCTTCCTAATTTATGCAAATGACATGTCGTCAGCCTGTGATTGCAACTTGTTCCTGTTTGCGGACGACTCAGCCATGCTGGTCTCTGACAAGAACAAGTTGCAGGTTGAAAAAACCCTCAGCTCGGAACTATATAGGCAAAATCTGCATATGGCTCGCTGATAACAAACTATCATTACACATGGGCAAAACAGAGTCCATTCTCTTCGGTTCAAATAACAAACTCAGCAAGACCGACGGCTTCTCAGTTGCAGTGGGTGACAATATTGTCACAAGGAAAGACGAAATTACCTACCTGGGTTCCATCCTAGAGGCAAATCTTTCCTGTGACAAAATGGCATCCAATGTAATAAAAAAAGTCAACCAACGAACTAGATTCTTGTACCGGATCTCCTCTCAAGAAACAAGAATACCCTGAAGACTCTGGCAGGAGCCCTCATTCAATATACTACGACTATGCGTGCACCTCATGGTACCAAAGCACCTCATAGGCGCTTAAATCTAAATTACAAACATCACAAAACAAACTGGTCAGACTACTACTTGACCTTACCCCCAGAACCCACCTCACCCCTGCCCACTTTGACAACCTAGGATGGCTTAGAGTATACGACAGAGTACAGCAACTTGCAATGGGCCTGGTCTACAAGATACACTATACGACTAAGGTACCCATGTACATGTCAAAATACTTCCCAAAGGTCAGTGAATACCACAACCACTACACCAGAGGAAGCTCAACAAATCATGTTAAACCCAGATTCGGCTCAAACAATGGACTAAACACGTTTCGCAATTATGCCACATCAATGTGGAACGCCCTACCCAAAGCTGTAAAGGAATGTGAATCACTACCCACTTTCAAAAACACCCTCAAAGAACACCTATACAGGATACTGCAATTCGAAACATGGCCCCTACAAATTTACATTTACATTTACATTTAGTCATTTAGCTGACGCTTTTATCCAAAGCGACTTACATGTTCTGTACGACAAGCCATCAGGAAGGGCACAAGCTGAGCAACAATGTTCATCAAAGTGTTGAGTGCTGGTTAGTTTATTAGGACAAGTGCATGACAGTACGGTTAGTTAGGGTTCGATTTTTTTTTTTTTATTCAGATAATGGTTGAAGAAGTGCGTCTTTAGTCGACGGCGAAAGATTGGACGTGTTTCGGCTGTCCTAACTGGGGTGGGTATAGTTCATTCCACCATTGTGGGGCAAGGACTGAGAATAGGCGACTTCTCTTTGATGACCCTCCCGGAGCTTGGATAGGAGTAGGTCTGAGGCGGCCAGAAGATGCAGAGCGTAGGGGTCTTGAGGGTGTGTAGTTAGAAACCATTGACCGGAGGTAGGCGGGAGCGGTTCCCTTTGCCGCACGGTATGCTAGGTCGAGGGCCTTGAAGCGGATTCGTGCAGCAATGGGGAGCCAGTGCAGGTCCCTAAGAAGTGGGGTGACATGGGCCGACTTCGGTAGGTTTGAGATCAGGCGGGCCGCTGCGTTCTGAATGAGTTGAAACATTTCCTAACCCAGTTGTCCCCCCCCCCCCTGCCCAACCCCCCCCCCCCCCCCACCTCCAATGTACAGCCCCCCCCCCCCCCCCCCACCCCACCCAACCCCACCCCACCTACCCAACCTCCTCCAATGTATACAGTTTCGACGTCAAATGTATATACACTCTTTTTCTGGACACTTTTTGTATCACAAACAGTACTGTATTTGCAAATCTGGTATGTCATAAATGTATAGATGTAGCAGTACTGTCTATCTGTAAGTCGTGTACAGATCCAGCCAGAATTAGTCATGGAACAGCTGTTTGCCGGCCGGTTTGACGCCGTTTTGTGTGGTTAATGTTAACAATGACCAGCGGGGGCGCTCTCATACAGCTGGTGACAACGTGCTGGACGAGCTCTGCCCTCGGCAAACTGAGAGAGAGGCAGAGGAAGTAAATATCGCGTCTCGTCTGTTGGCAGTGGATTTAGCTCTCAATCGGTAAGCTCTTAATATACATTACTATTGAAATGCATTTTTACTTAACTTTACAGCATTATTCAAACGTGATAGGAAGTTATGAGTCATCAGCCGTTTATATGCAGTACGTTTTTGCCTACAGATTATACAGTACAAGGCAAATGGTGTAGCCGGCTCACATATAGTAGACTAACGTTACGTTACTTTCTCAGATAGCAATCTGTGTGTGTGTGTACTTATGTGTTGTACTAATTGTACTAATAATAGTGTTTACGTTCCATGTGTCCATATCCTGGCTGCCAAGAGGTGCGAGGAGCTGGAGAACACTGGCGAGCAGCATGTAAATATCCTAACCCAACCCCCTCCAATGTACAGTAATTTACCTAGTATGGTTTTGTCAATAGTCCAATGTACAATTTTGTTTGTTTGTACAGTGTCTCCCCCCCCCCTCAATGTACAGTTTTGCTTGTTTATACAGTGTGCCCCCCCCCCCCCCAACCACCTCCAATGTAGATTACCCAGTATGGTTGTCAAGATGTCTAATGCCAGGTAATGTGAATTAATGTCACAAAACGAATCCCTTGGATAGGATAAAACAAAGCATCTACTGTATTACTGTGTGTTTATATTGTGAGCAAGTCAAGCAAGTGTAATTGAACACAATACATGCCTTTTTTAAATCAACCAAGATAATGGAGAAATATCAGTCAAGTCCGAAATCGACCGTGAAACCATTGGCAACGGAAGTTTTGTTGAGGTTGTTGTGATTGTTAAGGTACATGTCTCTTTTATTTATTTATTTCCAATAATAATGATTTAAATTACTACTACTAGTCTTAGCAGTAGCAGTTGTCATAGTAGTAGTAGTAGTAGTAGTAGTAGTAGTAGTAGTAGTAGTAGTAGTAGTAGTAGTAGTAGTAGTAGTAGTAGTAGTAGTAGTAGTAGTAGTAGTGTAGCAGTTGTAGTAGTAGTAATAGTAGTACTAGTATTAAATATGAGCAGTAAAGTTATCAATTATCTCCTCTTCCTCTCCTCTCCTCTCCTCTCCTCTCCTCTCCTCTCCTCTCCTCTCCTCTCCTCTCCTCTCCTCTCCTCTCCTCTCCTCTCCTCTCTTCTCTTCTCTTCTCTTCTAGGCTACTGAGGCTAATCTGAACATCCATGGGGTGTATGCCTTCACCACTGCAGAGGTACAGATCAGAATTCTCGACATAAACGACAACAAACCCGAATTCTACAGGTGCGAAGATACATGTGTCCCGCAGGACACCTTCACAGGAGAGATTATTGAGCACTCATCAGGATCCATCCCCCTCGACATCACTGTCAGAGATGCGGACCAGGTCACAGGATTTTTTTTTCTTTTTTTTTTAATTCTTTAAAAAGATAAACAAAAACAGAGATATTGAAAAGAAAAAAACAGTCTCTAATTTGATGTTTATTAGATTAGATTAGATTAAAATGTATTGTCATTATACAGCACAAGTACAGTACAACAAAAAGAAGTTTGGCATCTAACCAGAGTGTACCAGACTGTAACAGTTAAGTGCAATAATAATATACAATGTACAAGTAATTAAATGTGATATATATAACAAGCTACTGGTAATATATGCAACATGTATTTACAGTATAATTATATAAAGTGATACAGGTAATGTACTAAGATAAGATAAGATATTCCTTTATTGATCCCCTTGGGGAAATGCGGGCATCATACAGTAGTAGCATGGGGGGGGGGGGGGGTACATGGGAGAGGGGCATGGTAATAGTATAATACATTAATATAGGCAATACAACTATTGTAATGATACAAATAAGCAGTGTAAACAATATAATTAACTCTGAATATAAGAATATGGTGGTAAGCCATGCTGGCCAGTGGTATAACTATTGAGAGTAGGTATGGGATATATACAGATATAGATATAATATATACTGTACATATTATTAAATTTTATTATACAGGTATGTGAATAGGGAGGGATATATGCAGACATATCCAACAATTATAGATACATATTTATACAGTATATACTGTATAATATAATTATTATCACTGTTTCAAAACACTTCAATGAAAAAAGCAGAGACCATGTTGTCCTGTTGTACTGTCCAACTGTATGACACATAACAAGACCTGAGTGGTTACTTGTGATTAAGTATGAATCATTATGTTTATTGTGCAGGGAGGACAAATCAAGCTAACCCTGGCTGGAGACAACAAGGATGTGTTCGCCGTAGTTCCTGTGTTTACCGTTGCAGAAAGCGCAACTCAAGTTCAACTCATGGTCCAAAAACCCTTGGAGCTGGATTTTGAAAAGAAATAATTTATGGTTGTGCAGGTAAGGAGATGGAAAATGTAAGAATTGAAATATCAAAGTTGCTTTATGTAGAGTAATCATTAAAACATCACTACTTCATACAGTATGCTGTTCGGTTGGTACTGTGTACAGTCAGTACATCACTACTTCATATGTTCTGTTGGTACTGTGTACAGTCAGTACATCACTACTATATATGTTCTGGTGGTACTGTGTACAGTCAGTACATCACTACTTCATACAATATGTTGTTCTGTTGGTACTGTCTACAGTCAGTACATCACTACTTCATACAGTATGTTGTTCCGTTGGTACTGTGTACAGTCAGTACATCACTACTTCAGTGTTGTAGTCGAGTCACTAAATATCGAGTCTGAGTCGAGTGTCGAGTCCCCAGTGTTTGAGTCAGAGTCCAAGTCCAAGTCACCAAAGAAGAGCCCAAGTCGAGTCCCCATTACCCGAGTCCGAGTCCAAGTCATCAAGGTTGAGTCCACTCCACTCTGGCAGTCGAAGAGCTGACATACAAATAAAAAAAGGTCTACATTAAACATAAATGACACAGCGTTCACCATTTAAAATGGAGTTTATTTACTTTGTGACACAATAGCCACAATAAATAGACACAATAAAGAAATCTAACCCTAACTAACCTTACTGTCATGCACTTGTCCTAATAAACTAACCTACACTGTAGCACTCAACACTTTGATGAACATTGTTACTCAGCTGATAGAGTTGTACCCTTCCTGATGACTTGTCGTACAGAACTTGTAAGTCGCTTTGGATAAAAGCGTCAGCTAAATGACTAAATGTAAATGTAAATAGCCAAACAAATGCACTAGCCATCAATATCTTATTACAAATGATTAGGGCCTATTACCAAAAAATAACTAAATAAATAACAAAATAAAAACTAAAATAAATGTATCAATTCACAAGTCCTTGTCTGCACCTTCCGAGTCCGAATGCAGTCAATGCTCGAGTCCATGTCCAAGTCCGAGTCCTCAGTGCACAAGTCCAAGTCGAGTCACGAGTCCTGAAAATCAGTCCAGTACTCGGACTCAAGTCCAAGTCCTGGACCCGAGTACTACAACACTGCACTACTTCATATGTTGTTCCGTTGTCAAGATCTTACGCAGTTTTGAGCCTGGGCTCCAACCACAATGGTAACTGTGCTTAGTGTGTGAGTCTCAACATGCAGCTGAGTCTCTGACATCACAAATCAGCACATTTTCAGATGACTCAGTTCAGTGAGGGTGAATATTGTGAGAGGATAATTGGAAGAATGCGCCAATATGAGAATGTCATGGGAATTATTAAAGGACAAACGATGAGCCGCTTACATTAATCATTCTGAGTCATTATTAATAATAATAGAAAGGTTTATTTAATAAAGACAGTTCAATGACAGCGTGGCCACGCTGCCAGACCAGTCACCCCCCCAGAGGCAGACATGTTAACCCACTAGCGTCTGACAGGGGACTGGCCTAGAGGCCTGGTCAGACATACAATTGAATACATGAAATTACGTAGAAGAAAACAAAATGGCTGGTTAGAGAAATTAATAATACGACTATGTTATGGCTAAGCCTGGAAGGAAAAACAGCTCCATCTTACAGTTCCCATGACCTTGGGTTATAGCTCTATGGCTGGTAGGAACAGCAACTTCGTTACGACTGAGAGAATGATAGAGTATCTTAAAGAGACATACACACATTAACCAGTAAATCTGGTTGGACTGAAACTCTAGCTGTATGACATGATAAAATAACAGAGACTCATAATGACATGATAATATATTCCACGACAGTTCCCTCCTCTTGAAAATTATTAATCACAATCATTTATCATTTCATAAAGATAACAAAAAATATTATCATTCAAACACAGATTATAATAACCCAGCAAAAACTATTTTTATTATCTAAAAAACAAAAGGTCCTCTGCATAGACCCCGTGTCACGTGCAAAAGAGAAGTTGTCATAACAGCAGCCATCATTAGCGTCTCTTTGCAAATGCCCAGACGGATGGTCGGAGGACTCAAGGGTACAGTGTCCAGTCTCTGGTTTTGTCAAGGCCATACTTCTCCCACCACCAAGCTGAAAAATTGAAATCACAAAAGAAAACACAGGGCAGTACCTTGCAAGATAGACTGCGCTCACGAAATATAACACTGGGTGCATTACTAGAAGACAAAAACATTCTCACAAAACTCATAGCGAAAACAGAATACACGTGACTGCATTCTCCGGGAGATAGCCAAAACAAAACAAAAACTATTTGCAGACTCCCCACAAAGAATGAAAAAAATAACTGGTTACCATTGCAATGCACAACATATTAAAAAAAATCTCCACCTGAACCAAAGAAAGTTCATTACATCATTACCTAACATCTTTTAGGACGATACTGTAATATCTGCATGTATTGTGATTCAAACCTAAGCATTGTGGGTAAAAACTTGCCTCATCCCGGAAACGGTCTCTTCTCCCTCCCCCGGTCGCTGGTCCAAGCACCCCCCCTCTGCAGTCCATGTATGCCGTGGCTCGGTCCTGATGATCCTCCCCTCCGATGCAAGGAGCCTGTCCGGTGAATGGCTTAGACCTGCTGGAAACTGTCTCTAAGATCTTTATCTCAGGACCACTGATCCTATCAGACTGGAGTCAGCTGTCGGTTGATGGTCTTAGCGCCCCATCGTTCACTAGCCGATAGGCCCTCTGCCTCCTAGTTCTGGAGCAGATTGGGACAGCTTACTTTCACAGAAACCAGCTGTAGTCGGTCCCCCCCCTCAGGCCCTTGGTTGTGGCCCTGATGGAACAGGCCTGCTAGAAACTGTCTCAGTGTCCATGCTGTAGCTGCAGAGTGGAGCTCTGGTCCAGTAGATTAGCTGGGCCAGCTCGTCTCCCCGTAATCAGCTGTAGTCGGTTCCCCCGTCAGGTTCTGGAAACCGTCTCACAGATCTGATGGTCACGGAGTACTGTCCATGTGTCACCGCTGTAACTGCAGAAGCCTGGTACAGACAGTGGTCCTCTGCGCGTCCTCCTCTTGGTCAGAGATGGGTGCCCGGACCGCAAGCAGAGTGAAGAGACCGTTCAGCGAGACCCCACCACAGAAAAAAGAAAGAAGAAAAAAAAACCCATCAGTACATAGCTTTTAATAACGAATCATTCTTAGATGATATTGTTCTTTCTGATACTTATTGTTATGGGAGATTTATAATATAATATGAGCAATAACTTGTAATGTTATCAGTACATGGCTCAAACACAACTGAACACAATCACGTGCACTCCTGTGACATACGAATAAGATTAAAGAGAGAGAAAGAAAATAAAGAATTAATAATAAAAAACTGTATTCTGAAGCTGGACGAAGGTCATTCAATCACACTGTCACTCAGGGGTGACATGTTGTAGTTCTCACCTCCTTACCAGAGGACAGGTCTACGACTGAACTGAACTTAAAGGGGAGACACTGCAGGTGAACTAATATATATCACACTAAAACTTCCCCAGTTCACTACTTACATTAAGACACTACCTTTTTTTTTTTTTTATCACAATTGTATGTTCAAACATGCACATGAGGCCTGATCTACTTAAATATGCACTAATTTGCATATAATTCCAGGACAGAAATCTGAACATTGGATAAAGCCATTTTCAAAATTATAGCTCCATTTTGTCATTGTTATGGCAACATTCCATACTATGCCAAATCACATATGAATAGAACTGGACAAACCAAATAAACAAAAAATTAAAACCCACTCTCGCTGGCAGTGTGCTAAACATCCTGCCTCTGAACCACTCCTTCTATCGCCCTTTGCTAAGCCAACACATTTCGATCACTGTGTGTATTGAGCCCCACTGTACTTTTAAGGAGGAATTTTAAATCAATAACTTGTTCTGAGGCCAAAGTTTGAAATAAGGAATGGAAGATAGTTTTAATTCCTCACACTGATCAATTGATAAGGAATGCGCAGTTGGTAATCAGACCATGTAAACAAATGTCCGATCACCAAGTGAGAGCGATCTTTCGTTCGGCAAGACAGTTAATACACACATATGACGTGGAAGGAGCTGGAACATCACCCTGAGGATTGGCTGAAATGACTATTATGGCTGCTTTACAAGGAAACCAGAATGGATCCCATAACAATGTCACTTATGGCCTTATAGCAAGGATCAACATAGATCATAACCAAATTGTTTTGACTGGCTAATGTGTGCCTCTCTTAAAGAGAAACGCACATACTACGCTGATACCTGATGACAGCGCCCTCTCATACAATACCAAAATCTTTAAAGAGGACTGTTGTTCATCGTGCCATCAATCATTGGAATAACTGCCCACTGAACATAAGTAAATTGAATAGTAAAGTGTCTTTCAAATACCACCTAAGAATGCACTACTTAAATATGTGAGCTGATGTTGATAATGATGTCTGCCCCCCCATTATACCTGTCTCTCCCCCCAATATATATATATATATATACACATAACATATATATATACATATATATATATACAGTGGCTTCCCCTCGCCACAATGTATAGCAAAATAAAGCGCTTTGACCCTTTTAACCTCCTTCCAGTTAAGAGTACCCTCCTCCCGTTCGGATGCACTCCTTCCCCTACTTAGATGCACCTCTCCCCGTAAGGTTTAGGCAGTCCGCTACGACGCAACAACCAGCTCCTTTCTCAGGACTGCCTTGTCCGACGTCGGCCCCTCTCCCCCAACAGAGATGCAGGTCTCCACTTCCGGCGGTAAGGTCTCCTCTCATGAACGGAAGCAGTCCCCTTATTTTACCTTCAGGTGCTCTATTGGAATGGAGACTTCAGCTCAGGCGACAGCTAATGGGGATCCTTTTCAACAATAAACCCGCCTTCTGGTTGTCATGCGACGTGTTGTCATGACAACTGCGTTTAACCTTTACACACACTTCAAAACGTTTCTCTACTGTTGCATTAAAGAGGTCACCCCTCTCCCTCGCTCTGGGCCTCCAGTACACTCTAATCTCAGATGTTCTAATGAGGAATGTCAACAAACATTCTCTCGCTGGCAGTGTGGCAATATGACTTGCTGCACAGGATAAACTAGGGATGGGCAAAAATAATCCAGATCGATTGATCACATGATGTACTCGAGTACTCGTGGAGGAAAACGCTGTACAAAATAAACTTATTTTCCGGTGTTTTAGACTTTTATTTTGAAGCCCACCGCTCCGTCTTTTCCGGTGTTCTAGACTTTTATTATGAAGCCCACCGACCGGACCGGAAGTATTGTTGTGTGATTATCACGACAGCCGCTCTGTATTCCCTTGTAAACGATAACGAACCAGAGCCGCGTTGGGAACCCTGTTGGTAAAAGCAATGACGCCTGCCGCGGACGTCAAGTTGATAAAGTTCCTATAATAACTTTACGAAACGTGTGAAGACATTTTGATCGACTTCTTTTTTTTTTAGTTCATGTTATTAGATTAAGCACTTATTGTATACACATGAAGCACTAGATAGACTATTTGTTTAGTTCAATAGTTGTTCTTAAAGAAACATTCCCATCAGGCACCTCGCGGAACCCCTGTGTGCCCCGTGGTGTGCAGGCAATCTACCCGTTATGTCAGTCCTTTGACCACCCGCTTATTGTAAACAATCATGCATGCACTTGTTTTAACGTTGTTCTGTGTCGTTAGCCACGCTATATGTTGTATTCATTTTGTTAGCTATTTAGCCAATGTTGTTATCACTGAACGAACACCACCAAAACGTTACTGATCTCTAATCCTCATTTAGCAGCCCAATTTCTCCGGCAGTAGCTATGTATTGATCACAGACACAAGTGTCAATCTATGTAAATATTGATGAGTATTTTGGTGGCTGATACAATAACAAGATACTAACTGACGTAAATTCACCCATGGCAATGTCAACACACACAAACGATGCAGATAAACACAAACGATGCAGATAAACACAAACGATGCAGATAAAATAGCGAATTGCTTATCCCCTATCACAGCGTGCGTGCATGTAAACGTGTGTGTGTGTGTGCCTACACAGACAGAGGAAAATATTTCTATGTAATATAACAGCGTGCACAGCCTGTGCTACCGTATGCACTTGTTTCTATTCTATCCTGTATTTAATAAAAATAATTACCCATATTTGTGCCTTTATGGCTGCTCTCTTTTTTTTTTTTTTATGTTGATTCAAAACAGGGTATATATTGAAATGTATTTAAATCCCAGTCTCAAAGGTATACCTAAACCCTATACACTTTATGATAACTTTGGAGCTACTAATACAAATTTCAGAAGGCCCATTGTCAGTGATTTGTTCACATGGCCTTAATATATTGCTGTACCTGTATCTCCATCGATCTGTGTGCGTGCATGTGAGTGTGCGCTATACTTTGCCTGAGCTCAGGTCGATGTCTCCCCGCCGTGCGTCCAGCCAATGCGCTGTGGGCCCGTCCCGTCCTGCACCTCCGCACGCCATTGTGCTTTTTTCCCCTCGAACACCTCCTTATAGGCTCTATAGGTCTTTACACCAATGCCCGGCGCACCGGAGTTGATGGTCGCCGGCGAGACCAGCGGATAGGAGACGGGACGGCCGGTGACGGTGACGCACACGGAAAGACACCGAGCCCAAAATCCAGCCCCGGGCACACCGTGGGAGAAAAGACAGAAAAACAGATTCTTAGCTTCTCCCGTCATGACCCCACAGGCCCCCCTTTCTGGCCCCTCTAAACAAACAGAAAATAAAAACCCACAATATGTGGCAGACAAATCGTTTCCTCTGAACACTTTCGAGAAAAAAGCTCTGTGGAGTAGCGTATCACGCCTAATTATCGGATACAATGCCCCTATCCTATTTCTTTTCAGAAAAAACTGCAGTATGACCAGATAAGACAGTGGAAAACTAATCACACGACCCCCTGACCCCCTATCTTTTGGCATCCCACGCACGGTCCAACTTCCCGCCTCCTTGTTAGGAAAACAACCAAAAAACCCAGAATCAGTGCCTAAAACCCTTTCCACTATACTCCACAGTACATTCTGCACACGCCTACAATATCGATACAAATGTAATTCACGCCTAATTATCGGAACATACCTCTTAATTTAAAGTGTCCAGAGGAAAACCATAAAAAAAGGTACCCAAAAAAACAATACTATGTACAAATTATGTAGCCCCCAAAAATTGGTTCCTCCTGAGCACTCGGAGACAAAAAGCTCTGTAAACAGCGTACAGCCAGAACATACCCCTTAAATCCCAGTACTCAAGGAAACACAGGGGGGTTACACACATTATCCTATATTCAATACCCCACTCGCATAAGTACTTTATAGATAGAAACAAAAACCGCTTTTAAACAGAATGGCTACTTTATACATAACCGCTTTTAAACAGAATGGCCACTTTATAAATAACCGCTTCTAAACAGAATGGCTACTTTATACATAACCGCTTTTAAACAGGATGGCCTCTTTATAAATAACCGCTTTTAAACAGAATGGCTACTTTATAAATAACCCCTTTTAAACAGGATGCCCAGCTCACCGAATATCTCCCCCACGCTCCCATGGATTCTAGCCGTAGTTGGCAGCCAAACGGACGCTAGCAAGCGGTTCCTCACTCCCTTCCCATCATGTGCGGGGGAGTATTGAGGAGAAGAAAGCGCTTTCCCTGAAGCCCAAGACTTCAACCTGCCCGCATAGCGCCTCGGCTCGCGGCCAACTCGACCCTCATCGCTCTAAAATATATATTAACCTAATTAAAAAAATACCCCATAATTCTTCTCGTCGTCAACATATTTTATTATACTCGTGGTAGGCCCCCCGCACCCCGTCTATAAGGCACGAGCCTAATCCCTGCCTAATACATTCGGGACGTACCAAGATTGAGAAACTATAGAAAAAACCATTGCCAGTCTACCAAGCACAGTAATACACCAATACAATGAAAAAAAAAATAACCACTGCAGAGCACATAGTAATATACATTTAAAAAATAGCTCTGACCGGCACCATGTTCTAATTTAGACCTCTAATTATAAATTTAAAAACAAAAAATGTTTTAAACAGAAATCAGAATGTCAACAGCTCACCGAGTGTTCCTTATCACGCGTCCCCAAGGTTCATGCCGGAGGTGACAGCCAAGCGGACGGCGCAGCTGGTTCTCTCCCCTCGGTGTCTCGCACGGAGGAGCCTCGAGACAGCGCTCCCCCGGAATTCCAGGATTCACCCTTTCTGCAGAGTCCGTTTGGCGGCCGACCTCGACACCCATCGGTTAAAAAAAACATCTCGTCGCCATCTGTCATGGGAATTATTAAAGGACAAACGATGAGCCGCTTACATTAATCATTCTGAGTCATTATTAATAATAATAGAAAGGTTTATTTAATAAAGACAGTTCAATGACAGCGTGGCCACGCTGCCAGACCAGTCACCCCCCCAGAGGCAGACATGTTAACCCACTAGCGTCTGACAGGGGACTGGCCTAGAGGCCTGGTCAGACATACAATTGAATACATGAAATTACGTAGAAGAAAACAAAATGGCTGGTTAGAGAAATTAATAATACGACTATGTTATGGCTAAGCCTGGAAGGAAAAACAGCTCCATCTTACAGTTCCCATGACCTTGGGTTATAGCTCTATGGCTGGTAGGAACAGCAACTTCGTTACGACTGAGAGAATGATAGAGTATCTTAAAGAGACATACACACATTAACCAGTAAATCTGGTTGGACTGAAACTCTAGCTGTATGACATGATAAAATAACAGAGACTCATAATGACATGATAATATATTCCACGACAAGAATTAGAGACATAGATCATATTAAAGGGGAACTATTTTACTATTTCTTTCACTATTTGGGCACTTTTACACAATTCCTGTGAGTCTATGGAACACCTCTGTAATATATATATTTTTTTTATTCATTGTTTCGTATTTCTAATCAAGTCCTCAAAAACAGCATTTTTCTACCTCAAGATCTTAAGCCGTTTTGAGCCTGGGCTCCAACCACAATGGTAATGGTTCTGGTTCGCCTGAACATTATCATGCAGCGGTGTCTTTCTGACATCACAAATCGCGCACATTTTCAGAGGGATGAGGGGGAGAGAAAGAAATGAGACAAATTATTTCTAATCTATTTCTTTTTTCTTTCGCTGCAGCTCCCACTGTTGCAGCGACCACAGACCAACCCAACAACATCCCTGCCTGTATCCTCTCACTGTACCAAGACCATCCCCATGCCCCTCTCTCCAGACATAGGCATACCAACACCACAGCACATCCAGAGCTTTGATCTTGAGGAAGCAAGACAACTACAACTGCAAATGACGGGACAGGCTGCATGTCCACTGTGGCACAAGGAGCGAGAGGGCAGGCTGACTGCATCAGAATTTGGCAAGATACTAAAGAGAGAGAATTTCAGATGCCTTCATACAGTCCACATATTACCCCAAGCCCTTCACTGCTACAGGCTCAGCTGAAGGAGAAGGAGGAGGAGAACAGACAGGCAGCCCGAGACCCAGTCTTGCAGGAGCAATTGGGGGTTAAGCGTCTTGCTCAAGGACACTTACATTGGAATGCGATGGCTGCAACCCCCACACCATTGAAATGCTAATTGTCCACCACCTAGTATTTATCGTTGCCATTTGAGAGTTCACACTCTACCATAGCAGTCATCAAAAAGGATCATGGATCATCTTTAGACAAATAAATTGATACTAATAATAGATTACTTTGAACCTTGCACCTTATTAAACCTTGTTTTAAGATTAGATTAGATTAAAATGTATTGTCATTATACAGCACAAGTAGGTCCATGCAGGAGCAGCAGCAGGCCACCACCCAACTCTTCCTGCAGATGATGGGGACTTTAGCAAGAGCCATATTGCCTCAATCTCAGACCCCGCCGGCACCACAGTGGAAGTGTACAAAACTTACCTGTTGCTACCTCTTCTGTAAAACTGTTTACAGACCTTACAGTATATATTTTTTTTTATATATAATTTGGCATAGTTTTTTACTGAATATGTAATTGCACACATATACACTACCTCGGGTTAATTGCACACATGTACACACTACCTATAGTGAAGTGTACAAAACGTACCTGTTAAGCTACCTCTTCTGTCTTGTTCATAATTACAAAACTGTTTACAGACCTCATACAGTATATATTTTTTTATATATATAATTTTGCACTATGTTTACATTGTTTACTGAATTGATTGATTGATTGAAAAGTTTATTAACAGATTGCAGAATGGGTACAGTACAGTACAGCTCAATACATACAATTGTTAAGGGGATGCAGACCAGAGAAAGACTTTCGTCTTGTTTACATCAGGGTCCCCCATTTTTAGCTTGTCAATCAGAATGGTGTGATTGACAGTGTCGAAGGCCTTTTGTAGGTCCAGCATGACCATGCCGCAGTATTTGAATAGGTAATAGCACACATATACACTACCTCGGGTGAAGTGTTTTTTTTTCTTTCTCAAATACAAACCTACAGCAAATGTATATTTTACTAATCACAATTTATAAAATTGTTGCACTGTTTCTCGATGCCAGCATTTACAACCGTTTTTTCTTATTACTGTAAATCATTTTACATCTATTGCTGACTGTTGTTACATTTGTTACAATAAAGATGCAAATAATTGTTATCTCTTGTTAAATCAGAATAATTTTTTTTATTACAAAACATTGAGATATCAAACAGAAAAACCGGAAGTGGTACAAACAACCCACAACAGTGTAAATAGCAGAACATACATGAGAATGAATGGCTTCAGTTTCCTTCATGAATATTTGTCATGGAACTGATCAGTTCAACTGACAGTATGGTATGGGGGGGGGGGGGCAATACTTTTCCACACCTTTCTAAAAACTCTGTGGATCTGTTATTATTATTATAGTTTTTTTTAATGATTAGTCTAGATAAATGTCATGTATGTTGTCTATTTACACAACTACATAATCCAATAATCACGTAGATGTTGATAGCGTTGAACCCATGGCTTTAATGACGTACCCCAACCCGACCTGTGCGTAACGTAAGCACGCATGACCAGAGGGGCGTATGTAGACTAACGTTAAGTAGTCCCTGTATTAACTCCATACATTACAATAAAGATTTGTATCTATAGCACCTTTAAAAATAGAGACTATTGATACGACTTCTTGACGTGAGAGGGTTGACCTCTCCTACCTATTAACATGTACTGGAGAGAATGAGAGCTCTATCAATAGCAAATAAACATTTTCTTTAATACAGAATACTTTTATATTAAATGCTTTTTGCCCTGAAACAACGTGCCATTCTGGCCTCGATGATACAGCGAGGAGTTGGCCAAAACTCTGGTATCATGGACTTTACCTGGCCAGCCAACAAGGTTTTTCTGGCGCAATAAACTAACAGTGGATGTATGTAACAATCTCATAGCTGGCTTGGCAAAAGTGTTGCCACTAGTCATAGCAAATAATGGAGGTCAAAGTGGTAAATAAGCCAGTTAACGTGTAACCTTGTATCTTGTAATTTGTGTGTGTGTGTTTTAATACAATTCTGAACTCTTGACTTGACTGACAACTGCTGTTACTGTACTGTACAATCTTATAGTAACAAAACAATACACAAATTGAACATAGTTTTGAACGTTTTATTACAATAGTATTTACATTTTCTGATGACACTGCCATTTTAGCTCTAATTAAGAATGACAGTGACCTAGCTGACTATTATTTGGAAATCCAGAGGTTTGTGGGAGATGGTGTTTGACCCCAGAGGTGTTGGGGACCACAGGCCTGTGGTCATCCACACACAGTCCATCTCACAGGTTTCTTCATATAAATATCTTGGGATTTTTGTCGATAACACACTAACCTGGAACACCCATGTAGATAGGATTTTATAGTATGTCTGCACTTTATGTGCTCATTTCATCATTCATCAGTTTTGTGTCAGTCTTGTTTATCTGATCTTATTTCTGAAGATGCATTTCCATTGGCTAATGGTCGAGATATAAGTCACTTGTTACTTGATATTACTGTAAATCATTTGACATCTATTGCTGACTGTTCATACATTTGTTACAATAAAGATGCAAATAATTGTTATCTCTTGTCCAATCAGAATAATTTTTTTATTACAAAACATTGAGATATCAAACAGAAAAATTGTCTTGTTTACATCAGGTTCACAGTACGGGGAGATTGATTGATTGATTGAACATTTTATTAACAGATTGCAGAATGTTGTCTGCAGAAGAGGTCTACAAATATACAACATACTTGTTCACATGTCATTTTTCTTTCACTCTAAAGGAAATATGTCTCACATACAGTAGACCCCCCAGTAGCCTACTTTGTGGAGACGAAGATGATGAGTACCAGTCTTCTCCTCAGACATATAAACTGTACATTGGAAGAGGTCTAGAAATATACAGCACTGTTTGTGATACAAAAATAGTATATAGCAATAATAGAGTATATACATTTGAGGGGGAATAAACTGTACTTTAGAGTGAAAGAAAAATGACATGTGAACAAGTATGTTGTGTGCCAGGTTAATGTACTCTACTATTTTTGTATCACAAACAGTGCTGTATATGTACAGTTTATTCCCCCTCAAATGTATATACTCTATTATTACTATATGCGAGAGAGCCCCCCCCCAACAGTGCTGTATATTCGTACTACGACTATGCTTGCACCTCATGGTACCAAAGCACCTCAAAGGCGCTAAAAACAAGATTACAAACATCACAAAACAAACTGGTCAGACTTCTACTTGACCTTACCCCTAGAACCCACCTCACATTCACTCACAGACGGCAGAGGTGCCAACCTGCTCATCAGGAGCAATTGGGGGTTAAGCGTCTTGCTCAAGGACACTTTGACACGCTGCCGTTGGAATGCGCTGGCTGCAACCCCCACACACCATTGAAATGCTAATTGTCCAGCACCTAGTATTTACTACTCTCAAAAAACACCGTGAGACTGCAATTCGAAACTGGCCCCTACAAATGTCCTAACCTAGTTGTACAGTAAATGACCAAGTAAGGCTTTGTCAGTATTCCAATGTACAGTGTAAAATGTGTGTGTGTCCCCTACCCAACCCCCCCCCCCCCACCTCCAATGTACAGCCCTCACCCAACCCACCCAACCCCACCCCACCTATCCAACCTCCTCCAATGTACAGTTTCTACGCCAAATGTATATACACTCCTTTTCTGGACACTTTTGTATCACAAACAGTACTGTATTTGCAAATCTGATATGTCATAAATGTATAGATGTAGCAGTACTGTCTATCTGTATGTCATGTATGTCATATATGTTATGATGAATTGAAAATGGGGGACCCTGATGTAAACAAGACGAAAGTCTTTCTCTGGTCTGCATCCCCTTAACAATTGTATGTATTGAGCTGTACTGTACTGTACCCATTCTGCAATCTGTTAATAAACTTTTCAATCAATCAATCAAGTATTGATTATTTTTTTTATATCACGTTAACAATCAAATGGCTAGCAAGCTCACCTGTGACATACTGTACAGTGCAAAATACTTTCGTCTTGTTTACATCAGGGTCCCCCATTTTCAATTCATAATGACATACATGACATACAGGTAGACAGTACTGCTACTGTACATCTATACATTTATGACATATCAGTTTTGCAAATACAGTACTGTTTGTGATACAAAGTTGTAGTAGATAGTAGTATATAGACATAGCAGCATACTGTAGTAGGTAGTAGTAAATAAAACGATATGCAAAGGAACCTGACGTGTCGCTACTGTACAGTAACTCCGCCATCACAACCATTGAACTATTATAACTCTGTTACACCTATACACGGCTGGCCCATAGTAGGTAGTAATAGATAGTAATACATACTGTACTGTAGTCAGAAATAAACGTTACCAAAATAATAACGTTTAGGCAAATCACAGATGCGGATACTACAACGTCTCTCTGTTGTGCCACGCAATAGGTTGAATCGTAGTGAGATAAGTTGAAGACAATGGTCGAGGTGTTTCCTGTTTCATAATACGAATTTCATAATATATTATAGCTTACTTGAATGTACAATCTCCCTCCCCACTTTACCAGCATATTTTAAATTCACAATAAAGTCTCTCTGTCTCGCGCCGTCCCAACGTTGACAGTGGCTCGTGTTATTGACACAAAGACACAGTGTTGAATGAGGAAGTCAATAATCAATAGACCGCCGCCGGGCGACTTTGCGCCTCCTGGCGGCATAAAACAGAACAGCAGCCTGGGTTCCCAATTAATTAAAACGACGTGATATAACTGTGCGCGCGTCGCGGCAAAGCGCCCATGAATACTAAAAGCTTCGTCTGTATATGATGAATTGAAAATGGGGGAAGTCTTTCTCTGGTCTGCATCCTCTTAACAATTGTATGTATTGAGCTGTACTGCACTGTACCCATTCTGCAATCTGTTAATAAACTTTTAAATCAATCAATCAATCAATCAATCAATCAATCAATCAATCAATCAATCAATCAATCAATCAATCAATCAATCAATCACATTATAATTACATTGTCATTTAGCTACCGGCAAAAGACACAGATACCTATATGCAAGCTGGCCTCGTTCTGCGCATGCATGCTGGAGGCTCTATATAAATCCTCATCACACAGAGATAAAACCTTTTTCCGCCCTGAAAAGCAGGAACAGCCACAGCAGCAAGACCCAGTAAGACATTTATATTAAGTCATTGTTTTCAAATAGTCATTATATAATAGAAATCTGCGACTGTCGTCTTGTCTTAAAATGTACATTTCCACGTATTTTACCGTAACACTAATATATGCTAGCGTTCATGTTTGTTCGTGCAAAGCAGCTAAAGCAATGAATGTGTTCATGCACACATGTAAGAATTAAGAATGGGAAATTCAGAAATAAAAAGTATACACTTGGTAGAATCAATATGAACAAAACGCTGCATTATATTCGAAAATCATTTAAGGTGTATTCGTGCACACGTGTCCCGCATGTCTTTGGAAAGACCAGATTACTTATTTGCCATGAAAGAGTTCTCTGCAGCAGTATATGACAGCAGTCATAGAGTGTATATTTTCAGCAATACGTTTGTTTAGGTTAAGGTTAAACTTATAACCAAGTGTTAGGAGATTTTATCTTTTTGTAAATGTGATAATATTTCCACAGAGGTTGTTACAGCAGGATCTCACTGCCACCTAGTGGTAGCCTATGTACATGTATGTACCACGTGGATGGTTTGCAGGTTATTGTTACGAGACCGCCGCCATCTTATGAGTGAAAACAAACGAATTTCTACCATCAAATGTATGCGTTGAGCTCAGTTTTTATTACATGTTTTATCACATTCTTGTTCGTTTCATAACATTTTTATACGATTTGTTTTGAAAATATTGAGGCCAACATGGCATTTCACTATTTCGAAAGCCTTTCTAGGCGAGATATGCGTCAAATAAGCTTGCCCTGATTGACTTGTCCAAATTGGTTCAGTTATCTGCAATATTGGCTGAGATATATTAAACAGATTTGTTTGCGGTTTTTTGATAATCATGTCCTTAATTTGCATATAAATGATACATGGGACACTCTGACAACTTGTTAACATAAGCCTATAATTTTTTTCAAATCTAGAAACACTGGTTAGACGTATATTTCCGGGGGGTGCATGATACCCCCCTCTATCTACTAGACTAAAGATGATTAAACAGAAGGTTTTGTAGATACAGTACTGAATTCTGCCATCCGGACACATGCAATTTGAAATATGATTATAGAATATAAAATATCAGGCCTAAAATGGTTATGCGGTTAAAATGCGATTAATTAGATTAATTTTTTTAATTGCCTGACGGCACTAGAAATAACCTTTTTTGAAGTTTATTTGTGCTTCACTTACACTTATTTTGTCTCAACAGTTTGGATTGCAGTTCCGCTTCATCAGTTGCAACATTTAGCCTATCTGCAGATTTAGGACAGGTTAGTCCACATGTATACACAAGTTTGCTAAACACCAATACCTTACTTGTTGTCATATCCATACACATGCACACACACAGAACTTCCTGGAATTGTTAGATGGAACATGAGATTTGAGGGAATACTTAACTTCTGAAAAATGCCTGGTCATACATGTAAATGTAAGTCATGTGGCCTGTCATTCAAATCGCTTAAACGTTATGTTGACCATCAGTTACTTCATAGACATGAAGCAAACAAGCAATTCCCTTGTGGTGTGGCTGACTGCAAACATCAGTTTCTGAAGTATACTGCTTTGAAAACACATATGTACCGTGACCATAGGACCATCTCTGCTTCACAAACAAATTATATAGGATGTTCATTCAAATGCGAGGCCGCAAGTTGTCAGGAGCAATATACTAATCTCAGGGATGTCATTGCACATCTGAAATTGCATATATTGAAAAAAGAGACAGTAAAATGTCCAATTGCAAATTGTGACAAAACCTATAAAGTAAAATCATCATTCACTAGCCATATCGCACGGTTGCATATGAATCAAACAGAGTTGTTTGTAACCCCTGGCCCTACACAATCGCAGTCTACTCAGGATTCCGCTGAGGTGCAAAGGGATTTAGATGAAAGTCATGTAGCAAGTTCATCTGACGACATGCCAGATGACACTGAAATGAGAGCCCTGTATAAAAAAAATCTATGCCTTTTTTACATGCGTCTGCAGGCTAAATGCCTCATTCCATCATCAACAATACAGATTATTGTTGAAGAAATTGACAGTTTGAATGATACGTGTCATCGGTACACTAAGAAGGAATTCAAAAAGTTAATGGGAGCTAAAACAAACTTGTCTGAGACTGATATTGACAGTGTTTTGAGTATTTTGGGAGACGCAGATTTGCATTCGCTGTGCAGCTCTCACCTTTCCACTGGGCACAGAAGAAAGATGTTCTTCCAAAAGAACTTTTCATATGTGCACCCACATGCTATTTATCTTGGCACAGACGAGAATAGAGGGGAGTGCTATGCACAATATATCGCACTTCAGGATACTTTACGATCCATGTTAAAAGACCCTGTTGTGTGGCAACAGTGTGTGAAGCCACAAAATAATGCTGCTTCTACTAATGTGTTCACTGATGTTTGCGATGGATCTGTTTTCAAGTCAAACGACTTATTCATGGAGCCAGGTATAAGCTTAAAGCTTATCTTGTACCAGGATGCATTTGCGGTAGTGAACCCTCTTGGATCATCAAAGAAGAAGCACAAAATTGTAGGAGTTTACTTTACACTTGCCAACTTCGAGGCCATCTATCGTTCTAGTGTTGACAACTTGCAGCTTTTGCTTCTGTGTCCTGAGAGGTACTTTAAGTACTTTGCACATGAAAAGTTGTTTGCACGGATGCTGTCAGATATTAGAGAACTTGAGAGGCATGGACTGGTCACTTCATCTGGCCAGGTGGTGCGGGCAACAGTCGTATGTATTCTCGGGGACAATTTAGGCTCTCACTCGATCAGTGGCTTTACTGAGAATTTCAGTACTGCTAGTCACTGCTGCAGGTATTGCTTAGTGCCTACAAATGAAATGGACAACCCGACAGACCGGTTTCCGGTAAGAACAGTTGAGACCTACAAGGAAGCACTGCGACAACTACAGGACTCTGAGGCAACACATGTAAAGGGACTCAAGTTTGACTCTGTTTTCAACTCTCTTAAGTATTTCCATGTATGCCAGCCAGGGCTCCCACCATGCATAGGCCATGACTTGTTTGAAGGTGTAGTAGCCTATGACCTTACCCTTTACTTGAGGTATTTTGTAAAGGTGAAGAAATGGTTCACATACACACAGCTGAACCGACAAATCGCACAGTTCAAATATGTGGGTTCTGATGCTGGTTCTGCTCCTTGTGAAGTAAGTATAAGTGGTATGAAGATTGGTGGTCAGGCGGCTGATAATTGGTGTCTTTTGAGACTTCTACCAGTGATTATTGGGGATAAGATGTCGGATACTAAGGATCCAGTGTGGCAGTTACTGATCTTGCTGAAAGAGCTTTGTGAGTTGGTCTGTGCCCCCAAGATATCTGTCCCTCAAATCTGTTTCCTCAATGTTCAGATTCAAGATTATCTTGAAACAAGGAAACAACTATTTCCCACAGAAAACTCAAACCAAAACATCACTACCTCGTCCACTATCCCTCTTTGATCATGAAACTTGGTCCACTCATACGGTTGTGGACAATGAGGTTTGAGAGCAAACACTCATACTTCAAAAGATGCATAAGGAGGACACAGAACTTCAAAAATGTGTGTAAGACACTTGCAAACAATCATCAGCTGCTTCAGTCATATCTGAACTCCAGCTCTTTCTTTCCTGCAACTTTGCAAGTAAAAAACATGTTTCCTTACCACACTGAGTTGTACAGTGACCAAGTGCGTGATGCGGTTAAAGCAAGCTCGCTCCCACATCCTGAGTTGGTGTCCACAGAAGTGCAGTGGAAGGGTACCCTGTATAGGAAAGGCTATTTTCTATGCATTAAGAATGAAGAGTCAGTGGAATTTGGACAAATTGAGCTCATTCTGATGAAGGAAAACAAGTGTGTGTACTTCCTGGTGATACCACACTCGTCATCCTATCTGGCAGAGTATGGCCTCTATAACCTTGGAGAAGCAGATAGACAAATGGTTTGCATCAATGCTGAACAGTGTTTGGACTTTTATCCACTAGCTGCATATAGTCTATGTGGAATGACAGTCCTGTCCCTTAAACACAGTGTTCTGGATCAGTAGCATACTGAATTCGCTACTGACGATATATGGGGTGGCTGATTAGTTGGGGAGGGGATGGGAATCTCAGTTATATTTGATCTTGATTCTTGGGAGTAATGATTCGATTCATAATTGATTGGGTACATACATTCTAAATTCTAAATTGCTGCACGAGGCATATATAACATGTAGTATAGGCATCCAAATCATTATCATACACACACACACACACACACACACACACACACACACACACACACACACACACACACACACACACACACACACACACACACACACACACACTGAGGACAGACTCAGGCAAAGTGGCAGGATAGGTGTCAGCAGTTGGGCGTTCAGTGTCTTCACACACTTCCACACACTGCAAGGAGGAGCTGGCATCAAACAGCTGTGCCCCTCAGCCAATGCCACCCCAGGTGAGCCAATAAAAACAGCTGTATTTATTTAGCATTGAACTACCATCCTAAACAGCTTTCATTACTGTTTTTTTTTTTTTTTTTTTATCTACTTTTTCAGCTTTTTCTGTGATTTTTCTCCCCATCCCAATTTACCTCTTGTGCCAATTATCCCTCCCCTGTCCTGATTGTTGCTCGCATATGCCCCCCACTGGTCGGTTGTAGGGAGGATCGAAGCCTTGCATCACATGTCCCCTCTGATACATGTGGAGGCAGCCTGTCGCATCTTTTCACCTGCTAGCTTTTAGCTAAATCTGGGTTCAAGCTGTGTTTATCTTTCTTTGTAGTCATGGGTGACCTGGCCAGTTACGTAACTGCAGTGCTTCCAGGCTCTGGACTACAACCTTTACTACTGGATTTACTTGATGGCCTCGGAGTGACTAGTGTGGACGATCTACAGTTTTTGCAACCGCATGAACTTGAAGGTGTACTGAAGCCGGTGGAATCCAGAAAGTTACTTGCTCATGCCAAGCGTAAGTGAAACATTGACTGTCACTCTATTTGAGCATGTCTTCATTTTTATATAGTAGAGTGTATGTCAAACTGACTTTTGGGAATTATAAAGTATCTATCTTTAGGTTACAACCGCAGAGAATCGGAAGAAGATTCCAGTAGCCCGTCTACAGCCTTTCCTGCCAGTTCAGGCATTTTTTCTTCTGGCAGCAGCAGTAAGTAAAACCATTGTGCACACTTTCCTTTCAAATGACAATACTTGAGAGGACTGTTACGACCAGAAAGGAGATTGCACTGTGCTCATTACATAATTAGCTGCTGCCTTAATGAGGTACACATGGAATGAGTTCAAGTATTAGGGTTCTAATGGGTTCTCCTATTAAGGGGGGGGGGGGGTAGGCTCCCAGATATACACAGTACATTTCACAGAGTAAATTTTACTCAAACTGAGTAAATTGTACTCAAACTGAGTACATTTTACTCAAACTGGTTTGGGTAAAATCTTACTCAGTTTGAGTCAAATGTACTCAGTTTGAGTAGAATTTACTCTGTACTGTGTACTTTTTTTTGGTTATAACCTCTGCATTTGTCATGTCTCGATGGTAATCAATAAATTATGATGTCAAATCAAAATCCATAATGGATAAGGGGTCAGGGGAAGATTTACCTCCACCCAATCAAAACTCAAACCAGCAGGTTTAATTGGACGGCCTAGTTGTACGTCAGAAGCCAAACCAGAATGCACCTATCATCATAATCTATTGATTACCATCGAGACATTATGTCAAATGCAGAGATTATAATAAAAAGTACATAGAAATCTGGGAGCCTACCCCCCTTAAATACACTGATTTAAGCTTCAAATTTGAGTTTCATATTGTGGGCTCAATTTGTTGCCGTCTTCACTGTTAACATCCAACCATGGTTGCACTGAGTAGTGTACTTGCAGAGGTGGTGGTCCAAACAATATGATAATACTCCTCTGTGCCTGTTTTGAAAATAACGTTATCATTCACTACCATTTTGGACCCCTCTACAGAGTTTCCCAACAACACTCCAGACAGAGATGCGGATGCGCTGTTTGACCCTTGCCTAAGCTCGCCTACAAGCTCCTTGTCACCTCCGTTCACGCCAAGACTATGCCCCATCACAAATAAACGTGCGTACATTTACCATGTATACTGTTGGGGATGTTGAATTCAATTGGTAAATGGTCGGCCCAAAACTGTTCTTACTGACTATGTAAATGTGTTTAAAAAAAAGAAACACCTGTCATACAGAATGGCACTATTCTAAAATGGTTCAATGTATGTTAAAAAACAACACATGAATTGAAAGCAGACATTCTGAACTTTTACCTCATAGTTCATTGTTTCATTTAAAATACAAATGATATTGTCTCAGAGGCAAAAGAACCAATCTCTCATATCTGTGCTAATTATGGCTTACTGTATTCCAGGTCTACCGATGTCCTCATTGTCCTCCACCAATGAGTGCTCCATCAGCCGTGAGAAGGGAACAGCAGCACTGGACAATAACTGGCACTTCAGTTTCAAGATACAGTGGAACATCATGCCGTCGCATATACTAAAAACATTGGAGAATAAAGAGCGGCCAACGGCGAGGGATAGAAGAGAAATAGTCAGGTTGATTTCCGCAGAAATCCTGGTTGTCTGCAAACATCCTCAAACGAAACATTTGAATGAAATTGCCCGCAAGATGGTACTGGATTATCCTAAGTCCTTCAAGGATGTGATGGAGGATCAAGTCATAGGTAGTGGCTACGATTCTCTAGCAAAACAACTACAATGCAGAGTGGACAACCACAAAAGGATAGGTCCACCAATGATGACTCAGCCCAGCAGTGTTGACAAGGGAAAGACACGAAGGAAAATGTCTTATGGATGTGTGAACCCAGAACCTCAACTGCGTGCTGCAAATGACGAATCACAGAGGAAGATGAAAGAGGACCTACATAAAATGTTTGAGGAAAATGAGAAAGATGAGAAGAAAATAGAAGCATTGATGACTAACACGTTTGCCTCCCAGAGAAGAGATGTCCTAGATGAGAAAGACACACGGACTTTGAAAAAAGAATGGCCCTATCTTTTCAACACAACTGGCTTGAAGGCTCATTTCAATGAACTGACTGGGGTCCAGATAAATGAAGAATTCCAAGAGGCCATGAATGTAAAATACAAAAGAGTCCTGCGATTTTTCAAGTGTCTGCGCCCAGAAAGAGATAGTGTTGCAGGAAAACTCCAACCTCAAATCCAGGCTGCGGGTTGTGATGACTCCGTTGGGACTGTGTTACTGCTTTTAGCTCACTTCAAAGAAGACCAAAACAAGATGCTCATAAATGTTGACGATACCTGTCTTGCAGCCGATGTGAACTCTCAGGATCTTTCCACAACCCCATGCATATTGCTGTGTGGTAAGTTAAGTAAAGGATAATGTATAGCTATACTCTGTCATTGTCGCAAAATAATTGACCGACACTGCGTTCTGGAACACCGAGGCACAGCCGAGGTGTTCTAAACCCAGTGAAGGTCAATTATTTTGCGACATTGACAGAGTATAGCTATACATTATCCCACTTAATACATGGCTAACTTACTAACAATATACCTAATTCATTTTACACCATCGACAAGATGAGATCAAATGCAGACTCAGTTGTTCTGTGGCTCCTCTGTCATCGCCGGCACCCGGCAGGTGTGTGGACTTGATTGCACTGATGTAGTGTAGTTGTGCATAATGGTAATGCTTAGCTTTCGTGACTGCGATCAAAATGCTTGATTGTGATTGGTCAATAGCGCTCTGTTGCCCCTGACAGCGGTCATTATTGCGCGTTGCCCATGACAGTGGTGAATTATCGAGAAATAAATGTTTTTTTTATCTACTTTTTCTCCCCATTTTTCTATTTTTCTCCCGTCCCCAATTTCGTATTGTCCAATTACCCTACCCTTCCCCCTACCCTCCCCTGTCTCGAATGCTGTTAGGCCATGCCTCCCACAAGCCGGCTGCAATGTGGACGAAGCCTTGCATCACGTGTCCCCTCCGGTACTCAAGGAGGCAGCCGTCGCATCTTTTCACCTGCACAGCGCGATCTCTCAGCGGCAAGGGTCTGCGTGGGAGAGACACGCCGCCCTCGTTGCTTCCTGATTCTACTGCGCAGGCGCACCAACCGACCTGTAGGAGTCGCTGTCCACAACGTCCAATCCCCACCCACCAGCTTCCCACCCCCTAATACTGCCAATTGTATTAGTATGAACAACCAGCCAAGCTGGTAGCAACACCGAGAGCTGGGCTCGAACCCAGCATCTCATGCGTTGGTGGCGAACGCCTTGCCCACTGCGCCACCTAGCCGCCCGCATTTTGGCTAATGTTAAAACTTGTCAGCTCAGTTTTGTCTATTTTTCTGTGTGTGTGTGTGTGCGCGTGCGTCTGTCATACCTTCACAGGACAAAGCCCACTGACTGCATCTGTCTTCATGGTAGCAGTGGACCAGGTGGTGGTCAATGATGGAGTCTCAACGTTCACTGAAGCAGTCAATGCCATGTTCATGATCTATTATGCCCTCAACATCGACTATCCTGTAGAGCTGGGTGCAACAATGGAGTTTCTTCAAAGGTAATTGTATATTTTTTTCATCTTTTAATTCATTTACCAGCATAATGAACTTTTAATCATAAAGTCCTTGTAGCAGTTTGAGAGTGAATCAATGCAGTGCAGAAGGCAGGGCATGAGTGACAGAGCCCATTCTTTCAAACATTCATTGAGAGCAGCACACACATAGGCTATAGCAGTATCACGGTATGCAGCCAAGGCCCACCAATGTGAGAATGAACGGAATTGTGTAAATGTACACCATTTGATAACGATGTCAATCCTTTTATGTACCACTCCTCTACAGATGCATGTTCAAGATAAATCCGGACAAGGGCTCAAAAGTCCACAAACAAGGCAATAAGAAGTGTCTCACAGTCAATCCCAAGGTCCTGTCACTCATATCGAAGATATCAGAGCATGACTGGCTGTAATGACTGGTGAGTTTGCTGTTAATTCATTTGATTACTTGTGATTTATTTCATGTCCCTTTTTTCAAAACTATTTGGCAGGTGATCGGATCAACCTCTATTCAGGTAAATCTAATTCTTTCCACCACAAGGTCGGGAGTAAAGCGAATACAGTTTCCACAGGAAAAAAAACCTTCAGTGCTGTTCTTTGCTCTTCCAATTAACACTTTGGTTGCCTAAGGTTAAATTAATGATATACCATAGATTGCCAGCGCTATTTGTCTATGGAGAAAGTCCCCTTCTTTGCAGGGCTATAACTTTTTAAATTCTATTGCTACATTGCCATTATTAGGGCCCATTCAAAGTCCTATATGTATTGTTCATTGTGTAGCAACGTTAAACTTTTTCATTCACATATTCATAGTAAAGTATGGTCTAATGTATAAGTATGTTTTCATCTCTTTCTGCAGCTTTCTCCAGAACGTGATATATAGCCCCAAATGCATTATATTGATGATGAAATACAGTTTGATGGCAATCAGCGCGATATAAAAAATTCCAACTAGACGTACTTCTAGAAGTTACTACACGTCATCTGATGTTGACCGGATGGGCGAGGGGGCGTTTATAATTCCGTGGGCAGCGTTATACCAATCATCTAATGTGGGTCAAATGTTGATAATATCAGTTATTATCGAAGACGGTAACGTGACACGCTGAAACTCACCCCAGTCTCCACGCGCCGTTGGGCGATCATCGTCGAGTAGAAATTTTATCATTATGGGATATATTATTACCCGGTCCATCTCCAGCTTGTATAATGGTATATACGTCCAAATCATGTTGTTTATCGAGTTATTGGCAATCGATCGCTATGTAGTGTGACGAGCTAGAGTGCCGGAACCTATCCCGAGTGGCCGGAAGCAATACGGACATCTAGCACAACCTCTACTGCGCTTCCTGTTAAGCGGTTGCGCGATCGGCCACCAGATGGCGCTCCTGAACCGCCAGAGAGCTCAGTGGGTCCTGCTGGTGTATCTCAGGCCAGCGGAGGGACATTATGAATCCGATCGCAGATTTTTGAAATATTGATATAAAGACGACGTACAGCGTCCCCCGGCAACTTTAGCATGGCCAGCAAAGACGTCTAAAGACGGCTCCCGGCAGTCAAAGTGTTAAGAAACTCATTTCATTTCAGATATAACTAATGTTAATAGCAGCATCTACGCTAACCTCCGCCATTGGTGTTTTGAAATGAACAGTTGCTTCTCACTGTTGTCACACCTAAACCACCTCTTCTCGTAGATTACAAACTTCTCTCTATGGAGATTTGCCAGAATGATGTGGGCAGTGAAATGTGAGCTCACAAGATCAGAATGGTCTCATGTCCAAATTCTGAAGATTTGGACATCAATCTGATGCAATTTCTTCTTTATTTCTCCATGAGGTTGATTGAAATAGTATTTCTGTTTGTGTGTATTACAGAGAATCCAGAGCCATCAGGACTAAAATGAAGCTAAACAAGATACAGCAGCACTGGAAGAAAGAGGATGAATAACATTCTTGTTTTCAGTTCAGTTAATTTTTATATTGGACACATGACAATGGTCATAAATCGCAAGTTTCACCAGCTGCTGTTGCAGCATTGTCCGAAAAGGGCTAGGGAGAAGCACTATATAGCTTGCCGGGCCTACGCCTGAAGACTACCTTTTTTTATACACATATATACCTGCACATATTCATACATGATACATATTCATACATGATGTTTATAGCATTGTTCTGTATATACTGTATACATACACATATACACACACGCATATATATTTATCCCATAAATACTGTATCATATTATAAATAATAAGCTGTACAGCAACTGGGGTGCTCTTTGCCATGGATATGTATGTGTGTGTATGTATATATATATATATATATATCCATACACACATGGCAAAGAGCACCCCATAGTTGGTATACACAGCTTATTTACAATATGATTAATAAATTAGTGTTGGCATGTATATAAAGTGATATACAGTACATATACACATTATAGTATATTATGGTTGAGCACTTTTGTTCCGCACGGACGTTTACACTGTTATAGAATAAACCGCTGCCAGCAGGCAGCAGCCCAGCACTGACCATCACCAACCGTAACTTAGGGGTTAGAGTTAGAGGTGGTCTAGGTCTGGTTAGGGGTTAGAGTCAGAGGTGGTCTAGGTCTGGTTAATAGATGCCATTAGCAGACCTAGACCACCTCTAACTCTAACCCCTAACCAGACCTAGACCACCTCTAACTCTAACCACTAACCAGACTTCTTCCATGTGGCACTTTAACAGTACACTGACCTCAGAATGTATGTTTTTATGCAAGCAGATTGCAATCAGTGTGTACTACTAGTACTACTGTATTTAGTTTACAGTATCATGTTGTTATAGAATAAACCGCTGCCAGCAGCAGCCCAGCACTGACCAATGACCATCACCAAACGTAACTTAGGTGTTAGAGTCAGAGCCTAGGTGGTCTAGGTCTGGTTAGGGGTTAGAGTCAGAGGTGGTCTAGGTCTGGTTAATAGAGGCCATAACCAGACCTAGACCACCTCTAACTCTAACCCCTAACCAGACCTAGACTACCTCTAACTCTAACCACTAACCAGACTTCTTCCATGTGGCACTTTAACAGTACACTGACCTCAGAATGTATGTTTTTATGCAAGCAGATTGCAATCAGTGTGTACTACTAGTACTACTGTATTTAGTTTACAGTATCATGTTGTTATAGAATAAACCGCTGCCAGCAGCAGCCCAGCACTGACCATCACCAAACTTAACTTAGGTGTTAGAGTCAGAGCCTAGGTGGTCTAGGTCTGGTTAGGGGTTAGAGTCAGATGTGGTCTAGGTCTGGTTAATAGAGGCCATAACCAGACCTAGACCACCTCTAACTCTAACCCCTAACCAGACCTAGACCACCTCTAACTCTAACCACTAACCAGACCTCTTCCATGTGGCACTTTAACAGTACACTGACCTCAGAATGTATGTTTTTATGCAAGCAGATTACAATCAGTGTGTACTACTGTGTTTAGTTACAGTATCATGTTGTTATAGAATAAACCGCTGCCAGCAGCAGCCCAGCACTGACCAATGACCATCACCAAACTTAACTTAGGGGTTAGAGTAAGAGCCTAGGTGGTCTAGGTCTGGTTAGGGGTTAGAGTCAGAGAGGTGGTCTTGGTCTGGTTAGGGGTTAGAGTCAGAGGTGGTCTAGGTCTGGTTAATAGAGGCCATAACCAGACCTCTAGACCATCCATAACTCTAACCCCTAACCAAACCTAGACCACCTCTAAATCTAACCCCTAACCAGACCTTCCATCACCATGTGGCACTTTACACAACAACCTCAAAATGTGATTTATCATTTTATGTTTATGCAAGCAGATTGCAATCAGATTGCTACTGTGTGTACTATACACTATTGTACTGTACTATTATCTACTCAAGTTCAACTACTACTGTGTTTGTTTGTTTACAAAACACAGTATCCTGTTAGTGTTGTTGACACTGTTACACTGGCTGCTGTTACTGTTATTTAATATTTTCAAATAAATCGCTGCCAGGTGAGCAAGGCCAGACATAATGTGACTGTCTTATTAAGTTATTTCTCCATTCACAGATCGACAGTGAGTGCTGCACCCTTCCTGTGTATTACTTGTGCCGCCGACTCAGATTCCCCTAGGTTAAAAAATAAATACGCAATTTAAATCAGAATATGTTCCATGTTGACTATTTCTGACTTCTGCCAAGTTTTTTTCCATTGACTAAAAATAGACAAAAATGTCATCCGTTTACTAAAATGCTCAGACATTTTAGTTGACTAAAACTGACTAAACGAAAAAAATAAATGAAAATGACTAAATATGATAAACGAAAAAGGAGCACTTGACACATTACTAAGACTAAAACTAAAATGAAAATAGCTGCCAAAATTAACACTGGTTTACAGTGACATTCCATATAAATGTTGTGATTTCCATATAAAATGTTGTGCTAATAAATACCGCTCTCCTTCGAGACACCACCGCCGACTCATCTCTCAGCACTATACAATATTATGCTATATATAGTCGTTTCCTTTTCACCATTGGCAGATTATCATCCACATTGGAGAATAGAGCTTTTAAATGCTTATTTCTACTTTTGACACATTAACTGTACTGACTTTTACAAGGTATATCAACTGTATATATCAACTGTATGTACTCCAAATATACTGAGAAGAGTGCTTGCTTGTGGGTTGTTGAACTGGAGTGCAGCTGAGACCATGCAAAATGAATACTTAACCCATTTAGACATAAAACGCCTGCTAAAAACTCCTATTAAAACCTATGCAATTAGGGTTTTTTGGAAAGATTTTCAGAATTGTCAGTTAATAAAACCTTTTATATCAGCCTCTGGAGCATATTGAAACATGAAATGAAAACCGATAGATTAGAACTTGGGCTTTTATTTGAACATCATTCATTTTCCCTAATGTGCATTGACATTTAAAAAAGAAAAATGTCTTGTCCAGATACTTTTAAAGGGATTTCAAATAATAGGTAATTTGAATGTAATTTTGAATTTTTATACAGCAGTTGGACTGTAAAAATACAGAGAATATATAGCAAATATCTGTAAAAAAGAATTCACTGCTGAACTTTGTGTTCTGTCACTTAATTGAAGGAGTTTGATTGTAAATCATTTTGGAAAAACCTGTAGAATAACAGTGTTTCACTGCTGAACTTAAGTTATGTCACTTAATTGAAGGTGTTTCATCGTAAATGTAGGAAAAACCTGTGAAATAACAGTGTTTCACTGCTGAACTTTAAGTTATGTCACTTAATTGAAGGCGTTTCATCATAAATGTAGGAAAAACCTGCCAAATAACAGCGTTTCACTGCTGAACGAAGTTCTGTCACTTAATTGAAGGAGTTTGATTGTAATAATTATGGGGAAACCTGTAAAATAACAGTGTTTCACTGCTGAACTTAAGTTATGTCACTTGATTGAAGGTGTTTCATCGTAAATGTAGGAAAAACCTGTGAAATAACAGTGTTTCACTGCTGAACTTTAAGTTCTGTCACTTAATTGAAGGAGTTTGATCATAATAATTTAGGAAAATACTGTCAAATGAATAGTATTTCACTGCTGAACTTTAAGTTCTGTCACTTAATTGAAGGTGTTTCATCTTAAATGTAGGAAAAACCTGTGAAATAACAGTGTTTCACTGCTGAACTTTGAGTTATGTCACTTAAGTGAAGGAGTTTGATTGTAATAATTATGGGAAAACCTGTAAAATAACAGTGTTTCACTGCTGAACTTAAGTTATGTCACTTAATTGAAGGTGTTTCATCGTAAATGTAGGAACAACCTGCCAAATAACAGCGTTTCACTGCTGAACGAGGTTCTGTCACTTAATTGAAGGAGTTTGATTATAATAATTATGGGGAAACCTGTAAAATAACAGTGTTTCACTGCTGAACTTAAGTTATGTCACTTAATTGAAGGTGTTTCATCGTAAATGTAGGAAAAACCTGTGAAATAACAGTGTTTCACTGCTGAACTTTAAGTTCTGTCACTTAATTGAAGGAGTTTGATCGTAATAATTTAGGAAAATACTGTCAAATGACAGTATTTCACTGCTGAACTTTAAGTTCTGTCACTTAATTGAAGGTGTTTCATCTTAAATGTAGGAAAAACCTGCCAAATAACAGCGTTTCACTGCTGAACGAGGTTCTGTCACTTAATTGAAGGAGTTTGATTGTAATAATTATGGGGAAACCTGTAAAATAACAGTGTTTCACTGCTGAACTTAAGTTATGTCACTTAATTGAAGGTGTTTCATCATAAATGTAGGAAAAACCTGTGAAATAACAGTGTTTCACTGCTGAACTTTAAGTTCTGTCACTTTATTGAAGGAGTTTGATCGTAATTTTTTTAAATACTGAAAGTTGCCTTATTTTCACATACAGTAAAATAATAATACATCTATTTTATATAGCGCTTTTCCAGGTGCTCAAAGACGCTTCACATGGGCAGGAGAGACAAACTATGGCAAAACAAAAAAAACAGAACAAAACAGAACAAAAATAATACATGACAAAATAAAATAAAACCGACAGAATTAGAGGTCAAAAGCAAGATTGAAAAGGTGAGTTTTGAGGGCTGATTTAAAAGATGTCAGGGTGTTTGCATCACGGATATGGCTGGGGAGGGCATTCCAGAGGGAGGGGGCAGCAGCAGCAAAGGCCCTGTCGCCCCAGGTCCGGAGCTTGGTCGTGGGAGGTCTTATGTATTTTTACATACAATTCAATGTAATTTAACATTCAACACAATTAAGCAAATACATGTATTTAAAAAGAATTACCTGTAGAATAACTGAAGGTTTTTACTGTTTTTTAATTATATTATTCTCTTTTTTAACATTATTTAACATTACATTTAAAGTTTAACAGCAAAAAAACAGAAAGTAGCCTTATTTTCACATACAGTAAAATGATGTATATTCTAGGTGTTTTACATGTAATTTAACATTCAAGACAATTAAGCAATGGAATAATCCTGTAAAAAAAAGATAATTTCTTATTAAATCAATTTACAGATTACAACCTTTATTTAATGGTTAATATTTGTATTAAAGGTTATTTACTGTATTTTTATGGCATTTCCTGTATTTTTATGGCATTTACACTTAAAGTAGAAAAACAAAAGTAATCTGTAAAATAATACATTGAAAGTCCAGTAAAAAAATTTTTTTTTTAAGAGTGTAGCCTCATGCCAGAGAGAGAGAGTGACTGAAGTGAGAAGCCATGTTTTAACAGGTGTGTGGTGATCCATGATTGGGTGGTGGGTGATGGTTGTTGATTGAGTGTTGGAGTCTTGAAACCCATCCACCAATCGGTGCTGTGCTGCTATAATGGAAGGGCAGGCCTAGCAGGGACCAATGGTGGAGGACGGGTTCTGGCTGGAGGGAGGAGATAAAATGGAGAACACACACACATGGAGACACACACTGGGGAAGCACATACATTGGGATGTAACACCCCCATACATAAGACAAAAACATGTTTGACACATAACACATAACACCAACAAAACATGTTTTTCTTTTAACAACGAGATCCCCATATCCGAGATAATATGTACTTCAAAGTAAAGAGCTATGAAAAAAAAAAAACAACAAGCAGCCAGTACAACAATGACCCAGTCAACAGATAAGTCGACCGCACGAGAGTCTTAACTCCGAGATAGAGCATCCGCCAACACATTCTCGGACCCCTTCTCATGCTTTATTTCAAGGTTATAATTTTGGACTATGAGCGCCCAACGCATGAGGCGCTGATTGTGGTTGTACATCCGCGACAGAAATACCAATGGGTTGTGGTCAGTGTATACTACCACTGGTAACACGCTTGAACCGACATATACCTCAAAATGTTGCAATGCATACAACATAGCCAAAGTCTCCTTTTCAATAGTGGAATAGTTTAGTTGGTGTTTGTTAAATTTCCGGAAAAAATAACAAACCGGGTGACTGACACCATCGTGATCCTCCTGTAATAACACTCCTCCAGCTCCCACCCCGCTGGATTCCACCTCCAGCTGGAACGGCAGGAAGAAATCTGGAGCAGAGAGAACAGGGGAACTGCATAAGAGAGCTTTAACACCATCAAATGCATTTTGACAATCAGCTGTCCAAATGAATGGCTTGGACGGGCTACACAGGCCAGTGAGAGAAGTGACGACAGAATAAAAGTTTCAGCTAAAACCACGGTAATACCCAGCCATCCCAAGGAATCTACACAATTCCCGCCTAGTAGTAGGCACTGGAAAAGTTGTGATTGCAGGTATTTTTGCATCCACCAGATGCACTTGTCCTACCTGCTTACCAAGATAGGTAACCGTAGCCTTGCCAAACTCACACTAGGCAAGGTTAAGGGTCAGGGAGGCTCCAGCTAAGCGGTCAAAGACAGTTTGTAAGGTTGTCATGTGTTAACGCCAGTTGGTCGAATTGACAACCAGGTCATCGAGATAGGCATTACAATTTGGAACACCAGCCAGGACTAGGTTCACCAGTCGCTGGAAAGTGGCCGGGGCATTACGTATTCCAAAAGGCATTACAGTATATTGCAAAAAATTGTCTGGAGTAACAAACGCAGAGATTTCCGAGGCACGGGGGGTCAAAGGGACCTGCCAGTAACCCTTTAACAAATCTAGTTTGCTAACATAGGTGGCAGATCCAAGGTTGTCAATACAATCTTCCATGCGGGGCAGTGGGAAGGAATCGGGCACGGTGACAGCATTTACCTTTCGAAAATCAGTACAAAATCTAGGAGTTCCATCCCATTTGGGAGCTAACAAGCAAGGTGAACTCCAGGGACTGCAACTTGGCTTGGCTAAACCATGTTTTAACAAATAGTCAACCTCCTGTTGCATCATGGCTCTCTTGGTGATGTTAACACGGTATGCATGTTGCTTGATAGGCATAGCATTGTTAACATTAATATCATGGGCCAATACAGAAGTACAGGAGGGAACATCACCAAACAGAGCCATGTAGGCCTGAATCAAAGTTGTGATGTCCTATCGCTGCTCCTCGGGTAAGTGTGCTACGTGAGTGGGCAGGTTCAATAACATCTCAGTGTTGGACAATCTAGCACACTGATGTGCTGCATTGCGCAACTCTAAGCCATCTACATCCTCACCACTAACGTTAGGAGAGTCCGGAACTATAGGAGTTGAGGCAACAGCAGAGACAGCCAGTCTGGCTGTCTGGTCTGAGGTCTTCACCTGCAGACTATCTCTGGAGAAATATGGTTTAAGCATATTGATGTGGCAAACAAGAGAGTGACGTTTACGATCAGGGGTGCAAACTACATAGTCTGTATCACTTATTTTCTTGTCTATTGCATACGGTCCGGAAAAACGAGCGGAAAGAGCAGAGCCAAGGATAGGTAACAGGACTAGAACCTTATCACCTGGTTGGAAAGATTGAGAAAAAGCGTTCTCGTCATAGTGCCGTTTCCTAGTTCTCTGGGAAGAAGAGAGCGCTTCTTTTGCGAGAGAGCATGCCTGATGCAGTCGCTCTCGAAACTGGCTAACAAAATCTAGAACATTAGTGGGTGTGCTGGCACCCTTTGATATGAACTGTTCTTTAAGAACTTTCAGAGGTCCTCTAACAGTGTGCCCGAAAACGAGCTCAGCAGGACTGAAACCAAGAGACTCCTGTATGGTCTCTCGCGCAGCAAATAGAACAAGGGTGACACCCTCATCCCAATCTTTCTCTGTGTCTAAGCAATATTTACGCAACATGGACTTTAATGTCTGATGCCAACGTTCTAGAGCCCCCTGAGTTTCACGGTGGTAGGCACTGGACACTATATGTCGGATACCCAGGGACTGTAACACTTGCTCAAATAACCTAGACAGAAAGTTGGTGCCTTGGTCAGTATGTACTACCTTAGGCAGTCCAAACGTGGAGAAGAACTTGGTCAACACCTTAATTATTACAGGCGCTGTAATTTTGCGAAGAGGTATAGCCTCAGGAAAACGGGTGGCAGTACACATTACTGTCAACAAAAACTGATTGCCGGCTTTGGTCTTTGGCAACAGACCAACACAATCAACTATGACATGTTCAAATGGTTCACCGACCGCTGGTATAGGACAGAGGGGAGAAGGTGGAATTACCTGGTTTGGCTTTCCGGTGATCTGACAAGTACTACAGGTACGACAGTACTGTGCTACATCGGACTTCAAACCGGGCCAAAATAAATGTTGAAGTATTCTGTTTTAGTGACTCCCAAATGTCCAGACCAAGGGTGGTCATGGGCCAAGAACAGTACATGCTGACGATAAACTGCAGGGACAACAATCTGATAGACAGTGCTCCAGTCTGGTACCTGATCTGGTAGCCTTATATCTGATTGCGCATGCTCTGCCAGTCTAGTACCATGGGACCGCCATGTACGCATCAAAACTCCTTCGTCCACAAAATAAGAATGCAACTCTCTCCTCTGTTCTGTCTCAAGAGAAGAGAAACATTTTGCAAGAGAAGGGTCAGCCTTCTGGGCAGTAATTAGCATTTCACAAGTAACGGGTAACTTCAATGCATCGGAACTAGTTACAGTTGTCTGTGGGGGTACCTTACTATGAGTCGGTGGTTTGTCAGCGGTGTCAGAAGTTGGAGCCAGCAACTCCTCCCTGACAAAAGCTGAAGCAAAAACAGAGTCAGACAAATCAATTTCATCACCCCTCTTTTTCAATTGAGCCCGAGTGACAACACTTGCAGAAAAAACTTCAGGGACGTTCTGTGACAAGTCATCAGGCAGATAATCTGTGTCTGGGTGATCCAACACTTCCAGCACAGCGTTCACCTGTCCTCCAGCTAAATCATTTCCCATGATAAAGGAAATGCCTTTAACTGGCAGAGGGTCTCACCCCTATTTTAAAGAAACCAGTGACCAAATCAGATTGTACATGAATACAGTGTAACAGGGCTGGCACGAAACCCATCTCAGTACCTTGAACTAGGACACTAGAACCACAGGAAGATTTCTCAGACAGAGGTAGTACATCAGAGAGGATAAAGGATTGTGAGGCTCCAGTATCTCGTAAGATCTGAACTGTACACTGATCTTTTGGATCCCCTGTCAAGGAAACTAAACCCTTGGAAATAAATGGCCTGAAACAAGGGTTGAGAACATCCTGATCATTGTGCATCTGTCGATCGGAACCAGGTGCCATTTTAATCAGACCAACCCCTTTTGGGTTGCCTAAAGTTCTGAGAGGACGGTTGCTGCTTACGTTTCAATGTTAAACAGTCAGAAATAACATGACCAGATTTATGACAGTAGTAACATGTCCGCTCCTCTTTTGAGCGTGGAGGTGACATTTTTGGTCGGGGGTGTGTGAATTCTGAATGGTTGGGGACAGAATGTTTCTGAGAGAAATCATGGGGGAGAAAGGAGTCACGCCTATCCACAAACACAGTTTTATGGGTTAGCGCAAACTCATCAGCTAATACAGCAGCCTGCTGCAGAGTGGACACTTTCTGCTCACTCAGGTAAATGACAATACGCTCTGGCAAACGATTCTTAAACTCTTCTAATAGAATGAGTTATCTGAGAGAGTTAAGATCTGAGGCCTTGCTTGCGGCACACCACTTATCAAAGAGTTCTCTTCTCTCTAGCAAACTCTACAAAGGTCTGGTTGGCAGCTCTCTTGTGATTGTGAAACCTCTGCCTATAAGCTTCAGGCACAAGCTCATATGCACGAAGGATGGCAGCCTTCACAGTATCATATAATAAACTAACTTCTAGGGAAAGTGTTGAACAAACCTCTTGGGCTTTACCAGTCAATTTGCATTGAAGCAACAAAGGCCAGACCTCTCTTGGCCAGCGCAATGAAGCAGCAATACGCTCAAACACATTAAAATAAGTATCAACTTATGTCTCTCGGAACGGAGGCACCACAGCAATGTGTTTACTTATATCAAAAGTGTGTGAAGAATAAGCTGTGGAGGAGGACATACCAGGGCCTTGTGGAGGAGTTGGTGTAGCAGAGTTGGATTCACTCCTTAGGACTTCCAGCTCCAACCTCCGCAGTCTGAGCTCTTTTTCCACTTCATGCTCAAGCTCCAACCTACGAATGTTAACAGCTCTTTCATTTTCTGACTCAAGCTCCATCCTACGAAGCCGATACTACGCATCACGTGCTTGTGCCTTCTCCTGAGCCTCCATCTGGAGACGTGCTATTCTAACCTTGACCTGGGCCCCCTCTCGAGACCCAGTTGACACAGGAGAGGCCAAGTGAAAATGTGGCAATGTGACTTTCACACCTGCCTTCTCAGCACTTTCCATATGAGCTTGCTCCGCAGATGCAGAAGGCTGTGCTTAAGTAGGTTCACCAGGAGAACTTGCATGTTCATCAGAGACCACAGGTAAAACAAGCGTCCCCTGCTCCAACAGCTTACCTACCACAAGACACCTGATATCATGCTTAAGAAGCTTTTGAACTGAGAATTGAAAATGGGTGGCAATCTCCACTAAGTCTGCCTTGCGGCAGCTATCCAGGTCTCCCCAAGTAGGATTGTTCAAGAATTTTCCCAGATAAAAAGTACTAACTGCCATTTTAAACACAAATTATTTACTATACAAGTGTAAACAAACACAGTTCACCAAATCCATCAATCAACAATGAACACGGGTTACAGAATCCTGGCAGAGCCCCCATTTATGTTACGACCCCAGTGGGTCTAATGGTAAAGGGCTGTAACATAACAGTTGGTTGAAAGAAATGATGGACCACGTTTGTAAACAACAATGATATTTATTAAGAAATGCAAAGGAAGCACACGTAGCTCAAGGGTGAGCCCAGGCCAAAACAACAAACAAACACCACTATACTCCAAATAAAGCAACCTAATCTATGGTAAAAGAAATTACATTACCTAAACTACCCTTACCTAACCAAAACAGGAGAAAACAATATCCAAAGGAAATGGCAGCTCACCCCATCTGTGCTTCCTGAGAAAGAGAGAAAAACACATTAACACTTTGATCGCCAGTCTTAAATTCATAATTTACCATCCTCCGCCAGCCCTATTTAATATGGAGAAGTTCCCCTTCTTTGCAGGGCTATAACTTTTTAAATTGTATTGCTAAATTGACATTACTATGGCCCATTCAACGTCCTATATCTATTGTTCAGGGTGTAGCAACGTTATACTTTTTCATTCACATATTCATACTAAAATACGGTCTAAAATATAAGTATGTTTTTATCGTTTTCTGCAGCTTTCTCCAGAACGTGATTTATAGCCCCAAATGCATTATATTGATGATGAAATACAGTTTGATAGGAATCTGTGCGAGATAAAAAATGTCAAATGGACGTGCTTCTAGAAGTTACTACTGATCATCTGATGTTGACCGGATGGGGGGGGGTTGTTTATAATTCCGTGGACAACGTTAGATGATTCATCTAGTGTGGGTGATATGATCATCAGAGCAGTTTATATGGAACACGTTAAAAAAAAACACTGAATCTTACCGTAGCTTCCTCATAGCGTTGGGCGATGAGCGTGGAGCAGAGATATTCCTATTATGAGATGCAGAAATATGCGATCCATTTCCAGGTTGTATAATAGTATATACGTCCAAATCATGTTGTTTATCGGGTTATTGGTAACGGATTGCTATCCGTTGTGTCTAGCTCGAGTCCTGGTACTATTACCGAGTGATCGGACCGAATTGAAATGAGCACCAGCTTCCATTTCCTGTTTCCGCTCTGGCCGATCCGCCGATCGGCCACCAGATGGCGCTCTTGAACCGTTGGAGAGTTGAGAGGGGATCAACAGTATATCGCAAGTGTCCGGGGGAGAAATATGATTTCTATCACAGATTTTTGAAATATTGATATCAAAGATGTGGTACGGCGTCTTTGGCAGAATGAGCATGGCGAGGAAAGACGTGGTACGGCGGTTTTGGCGACCATAGTGTTAATGATACATACAACAATGGCAGAATATATACAAAAACAAACTATAGCTAACAATGCTCTCTCTGTGGCCATACACACACAAGGCAATTTCCACTAAGCACAAAGGGCAATAAACGAAATGCAAATATCAAAGTCAATGTCACAAAGTAACACTAAGCCTAGCCTCATGCCAGAGAGAGAGAGTAGGCGTGTTCAAGATGGGATAGGCGGACGCAGATCTGCGCAGGTTTTACTACGGCCTCGCCAAGCGCGTTGCATGCCGGTTAGAATGTTGTCCGACTTACTCTGAAAATCTGACGAGACGAGGTACGGAAATATCGCGGGACCGAGCCACGCACAGCCTTCAGAGCGAGGCGCCACAGTACCTCTCACCCGGCTGCTCCACGCAAATCCATGATGGGGAACGACTTGCTGTCGTTGCGCAAAGCGCCTATTGGCTCAGAAAAGTTGTCACCTGGTTGTCACCACCAGCCACGCCCACAAGAGGAAGTTATGAGACGTTTGATTGATTGATTGATTGAAGACTTTATTACAGTACGGGTCCCGTCTACCCGTCTATCAGATATATTTATTATTATTATTATTATTGGATACAGGAGTTTGGGTACCAAGACCTTCTTCAAATAAAGTTTTCATTCATTCATCATATCATCATGATAAACTTCAAGTTGCGTGTTGTGTGTGCGCACACTGCGGTGGCCAGGAACGCGCAACAAGATGGTATACATTATGGTATATGATTTATGAATAGTATATTCCACTATCAGTATATGGTGTGCTGTACATTTGAATCTAATCTAATTTAGCACACGGCCATCGCATTATAATGAGCTGGACAGTATGTGTAATGTGTGTGGTGGTGACGTGAAAGCGTATCTGCCATGCGAGACTAGACGAGAGGCTCTCGTAAAATCTGAAGTGTCCGACGTTCTGACTCCTCCCCCGGCTGCACTCGGCTACTCTCGTCTACTTTCGAGGCGAGCCGAAATCCATCTCGAACAAGCCTAGTGACTGAAGTGAGAAGCCATGTTTTAACAGGTGTGTGGTGATCCATGATTGGGTGGTGGGTGATGGTGGTTGATTGAGTGTTGGAGTCTTGAAACCCATCCACCAATCGGTGCTGTGCTGCTATAATAGAAGGGCAGGCCTAGCAGGGACCAATGATGGAGGACGGGTTCTGGCTGGAGGGAGGAGACAAAATGGAGAACACACACACATGGAGACACACACTGGGGAAGCACATACATTGGGATGTAACAGGCTGGTATACAACGTCCAGGGTTTAAATCATGTATATTCATCTTTCATCTTTTTAATTTCATGAGTGGCTCAAGTGGTTTGGGAGGTAGAGCAGTCGTCTGGTAATACAGAGGTTCCCGGTTCAACATGTCAAAGTGTCCTTGAGCAAGACACTTAACCCCTAATTGCTCCCGATGAGCAGGTTGGCACCTTGCATGGTCGCCTCTGCCATCGGTGTGTGAATGTGTGAGTGAATGGGTGAATGTGAGGAACAAATTGTAAAGCACTTTGGATAAAAGCTGTTATATAAATGCACCATTTATCATTTTATAAATGCACCATTTATCAAGTGGCCCTTCTTGCATATTAGCCCAAATTGCCACGAATGTGGTTTCCTGATGGTTCTTTGCACAGAATAATGAAATCTGGAACTGCAATCTGATCACTCAGCTCACACTTAACCACCTGGACAAACATATCTCACCTGGTGTGACCGGATGTTCAAATTCCCATTCCAGAAGTCGCATGTTAAGACTAGTGAAACCATGGCCTTGGATAATGCATTGTGTTTGTCACAAACCTATTTTAAAAGGCAATACAGAGGCCTTGTATTTTCCATGGAAAATCAAATATCTTCCTTTCTGCATGTATATGTATATATACATATCAGAAAAGAAAAGTCACAATCAGTGTGTGAATGAATGAATGAATGAATGAAAACTTTATTTAACAGATTGCAGAATGGGTACAATACAGTACGGCTCAATACACACAATTGTTAAGGGGATGCAGACCAGAGAAAGACGTTTGTCTTGTTTACATCAGGGTCCCCCATTTTCAATTCATAGTGACATTTATGACATACACAACATACATGACATTTATGGCATAGGGACATACATGACATACAGGTATTTAGTACTGTTACATTTGTGACATATACGTTATGCAAATATACAGTACTGTTACCCATAGATCCTGACAGAGTATATACATATGATGGGGAGGGGACTGTACATTAGGAGGGGGTGGGTGGGTGGGAGAGAAATATACATATGGTGGGGAGAGAATATATACATACAGTGTAACTGAGGGGTACAATTCCCTGACTGTATTACTAGATATGATACTTACTACCACTACCTTTGTACTTAATATTCGGCCACCCAGTACACGGCATAAATATATTATCATGAACACTCTCACGTAGATGAAACGGATCCAACACAAATGTACGAATTAGAAACAGGTCTTTATTTCCTACACAGCGATGGTGTGTAGAATAAGCACTTAATCACTTAATTACATTTATGAATTGAAATAGTATGCACTTTTATGGCAAGGAGTATTCGTCGGTATATCAATAGATAATGTCCAATCTCTGAAGGCGCAGGTGGTAAATATACGACCTGGAATAGTTAAGGAATAACAGCAATGATACTTTAATGATTATAGGCTGGATACACTAGAGGGGGTTAATCCGGTCGCTTGTAAGCCGACAGGAGTAGGAGGGGGGGGGGTTAGAATCCAGCTGCCTCGTCCGGCCAAGGGTATCCCAGGTGAACCCACTGTAGTGCCGTTCAATGCGCCGGCGATCCTTGGACCACAGATGAAAGCAGGTGGACTCTTTGTGGGCCGGCTCTCTCCGGTCCACGGGGGAGAGATGTGGAGAGACCTCGTCTTGCAGAGCGTCTCCTCACCTTGCGTCCTCTCCAGGGGGGGGGGTTCCAACACACGGTAGTGTCGGGGGTCTTTATCCATAGAATAATCAAAGTATCCAAAGCATAATCCGTGCCTGGGAAGGCGGGCTGTCGTCGGTAGAATAATCCGGTATACAGGTCCACTCGCTCGTCGGCTCTGGGGCTCCTCGGGTAAAGCTTCACATAGGGTCAACCACCCTGGGTAAGCAGCCAGTTCTCTGCCCGAAACGATGGGGTACTGACTACGGTAGTATTCTCACCGCACGAAGCACTATATATTAACAGACTACTATTAGCTTAATAGACTACGTCCAACTCGACGATATAGTGCCAAATATGACTATTCAAATATTAATATACACGATGTCTCAATACCGATGGTAGGCCGAACTTGGCCTTACTCCCACACGTGGCATCGCGGGGAGGCTTTACGTCTGTGACTCTATTGGAGGGTAAGAAACTGGACTGAAAAGAAAGTCCTACTTTAGTAGCGCAGTATATATACGCACTATGAACAAATAGTCCCATTAGTGGTGCGGTAGCCAAATTCCTACGCGGAACTAGGACTTGTTCGTACATGTCGAGCGGTACGTTTGAACTGGGTCTGAGGGGTATGGCAGCCTGGCACCAAGGTCTCGACCAATAGTAGAATGGAGACTATTATGGGATGTTCAGTAGGCTAGAATGGATATTCAATGCATATTGTACAAGGAATATACAAGGGATATCAGGGAATATTAGAGAATATACAAATACAATTAAATATATATATATAAATAAATATATATATTCGGTTTAATCTGGCCCTTCACAACAGCCACCCCCTGAATAGGTCCCAGACCTAATCAGTTAAACGGAGACAGATTAATCGCGTTGTCTATTTACACATAAGGGTTTGCTGTAGGGGTCAGTCAACTTCACAAAGTCATAGGGTTGTAGGGTCATGGTCATCATCGATTGTGTCTGGGAGTCGAGGCAGTTCTATGAGCCTTGCCACGGGACGGGTGTAAGTGCGACCCTGGACGAGCACTTCAGCTGCTCGGACCTTGCCGTCGGCACCGGTGATCACTTTGCTTACGCGGCCGGCCGGCCACATAGCTCTGGGCAGTGATTGATCAATAATCATGACGACTGTTCCTTCTGTCAAATTGTCTCTCTCCTTTACCCACTTCTGGCGGGTCTGTAGAGACGGTAGGTAGTGCAGTAGGAAACTGTTCCAAAACTTGTCGGCTAATGCTTGGCTGTACCTCCACATTCGTCGGCCGTTCGCTTCTTCAGGCCGGTACATTGTCTGGGGTAATGTGGGATCTAGCCGCCCCATCAGGAGTGTGTTGGGGGTAACTGGGTCGATATCCGCCACATCACTGGAGACATATCCGAGGGGCTTCGAGTTAAGTACTCCCTCAATCTCCGTGAGGACTGTCATTAGGACTTCTTCCGCCACAGTCTGGGCCCCAAGTACTGCGTACAGGGCTGTCTTTATGGAGCGCACTTCTCGTTCCCAAGTGCCACCGAAGTGGGGTGCGTTTGGGGGGTTGAATTGGAAATCAACCTGTGCTGGAGCGAGGTGGGTCTTAAGTTCTGGGCCCATAGCTTGGAAGCTCTCTCTCAGCTCTCTTTCGCCGCCTTTGAAGTTTGTCCCATGATCGGACAATAGGGTAGACGGTCTTCCTTTCCGTGATATGAATCTACGGAAGGCCATAAGGAATGAGTCTGTGCTCATGGTCGGGAGAAGCTCGATGTGTATCGCTCTGGTGGTCATGCATTTGAATACAATACCCCACCGCTTCTCGGTTCCTCTTCCTTTCTTTATGTGCAGCGGGCCAAAGCAGTCCATACCCGTTGAGTGGAATGGCTTGTCACCGATTCGGAGGCCACATGGAGGAAGGTCAGCCATCCTTGGTATGCTGGGCTGCGCGCGCCACTTGCGGCAGTCTAGACATGTTCGTTGGAAGCGTCGTACCGCCTCTCTTCCTTGTAGGATCCAGTAACGACGTCTGATTTCCGCGAAGACTCTTTCTGCTCCTGCGTGATGTACATCCTCATCGTATTTCTTTATAATCAGCTCTGTGACCTTGTGTCGGCTGTTCAATACGATCGGGTATTTAATGTCATCCGGTAGATTGGGGGCTCTGCGTAGGCGACCACCCACTCTGATGAGGGTGTGAGCGTCGCTCTCGGGGCCAGGTGAATTAATCTGCTGTCGGATGGGACGGGCTTTCCTCCCTGTAGACAGGCCAATTCATCGGGGAACGAGTCTCTCTGGGCTCGCTGCAGTAGAAGCAATTCTGCTTCCTCGTAGTTAGCCGCTGACATATCAGCGGGGGACTTGCACTCCGGGTGGTACCGCAGGAATGTTCTTTGTTGTGCACTCTCTATGGACGTGCAATCGTTTATGTTAGGGTCGGTGGAGGCTACGGTGCTCAATCCACAGAACACAGACGTCTTAATTTCCACCTCCTCTGGACTTGCTTCCCTCGGGATAGGCATGGGCCACTGTCCTTCCGGGAGTCTTAGGAATGCGGGGCCGTCACTGTAGACATTGCGACGGGTGAGGTCATCCAGGGGCATCCCCCGGGTGATGACGTCAGCTGGGTTCTGTTTTGTATCAACGTAGCGCCACTCTGTTTCTCCGGTTAACTCTTCGGTTAAGTCTTGAATCTCGGTGACTCTGACTCCCACGAAGACTTTGTACTTGCATGAGTCCGATTTGATCCAGGCGAGTACCGTCGTGGAATCTGACCACAGGATTGTTCTAGACACCGGTATGGTGAGCTCACGTTGGATGAGCGTGGCTAGGTGCGCTCCGGCTAGGGCTGCGCAGAGCTCTAGACGTGGGATAGATTGTTGCTTGCGTGGGGCTATTCTCGAGCGGGCGAGGACAAATGCTGCGTAGATCTCTCCCCCCTGGTCTTGGGCCCGCAAGTAGGCTACTGATCCGTATGCGACCTCTGAGGCGTCACTGAAGACGTGTAAGTCCATTTTACATGTCTCTGGCCTCACCGTGGGTGGGAAGTAGCTTCGGCGCATATTAACGCCTGGGAGTGAGTGGAGCTCCATCTCCCACTCTCTCCAGGTGGATGCAAGGTGTGCGGGAATGGGGTCGTCCCAGCCCTGGTCCTTGTACCACAATGCTCGTACAATCATTTTTGCCCTGGTGGTGTACGGTAGAATACATCCTAGCGGGTCATATTGTCGGGCGAGTGTTGTGTACACACTCCGTCTGGTGGTCGGCGCCGACGCCGGCCTTCCCTGCTCCGTAGTCAGGGGCTTGTGTCTGTAGTGAAGCGAATCTGTTTTGAATCGCCACACCAATCCCAGGGTCATCTCCTGGGCTTCTCCCGGGATTGTAGCCATCCAGGTCTCGCTGCTGGCTGCCTTGTCCTCGGAGGAGAGGCTGCGCAGTACTTGCGGATCGCTGCTGGCCCACTGCCTGAGATCAAAGCCGCCTTTGATCAATGAGGCGCAGAGTTTAATCAGGAGAGCTTCGGCTTCTTCCTGGGTTGAAAGGCTTTGTAGACAGTTGTCTACGTAGAAGCTGTTCTTTACGCTGTGTCGGACCTCTTCGTCCGCTGCTGGGTCCTCTGCTACATGTTTCTGTAGTGCAAATGTAGCACAGCAGGGGCTGCACGTCGTTCCGAAGGGGAGGACTTCCCATTGGTAGATGGCTGGGTGCTCATCTCCTGGCTTCTCTCTCCATAGGAACCGTAACAGGGGCTTGTCCGCCTCTACTAATCTCACCTGCAGGAACATTCCTTTAATGTCCCCGCTGATGGCCACCCTTTCCTGGCGGAAGCGGAGTAGAACGCCGAGTAGGGAGGGGCCGAGTGTGGGACCGGGCAGTAACTCTTTATTCAGATTTTGGGATCCGATCTGGTAGCTGCAGTTAAATACTATGCGGTCTTTACCGTTGTGATGGACCTTGTGGTGAGGCACGTACCACGATTCAGTGGTCTGGTCAGCCTCTTTAATGTCCATCTTTGTGACGTGTCCCGCTGTGATGAGCTTCTCAATCTCAGCGCGGTATACACTCTCTTGGGCGGGGTTCTTGGCTAAGCGCCGCTCCGTGTTCAGCAGGTACCGTTCTATGGCGTCTGTCTTGGCGTGGAAAGTAGGCATTCCTTCTCGCCGCAGGAGTGGCGTGGCGTATCTCAACACGCCGTTGACCGGGACTCTCTTGGTCCCTGTCTCGAGGAGGTGAATGGCGTAAATGTCATCTTTAGAGCGAATGTCTTTCTTTCCATTCTTAAAGGGCATTTGTTCCAAGCTCCATAGCCGCTCTATGTGTTGCAGGAGTGCGGTTTCTCCCTCTGTGACTCGGGAGTGGAGACATCTAGTGGCTGTACTTCGGTTGAGAGATTTGGCGAGCGGGCCTTGGAGAGTCCATCCCAAACGGGTCTCGACTGCTGCAGGACAGCCTCGGGGTCCGGTATGAACCCGGTCTATCGGGACAATGAGGTCTGCATGGTCGGAGCCTATCAACAGGGTCGGCATAGCATTGTCTATGAGCGGGATCGGTAACTTGCGCAGATGTGCATATTTCTCCATCAGCTTGGCGACGGGGTATGTGTACCGCGACAGTCCTATTTCTTGGCTGGTGAAAGCGTCTGCAATCTGGTACCGTCGCTCAGGCTGGCCGCTTGCTGCGATAGAGAATGAGACATTCTCGCCCTTTATCGTCTTCAAATCTCGTCTTATTGTCCGAATTGTCATTTGGGTTTCGCTTCCCCGCAGCCCTAGCTGGGCCGCAGCGGAGGCGAGCAGCAGGGTCTTCTCTGACCCGTCATCGAGGACGGCGTAAGTGTCCAGGACTTTATTCTGGTAGCTTAGTGTCACACGCACTACTTTTAGGAGTACTCGGGCTCCACTGCTGCTGGCGGGATCGATGTACATGACGCTCGCTTTGCGGCTGGATGGTGCAGGTGAAGGGCACCGTCTGTTACTGTCGTGAAGTATGTCCAGATGGGCTACATCGCACTTGGTGCACCTTTTCTTTAAGCGGCATTCGGCTGCCATGTGTGAGCGCGCACAGCGAAAACAGCGCTTGTTGGACTTTATCCATTGACCTGCTTCCTCCGCGTTCAGCTTGGGGAAGGAGTCACATTGCGCTAGCCAGTGTTCTTTCTCACAGTAGGGGCACACTATCTTCCACTTCTCCGTTCTGGAGGGGGTACTGTGGCTCCTGCTGCTCGGTACTGACTCCGATTGGTGCATCACAGTCACCGATCTTCTTCCATCATTTAGTCGTCTGGTTCCTTCTCTGGAGCCAGGGGTGCTCCGTCCGAATGTATCTAGCCGTAGGCTGCTGACTTCTCTCGCCAGGAAGTCTGCTAGATCGAGGAGGTTCGGTTCGGGGCCATTCGGGTCTTTGTGGTCCCTCTGCCGCCTAAAGCGCTCCTGACGAGCGGGCGGCAGCTTCTCCAGGATCCTTTCCACATTTGAGTTGGCGTAAAGTTCATACTTCCCCTTCTCTCTTTGCGCTCCCAACATCCCTACCAGGGACTGCACTCTGATGGACAGGTCGTCCAGTGCTCGATTGTCTATTGCTGGGGGTAAGCGGTCGATGTGTCGGATCTCCTGGATCACGTAATCCCATATGCGCCCATACCTCTGGTCCAATGCTACCAGCGCTGCTGTGTATGGGGTGGTGGAAGTCGCGTAGGCGAGCGCTATATTATGTGCGCGGGGCACCTTTAAGTGCTGCAGTAGGATGGCGTATTTGTGGCGTTCATCCAATACATCCACCAACATGGTCTCCAGACACATGCGGAGTTCTGTATACTGGGATACATCGGCGAGCGTTGGGGGAGAGGCCTCCTAGGCGAGTCTCCTCCCGCTCCTTGGTATGGGCTGGTACCGGCAGTGTACCATGGCCCGCTTGTCCAGGTGCTGGTCCTCGGTGCGGGTCGTGCGTCGTGCTCACCCGTGTATAGAGTCGGGGGTCTGTAGCGCCGCTCCGCGGGAGTATAGCCTGGGCTGTACCGGACCTCCTGGTCCGGTAGAGTACTGTGCTGTCTTCGGGCGCGGTTCTCCTCCTCTTCCTCTTCGTCTTCAGTTAGGTCATCCAGTGCTTGTAGTCTCTGGTTTAGCCTCTCCACAGGATATGCTGCTCCTTCCCGGTTGCTAGGTCTCGCTTGGACCGGTGGGGGGAGGTGGTCTGTGGGGGGTATAGACCTCGTCTGTTGGTCAAGTTCAGGGTTGTTTACTCGGCTAGGGGATGCCGCCCTGGAGGTGTGTCTAGACGAGTTCCTGGAGCCTCTGGCGGAGGGAGAGGGTGTTGTCCGTCTGATCAGCTGTTCTATTAGTTGCGCTTGCTGTCTGTCGCGCTCTGCGTCCCGTAGAGCACCAGCAGCTGCTCGCTGGCTGTCTGCTCGGTCTCGGGCCACATTCTCTTCCATCTGAATGCGTCTTATTTCCAGGCGTATGTGCTCTTCTTCGCTCCGTTGCTGTAGCTGCAATCGATCGCGTTCACCCTGGAGTCTATCGCGTTCAGTAGAGGCTTTCAGGCTGACGAGGAATGCCTGCTGTAGGGTCCTCTCTGCCTCGCTGGGAGAAGGCGGTTGTATAGGGGAGCCTTCCCTCGGGGTACTCCTTGCGGAGCCTTGGAGCTCTATCTCCACGGTGCTCTCCCCGTCTTCTTCCGTGCCGAGTTCTCTCTCGGTAGCGTTGTATTCCTCCCGGGACTCATCGGGGACTACTTCTTCAGTACTGGCGGGGTGTGAAGTCATGTCTGGTTCCCACTGGTCCCCACCGTGAACTTGGTCAGTTACATTAGAGCCCGTAGGGGCCTCTATGGTCGGGGTAGTCTGGGCGTTGGGGTTAGACATACTTTTACTTTCTAGTTTTACCGCGTTTACTGTTAGTAGAAGACTAGGTTGTTGACTGACAGCGTAAGCCTCTAAGTACTGAGGGAGCCGTCGTTCGCGCTGCGGGCGTTGGTTAGGAGGATCGTTTCGTGGAGTGTTCATCATAGGCCATTTCAATATTAATAACACTATATTAATATTACACTAATTACCATCCGGCTCGAAGGACCAATTGTAACTGAGGGGTACAATTCCCTGACTGTATTACTAGATATGATACTTACTACCACTACCTTTGTACTTAATATTCGGCCACCCAGTACACGGCATAAATATATTATCATGAACACTCTCACGTAGATGAAACGGATCCAACACAAATGTACGAATTAGAAACAGGTCTTTATTTCCTACACAGCGATGGTGTGTAGAATAAGCACTTAATCACTTAATTACATTTATGAATTGAAATAGTATGCACTTTTATGGCAAGGAGTATTCGTCGGTATATCAATAGATAATGTCCAATCTCTGAAGGCGCAGGTGGTAAATATACGACCTGGAATAGTTAAGGAATAACAGCAATGATACTTTAATGATTATAGGCTGGATACACTAGAGGGGGTTAATCCGGTCGCTTGTAAGCCGACAGGAGTAGGAGGGGGGGGGGGGGTAGAATCCAGCTGCCTCGTCCGGCCAAGGGTATCCCAGGTGAACCCACTGTAGTGCCGTTCAATGCGCCGGCGATCCTTGGACCACAGATGAAAGCAGGTGGACTCTTTGTGGGCCGGCTCTCTCCGGTCCACGGGGGAGAGATGTGGAGAGACCTCGTCTTGCAGAGCGTCTCCTCACCTTGCGTCCTCTCCAGGGGGGGGGGTTCCAACACACGGTAGTGTCGGGGGTCTTTATCCATAGAATAATCAAAGTATCCAAAGCATAATCCGTGCCTGGGAAGGCGGGCTGTCGTCGGTAGAATAATCCGGTATACAGGTCCACTCGCTCGTCGGCTCTGGGGCTCCTCGGGTGCAGCTTCACATAGGGTCAACCACCCTGGGTAAGCAGCCAGTTCTCTGCCCGAAACGATGGGGTACTGACTACGGTAGTATTCTCACCGCACGAAGCACTATATATTAACAGACTACTATTAGCTTAATAGACTACGTCCAACTCGACGATATAGTGCCAAATATGACTATTCAAATATTAATATACACGATGTCTCAATACCGATGGTAGGCCGAACTTGGCCTTACTCCCACACGTGGCATCGCGGGGAGGCTTTACGTCTGTGACTCTATTGGAGGGTAAGAAACTGGACTGAAAAGAAAGTCCTACTTTAGTAGCGCAGTATATATACGCACTATGAACAAATAGTCCCATTAGTGGTGCGGTAGCCAAATTCCTACGCGGAACTAGGACTTGTTCGTACATGTCGAGCGGTACGTTTGAACTGGGTCTGAGGGGTATGGCAGCCTGGCACCAAGGTCTCGACCAATAGTAGAATGGAGACTATTATGGGATGTTCAGTAGGCTAGAATGGATATTCAATGCATATTGTACAAGGAATATACAAGGGATATCAGGGAATATTAGAGAATATACAAATACAATTAAATATATATATATAAATAAATATATATATTCGGTTTAATCTGGCCCTTCACAACATACAGTGTTGTGTCAAGGACCCCCAAATTGATATACATTAGCACATGAATGTGAATATATATTACATTTAAACACAAACATACTTAAAATTTGTAATTATTATTTATAAACAAATTTTTTATTATATTTATAGCGGTCAAATTCCACTATTATAGAAAAATCCAAAACCACTTCTTTCTTCTTTCTTCTTCTTTCCACCAGGGGGTGTGGCACCCGAGCGCCCTCTATGGACCAGCCGCAACTGCCCTCTCGGTTGGTGTGAGTGACCTACTAGCAAACGCTACTGGTCTCCCTCTCTGTGTCAGGGCAGCTCCCAGGCCTGTGTCCGACGCATCACACTGTAGAGTCAACTCATCTTCCTGGTCATAGTACTTCAGAACCGGTGTGTTCACTATTTCGTTTTTCAGCCTTTGAAATGACTGCTCTCGTATGTCGGTTCATTCTCACATGTTCTCTTTGTTTGTGAGTTGTCTCAAACTCTCACAATCTTCTGACAGATGAACGTAGAAATTTTACTACTAGTCTCTGTACTCCTTTTACATCCGTCAGCCTCGGCATCTCCCTGATTGCACGCACTTTCTCTGGGTCAATCCACTGATCCTCAGCTGTCAGCAGGTGTCCAATGTAGGGTACTTCTGTTCATCGTAACTTGAATTTTTTCTGCATTTAGTTTGATGTTTTCTTCCTTCCACCAGGAAGCGTCTGCGTTTCTCATCGATCTCTCTGTTTGCCTCCTCCTCTGTCGCTATTTCACCTGTGACCAACACATCATCTGCAATGATGTATATTCCATTTAAGCTCTCCAGCGCATGCATGAGCTTCCTTTGGAAGACTTCTGGTGCTGGGCTTATTCCCATCAGCATTCTTAGCCAACGGAACCGGCCAAACGGGATGGCAAATGTGGTGAGGTAGCTTGACACTTCCTCCAGTCTGACGTGCCAGAAGCCGTGCTTTACATCACAGACTGTGAATATTTTAGCCTTTGAAATTTCAGGGAGGACGTCATCAATTGTAGGGAGTGGAAAATTACTCCTTTTAAGTGCCAGATTCAGTGGTTTCGGGTCTATACAGATCTTCTGCTTCCAATTCGGTTTTGGCACTGAGATCATGCTACTTATCCAGCCTGTGCTCTGCTCCACAGGTGCAATGATCCCTCTCCTCTCTAGGTCCTTTATTTCCTCTTTAAGAGGTGCCATCATAGCAACTGGCACTCTGCGCATTGGCAGTTTCACTGCTGGTACACTGTTGTCTATTTCAATGCGATATTCTACCTCAAAACAGCCATCGCTGGTGAACACATCTCCGGATTCCTTTTTAATATTATCCATCGATATGTGTTTGTCACATTTGTCCTTGTCTGTCATAGGACCCAGTTCTTTTTTTACTTTGCTGTCAAGGCCAGACTATTCTCCTACTAAACTTTAATCAGCTTCATGGTTTCATTGGCCTTCCTGCCTAGTACAGGAATACTGTCTTCCTTGTCTACCACTTGAGACTCCAGTCTGTACAGTTTATTGTTTCGGGGGTTTCTTACCCTGACCATACATTTTCCAAGTGGACACAACTTGGCAGCTCCACAGTCTATCTGGAATTTAACCAGTGTTTTCTCTATCATCATACCTGCAAAGAGCTGCTGGCCCCGCCAGATCCATGTACAGCTAAAACTCCTCCCTCCAACTCTTCCATGTCCTCGCTAGGTTGGAGGAGTCTACATCCAGTGGTGTCTGAGGTTTCAGTCCTTCCATCCCTAGTCCTGACTGTAGTCTCTTCAAAGCTTATTAGCTACCGTTGCAGAACACACACATTCATTCACACAACCCCTCCACACACACATGCATAGATGAGTGCACACTCACTTATACATGTTGGCAAATATCCATTCCTGCACTTTGCGGACACATTACACACACATATGTACACATGGCCATTGATGTACACACACATCTACACTCAAATGCACTCTCTCTATCTCTCTCTCTCTCTCTCTCTCTCTCTCTCTCTCTCTCTCTCTCTCTCTCTCTCTCTCTCTCTCTCTCTCTCTCTCTCTCTCTCTCTCTCTCTCTCTCTCTCTCTCTCTCTCTCTCTCACACGTGTGTACATGCTTACAGTATGCTGCCTTAACATGGATGCAGATTATAGACGGCAAACCGGACGTAGTTTTATGATTGATTACGATGATTTGATTTTATGACTTGAAATCGTACTGATACTTTGCTATAAAGATTATATAAGGTAGCCGGCTAACAGAGCTGGCCAGAATACCAGGAAATATATGCTAGGGTGACCAAACGTCCTCTTTTGCCCAGACATGTCCTCTTTGCCTTGCTAAAAAAGGCATTTCCAGACTCTGACACTGCCAAAAAGTTCAGTATTGCGTGCACTAAAACCGAAGCCATTGTCAATAGCGCCCCACTCGATTGATGTCGCACTTGAAGCACTCAAATCCAGTACTGTGGTGTTTCTACCACAGAGCAGTGAAAATATTCCCAATCATAATCCAGTACTTTGACTGGAAGAGGGGTGGCATGAAAACAAAATTAATCGAGGTTAAAGACACACCAAATGAGACAGCAGAAACCATTGCACAATATCTCATTGAAACATTGGCAAAAAAACATTTGTCTGAAAAATGCATTGTATTTACTGGCGAGACGCGACAATTGCAACACACACTTTGGAGGAATCCGACGTGATGAAGGGGGAACGAATGTGTTTGCAAATTTGAATAGGTTGCTGCAGAACAACACTCTGATCGGTGTGTGTTGCTGCAGAACAACACTCTGATCTGTGTGTGTTGAATAATTGTGTTGAATAATTGTGTTCATCATGGGACAGACACAATAGATGTTGACCTTGAGAATATCATGTTCAAAATCTACCAGTACTTCCACATTTACACTGTGCGCACTGAGAGCCTGAAGGAGTAGGCTACTGTGATTTAGTTGACATTGAATACAGAAGGATGCTTTCTTTGCATTGTTCCGAGGCATTGAGAGGATGATACAGATGTTGACAATATACAAAGAGATTATTTGTTAAAGCTGGATTTTCTATTTTCTATTATTTCATATATTTTGTTATTTATTTTTGTCCAGTAAGACTTGAAAAGAGAGCTATTATTCTGTTACAGGTTGATTTTGTAGTTATTCTTGTGCCATTGAGATTTGTCAGAGATAATAGGCATAATACAACATGTTGATTGTTGAGTAACTTTGGTTTGGTGTGTCTTTGGTTATAGATAGATATTATTGTGTTATATACAGTAAAATAATCTAAATAATAATTTTATATCCATACAAATATATTAAAACAATAATGCGTCTTTGAGTAAACTTTGAGTATCATTAAGTATCTCGAGGCTGGGGGCAGCATGTCCTCTTTTTTGGAAATCAAAATCTGGTCACCCTAATATATGCAGAGTTTGTTATGCGATATTAATGAACTAACGTTAGTAGATAAATAAACAATATTACTCTAAATATACTCTCCACCTATGTTATCACTTTCAAAGCACAAAACACACGTTGTGGCATTTACCACTCTACTGGCCAGGCGGCTGATTCTGTTTGATTTCGATTTTGATTTGAAGTCTTTATTTCGAACATGCAATGAATACAACAAACAATAACAAAAAGCAAAACAACTCAATCTGCATGTTCGAAAAGGAGTAGGAAGAAGTATACACTTATTTAATCCTACACCTTTTCCACTAATCAAATGAGTGTACTATTTTAAACATAAAAAAGAAAAGAAAAAAAAATATATATATGCAAAACAAAAAACAAAAACTATATATGTATAAAATAAAATAAAATAGAAAACAAAATAAAAATGTAAACACCCGTGAATATCAAGTCCCTTCCTCATCCCTGTACCTTGTGAACATAATTTCCTTATACATCAGTTTGAATTGTCTCATGTTTGGACATTGCTTTAGCACCACATTTAGACTGTTCCACAGTTTCACTCCACATATCGAGATGCAGTGTTTTCTCATGGTAGTGCGTACGTTTAGCACCTTTAAATTGTGTTCTCCCCTCATATTATAACCCCCCTCCCTATCAAAGAACAATTCTTGAATGTTTCTTGGAAGTGCATGACTTTTTGCTTTATACATTAATTGTGCCGTTTTAAATTCCACAAGATCATTTAACTTCAATGTCTTTGACTCCAAAAACAATATGTTAGTGTGATCACGATAACCTGCAATGTGAACTATCCTTATGGCCCTTTTTTGGGGTATAAAAAGTGGTTGTAGTGTAGACTTATAATTGTTTCCCCAGACTTCAGCACAGTAATTTAATGTAGAGTGATTTTCTATCCAGAATGTTCTTTACTTTACTCATGACTGAAATGCTTCGTGAGAGTTTAGATTGGACATGTTTTATGTGAGGTTTCCAACAGATTTTATGGTCTATTATTACACCTAGGAATTTATTTTCATAAACTCTTTCAATAATCACATCATTTATTTTAACTTGTACCTGAGTATCCAATCTACAGTTTCCAAACAACATAATTTTAGTTTAGCTCAAGTTCAATGATAATTTGTTTCTATCAAACCATTCCTTCAATTTCTTCATTTCAGATGTGATGACCTCTAAAAGCTGCTGGACATTCTCACCAGTGTCACCATTAGTGTCATCCGCAAATAAAATACATTTAAATATATTGGATACTTTACATATCTTGTTAATGTACAAGATGAACAGTTTTGGACCCAACACTGACCCCTGGGGGACACCACAAGCAATGTCCAAACATTCAGATTTATAATCTCTCATTGTCACAAATTGTTGTCTTTTATTTAGATAGCTTCTCACCCAGTCCAATACTACCTCCCTGATCCCATATCTCTCCAATTTCCTGATTAATATATCATGATTAATAGTATCAAATGCTTTTTTTAGGTCAATGAATACTCCAGCTACATGTTTTTTTTTTTATCTATGGAATTTGTGATTTTTTCAATGAGTTCTATTAACGCTAGTGATGTTGACCGGTGTGTTCTGAATCCATACTGGCTATCGGTGAGTAAATTATGTTTATCAATGAATTTATCTAATCTGTTGTTGAAGAGTTTTTCTAATATTTTTGAAAACTGAGGAAGTAGAGAAACAGGCCTATAATTTGTGAAGTGGTGTTTATCTCCAGTCTTGAACAGAGGTATGACTTTTGCTATTTTCATTTTATTCGGAAATCGACCAGTTTTGAATGATAAATTGCAGATGTACGTGAGTGGTTTTGAAATCCCACTAATGACATTTTTTTACTATTTTCATATCTATTTCATTACTGTCTGTAGATGTCTTGTTTTTACATTTATTAGTAGTTTCTATAATTTCATTTTCATCTACCGCTTCCAGAAACATTGAACTAGGATTTCTTTCAATGTAATTGTCTTTTATGTCTTCAGGAGTCACTGGATCTGGGATTTTCCCGCTAATTCTGGTCCAATATTTACAAAAAAATTATTAAAGTTGTTAACCACATCATCCATATTGCTAATAGTTTGATCCTTTTCCATAAAATACTGAGGATAGTTTATTTGTCTTGATCCATTCCTGATAATACCATTTAATATCTTCCAACCACCTTTAATATTATATTTGTTGTTATCTAATATTCTACTATAATGATCCTTCTTACATCTTCTCATAATATTAGTCAACTTATTTTTATATTTCTTATATTTATTTTCTGCCTCTTTAGTTCTATGTTTTATAAATTCTCTATATAGTGTATTTTTCTTTTTACATGCATTCTGTAATCCCCTTGTGATCCATGGGCTGTCTGTGTGAGGATTGGTTATTTCCCCACCACAGGCTTCTTAAAGCCCAACCTCCAGGTTAAACCCTACTGATCAATTATGGGTAGTTTACATCATTGGTATATAATTTCATTATTTATTTTTTTCCATTTGACACCGGAAATGCCACTCTGAAAGAGTTAAAAAGGTCCACGCACGAATAACATGCACGCGCAAATCAAAAAAGCTTATCAAACGCCGACGTCACAACAGGACAACAGGTGCATATTAATGAGCCGAATCTAAAAGCTTATCAGACGCTAGCACCTAGCACGGCCGTGACGTCACTTCAGGAAACGTATGCCTTATGTCCGTCCGGGTCATAGTACTAGATCAATGGTGGCTCACTCGGTGCATCACAGTTAGCCTATATCTCCGCCGTCCCTGTTACAGTCGACTCGGGACCACTACACTCACTGACGTTAGCCTATAGCCCGCCGTCCCTGCGGGTGGTTCTCTCCTCTTTGTGTGCCCCCGTCCCCGCGGAGGAGCTTGTGGACTCGACAACAGCGGCGGCCGCAGGGCTCTCTGCCTGCCACTAGCTGTGTGACTCTCAGCGCCCCCTGGTGAGCCCCCTGGTGCCCTGCACCTGTTGTGACGATCATTTCGATTACACACGCACGTTATGAACCATTGATTAAAATATGCACGTGCGTGGTGATTGTGTTGGGCAGACAAAATGTTTGATAAAAACGCTAAAACTGGGTCAATTTCAATACTTTTTTTCCCCTTCTTCATGAAAGCCACTGTTGGCCTAGTCCACATTGTTTATTGAACAAAAATACAACGTGGAGGTTGACCTTTAAAGTACTGTGATGATTGGTCCGTTCCCCGCCACACGCTCCGTTCCTTTAAGGTACTGTGAGGATTCTGTGATGATTGGTCCGTTGCCGAACGCACACTTCTAAGTCAAGTATCAATTACCATCACGCACCTGAGGTGTGTTCTAATCAGCGCCCCAGAGGCTTCATATACTCTGACCTTCTGTCATTCGATGCCGGGTCGTTTTGTGTACTACTGTTTTGAATTACACCTGCATACACCTGCCTTCCCTGTCGCTGTTGCTGTCTTTTGCTCTCCAGGGCCCTCATTCATCAACGTGGCGTAGAAAATGTTCTATTTCCACACGTAAGCACAGAATGTAGAAAAAAAACGGGATTCACCACACGTGCGTACGCAGGTTCTACGCACACCTGTCTTGATAAATATGACTTTGATCCTACGTTTGAGCTTGTCCACTGTTTTAAGTATTTGCATACCAGAACCGCCCCGATTAACCATATACGGTAATGGAATACCCCCATGAAATGTGGAAAAATGGACTAAGCCGAGGGAAGCGTGTTATGTGACAGGCTGACAGACGTGTACACGTAGATGTCGGATATGATATCTATTAACCATTGCTGCCTGGGCAGCGCAAACACTAATAAAGACCGTGCTGGAATATGACTGCCTTTTCCCGTCTTGTTTGATTAATACCCAGGGATTAAAGTTCTCCTCAATTTTATTCCAAATCGCGACGGATTTTCCGTCAATTTTCTACCTGCTGCATATGATTTCTAGAGTCATACAATCTATTTTGATGTCAGTATTGGGTAGCCTATATAAACAATAATACGAGAGCATATACAAGAACAATGAATCTCACTGCCAATGATGTAGCGATACGCCATGTGTAGCCTGCCTATATGTGATCAATACAAACTTGAACTTGAATTCCATCATGTCTGTGTGCGGGTCACTGCGGGAACTCACAAGGCTGTTGTCACAATGTAAATAAGAACGTGCACTGAAAAGTTACAGTATGTAGTTGGTTGATTATTTGTATGACAGTCAGTAAACCCTTGCAAAAAGTATCCGTTTTATTTAATGAATTGAAAACATTCAGCATCGCCTTCCTCCCGGCATGCAGCAACAACATGTATCAGGCAAATGCGCATCGAAACATTGACTTAGTGGAATCCCTTTCTATTCACATAACTGCATTTGTGATGGAGCTTTGACAGCTACAGTAACAGTCTATTGCTCGATCCATCTCCAATATCACGATGGACCGTGCCGGTGGCAAAGACCCGAGGGTGGAGAGGATCTTGAATGAATTCCATCATATTTATATGTTGTGTGTCTGTCCACTATGTCTGTTACTTTGTTATTCCCCCCCCCTATCTATGTAAAGCGACCTTGGGTCTCTTGAAAGGCGCTATATAAAATGAAGCTATTATTATTATTGTTATTATTATCACATCTGAGCGGGAGCTCACAAATAGACTGTTAGTCTCAGTGAAGTTTCAACGGAGGTCATCTATTCTAACCAACAAATTGAAGTAGAAAGCATTTCGTGACCAATCTTATTTGGAAACATGAAACACAAAATAATTCGCTTTTTATTTGAAACAATATTTAATCGCGTTTGGAGGTTGGTGTTTTGCGTCTGCCCCCCCGTGCCAAACAAGCAGGCCAACCTCTTGTTCGCGTGTGAGCCCGTTATAATTACACTACTGTCGCTATTTTATAATGAACTATAATGAATTACGGGTCATACAGAAGTTGAACACTAATGCACGGAAGCTTATTTCCGCCTTGAAACTAATGCAGAACTGAGGAGCGCTTATGCCGTAGTAACGATGTTCTACCACTGGGCGTCAGCTAAGTGTGCTCCGAGCTGTGCGTACACATAAGCACAGAGTCAAGTTCAAGTTGAAATTGATGAATCCCACTCTTTGCTTAGAAATGGTCGTACGCACAGGTTAAGCACAAATCTGTGCGTAAGTCGGGTTGATGAATGAGGGCCCAGGATCTTTGTGGAGAACTGCTGTGGAGAACCTGGTTCCCCGTTCCGAGCTACGCCTCGTAATCTGCCCGCTTCTCACGTTGCGCTCTGGTGAGTTTTTGGAAACTATCTTTTGGATTATCAGTTTTTTTGTGTGTTTGGTGAACACCGAAGATATCCCGTTTTTGTTTGTACTGGACTCACCTAATTTTTGTGTTAGATTAACACTGAAGATACCGTATTGTTTTTTCTCTGGACTCTGCTAACTTGTGTGTGGTACACCGAAGATCAAGTCACTTGGATTTATACTGGATCAGTCACCTCTCTGCCTCTGTGTGTGCGCTGGGCTAACTCTGATTTCTCTCTCTCTCCGTTTCCACTGGGAGTGAAAGCTGGGAGGATCTGCAGAGCCGCTTCAACGTCACTAGCCAATTCCTCACCACTACCTACTGGGGGTATCTGCAGAGCCGCAACAATCTTCACATGCCAGATTCCCCGTTTGTTCGATTGCTCTACTTCATTCCATCTTGTGACTCTGTAAATAAATACGCCCTTGCTTTGGCTAACTCTGAACTTCCTCTCTGTGCCGTTGCGTTTGAGGTCAGTTACAAACCCTAACATTACGACCCAACCATGATGACCTCAGCCGACACAGAGAGGGTTAGGGCAGCGTTGGCGGTCCAGATCGAGTTGGTAAACGACCACACCCAACAGTTGGGTGCGGCTGCGGCCGCTTTACAGGACCTCCGGGCCGAGGTCCAGCTTATTCTGGATGCCATTGGCACTCAGGAGTATCAGCAGGCTGTTGCTCTGCACCAGCTTCAGGCTCTCCGTACATCATTAAACACTCTGCTTTTGACCCCACCTGTCCCAGGAGTCTCGGCCAGCTCACCACCCGCGGCAGACCTCGCACCTCGGGAGCCCCGTCTCTCCGAACCACGTCTGTTCAATGGTAACTTCGAGGATTGTGCCACATTCATCATGCAATGTGAGTTGGTCTTCCTTCATCAACCCAGCCGTTTTTCGTCAGAGGGATCCCGAGTAGCCTACATGACTAACCTGCTCACGGGCCAAGCAGCACAGTGGGTTACTGCCTCCTGGGCAATGGGGGCTGATTTCTGTTTTTCCTACCCAGACTTCGTGGCAGAGCTCCGCAGGGTTTTTCACCACCCAGCCCGTGGCCAGGACCCAGGAGCTCGGTTGGGCACCTTCCGGCAGGACAGTGGCAGTGTCAGAGACTACGCGCTGGAGTTCAGACTGGCCGCAACGGAGAGCGGTTGGAACGATCAAGCGCTTCGTCTCACCTTCCTGAGGGGGCTCAACGACGCAGTAAGGGACCAGCTCGCGACCCAAGAGGAGCCCGATTCTCTCGAGGGCCTGATCAGCCTCGCTATCCGCATCGACGGACGCCTCCGGGAGAGAAGGCGTGAGCGAGCACGACGGGGACCCCCAGACGTACCCCCCGAGTACCACGACCTCGAGGAGGTTTTCAGTAAGTCCAGGGCTCAGGTCTTTCCGCCATACCGGCCTTACGACTGTGCCATCGACCTCCGCTCAGGGGCTCCCTTTCCCGGAGGCCGCCTCTACAGTGCTGACCGTCCTGCCCCCTCCGTGACTGGTGGGTTTTTTCCCTCCCGAGCCGTGACCGAGGAGGAACCCATGCAGCTGGGACGCAACCGCCTTAGCCCGGCCGAACGGGAGTCCAGGCTCAGGTCCGGCCTTTGCCTCTACTGCGGCCGGGATGGACACTGTGTCTCCAATTGCCCTACCCGGCCAAGAAGACCAGTCTCGCCGGGATCCCGGGAGATCCTGGTGAGCCGTTTTTCCTGTTCCCCCACCCGTGCACCACCTAACCGTCTGGCGGACGTCACCCTAGCCTGGGCGGACCAGCGGGCGACGGTGGGTGCACTCATTGACTCTGGTGCTGATGGGAGTTTCATGGACGTTGGGTTTGCCACCCGGGCCAACATTCCACTTGAGGACCTCGAGAGGCCCTTGGAGGTCTTCGCGCTGGATCATCGCCGCCTGGCTGACGTCACTCAACGCACCTGTCCAGTCCTTCTCACCATTGCTGGTAACCACGTTGAGAGACTCCAGTTTTTCATCACCAGCTCTCCTCTTGTCCCTGTGGTCCTGGGCAGGCCTTGGCTCGCGCTGCATGAGCCCCACGTCGCCTGGTCCTCCGGCACCATCAGGGGGTGGGGCCCCTCCTGTCGTGCCCAGTGTCTTCAGGTGCCGTCCAGCCCCCTCACCGGGTCCCAGTCCCCGTCTCCGGCCTCCCTCGCCGGTCCTCTGTCCCCGTGCCCGGCCTCCGCTGTCGGGCCCCAGTCCCCGTCTCCGGCCTCCCTCGCCGGTCCTCTGTCCCCGTCTCCAGTGCCCCTGATCGCCAGCTTCCTTCGGTCCCGTCCGGGCAGGCCGGGGCCGAGTGGGTCGCCGGGTGGCTCCCGTGGAGGTGGGGGTACTGTGAGGATTGGTTCTTTCCCCACCACAGGCTTCTTAAAGTACTGTGATGATTGGTCCGTTCCCCGCCACACGCTCCGTTCCTTTAAGGTACTGTGAGGATTCTGTGATGATTGGTCCGTTGCCGAACGCACACTTCTAAGTCAAGTATCAATTACCATCACGCACCTGAGGTGTGTTCTAATCAGCGCCCCAGAGGCTTCATATACTCTGACCTTCTGTCATTCGATGCCGGGTCGTTTTGTGTACTACTGTTTTGAATTACACCTGCATACACCTGCCTTCCCCGTCGCTGTTGCTGTCTTTTGCTCTCCAGGATCTTTTGTGGAGAACTGCTGTGGAGAACCTGGTTCCCTGTTCGGAGCTACGCCTCGTAATCTGCCCGCTTCTCGCATTGCGCTCTGGTGAGTTTTTGGAAACTATCTTTTGGATTATCAGTTTTTTTGTGTGTTTGGTGAACACCGAAGAGATCCCGTTTTTGTTTGTACTTGACTCACCTAATTTTTGTGTTAGATTAACACTGAAGATACCGTATTGTTTTTTCTCTGGACTCTGCTAACTTGTGTGTGGTACACCGAAGATCAAGTCACTTGGATTTATACTGGATCAGTCACCTCTCTGCCTCTGTGTGTGCGCTGGGCTAACTCTGATTTCTCTCTCTCTCCGTTTCCACCGGGAGTGAAAGCTGGGAGGATCTGCAGAGCCGCTTCAACGTCACTAGCCAATTCCTAACCACTACCTACTGAGGGTATCTGCAGAGCCGCAACAATCTTCACATGCCAGATTCCCCGTTTGTTTGATTGCTCTACTTCATTCCATCTTGTGACTCTGTAAATAAATACGCCCTTGCTTTGGCTAACTCTGAACTTCCTCTCTGTGCCGTTGCGTTTGAGGTCGGTTACAAACCCTAACAGTCTGAGTGTTTATGTTTACTGCTATATTCTTTTATTGGACAATGTTTGTGATATAGTAAGTTAAATATAGATAAGAATGTTTCATATGCTTTATCAGTGTCATCCTCTTTATATACTATCTCCCAATTTTGTAGTAGCAAATCATTTTTAAAAGCGTTCATTGATTCTTCAGTCCTTACTCGTTTAAATTGTAGTTTATTGTCCTGCTTGTTTTCTGTGTAATTGTTGTCATAAACTGTAAAAACTGGTAAATGGTCGCTGATGTCATTTATTAGTAATCCACTCACTGTATTGTTTTCTATAATGTTCGTAAATATATTGTCTATCAGAGTGGCACAATGGGATGTGATTCGGCTGGGTCTTGTGATTTTTGGATAAAGGCTCAAACTATACAATGTGTTGATGAATTCCTCAGTCATTTTATGTTTGTTTGGATTTAAAAGATCAATGTTAAAATCCCCACAGATGAAAATAGCCTTTTGATTATTGTTTATATACATTTCTTCCATCCAGTCCTTGAAAACTTCAATATTCGAACCTGGTGCTCTATATATACAGCTCACAATTATATTTTTCTTTTTTTCTACACATATTTCTATTGTTATACATTCTAATAAATTATCAATCACATTTGCCATTTTTTCTACAATCTTATAATTCAAGTTATTATCCACATACACAGCCACTCCTCCTCCACTCTTATTTTTTCTGTTCATATAGTTGAGTTCATATCCGACCATTTCAAAATCCATTCCCTTTTCCTCGTTCATCCAAGTTTCTGAAATGGCAATTATGTTAAATGGTTGTGTAAACTGGTTTAAATATTCCTTAATGCTGTTAAAGTTTGCGTACAGACTTCTTGAATTGAAGTGAATTATTGATAGTTTGTTAACTGTCTTAATTGTCCGGTTGTACTGATCTTCAGTATAGTAGCAGCAGTTGTCGTTGATGTTGAAGAATAGATTATTGTCTGGGTCAATATCATTTTCTATATCCTGTAGATTGTGCTCAGTGTATTCAAATGTTTTGAGTTTCATTTTTTCGTGTTCAAGAATCCACTGTGTCAAATCCACATCATCTCCAGATGTAGGTGAATTGCTTATTTCCGTAGGCCTATGCGTCATGGTTGTAAGTTGTGTAATTGTGTCCAGTGTGTCTCTATTACCTTACAGTCCCGTCATGATGTTTATTGGTATTTGTCCAGCTCCTCCATGTTTCTGATGAGTAGCACTTTGGCCTCCTCCGGTGGTCCATTCAGCTTGATGAATACTTTGCAGCTAGAGGTCCATGTAGATTGAATAAATTTCTGCTTCCTCATGTATCGGGCCTGTTTGGCGATGTCGCCGTTGCGCTTTGTAAGATGCTCATTCATAAAGACGTTTGATCCGATACATTTTTTTCCTTGTTTCAGTAGTGCAATTTTGTTCTTTCTGTTTACAAACCGCATTATGATGGCCTGTTTGTCATTGCCGTTTCTTCGGGGCAGTGGGTGGCAAGCCTCGATGTTAAATGGAAGTCGGCTGCTCCCCCCACTCACCTTCACTGGATTAGAGACATAATATACTTTATCAAACTAGAAAAGATAAGAATGTACTCTGAGAGGTTCTTCATCTATGTTCAAGAAAACGTGGGGTTCATTCCTTGTGCTTGTGGGTGATGTACAGTTCCATACTTGCTGGTATTCATCTGTGTGAACGTTAATTCAACGTGATTTATTTGATATACTGTATATACATTGGAGAAGCATATTTGGGTACTTGAACAAGTGCTATATATTTGATATACTATTATTATATATGTATAGTACTAGTACTACTGTATTTAGTTTACAGTATCATGTTGTTATAGAATAAACCGCTGCCAGCAGCAGCCCAGCACTGACCATCACCAAACTTAACTTAGGTGTTAGAGTCAGAGCCTAGGTGGTCTAGGTCTGGTTAGGGGTTAGAGTCAGATGTGGTCTAGGTCTGGTTAATAGAGGCCATAACCAGACCTAGACCACCTCTAACTCTAACCCCTAACCAGACCTAGACCACCTCTAACTCTAACCACTAACCAGACCTCTTCCATGTGGCACTTTAACAGTACACTGACCTCAGAATGTATGTTTTTATGCAAGCAGATTACAATCAGTGTGTACTACTGTGTTTAGTTTACAGTATCATGTTGTTATAGAATAAACCGCTGCCAGCAGCAGCCCAGCACTGACCAATGACCATCACCAAACTTAACTTAGGGGTTAGAGTAAGAGCCTAGGTGGTCTAGGTCTGGTTAGGGGTTAGAGTCAGAGAGGTGGTCTTGGTCTGGTTAGGGGTTAGAGTCAGAGGTGGTCTAGGTCTGGTTAATAGAGGCCATAACCAGACCTCTAGACCATCCATAACTCTAACCCCTAACCAAACCTAGACCACCTCTAAATCTAACCCCTAACCAGACCTTCCATCACCATGTGGCACTTTACACAACAACCTCAAAATGTGATTTATCATTTTATGTTTATGCAAGCAGATTGCAATCAGATTGCTACTGTGTGTACTATACACTATTGTACTGTACTATTATCTACTCAAGTTCAACTACTACTGTGTTTGTTTGTTTACAAAACACAGTATCCTGTTAGTGTTGTTGACACTGTTACACTGGCTGCTGTTACTGTTATTTAATATTTTAAAATAAATCGCTGCCAGGTGAGCAAGGCCAGACATAATGTGACTGTCTTATTAAGTTATTTCTCCATTCACAGATCGACAGTGAGTGCTGCACCCTTCCTGTGTATTACTTGTGCTGCCGACTCAGATTCCCCTAGGTTAAAAAATAAATACGCAATTTAAATCAGAATATGTTCCATGTTGACTATTTCTGACTTCTGCCAAGTTTTTTTCCATTGACTAAAAATAGACAAAAATTTCATCCGTTTACTAAAATGCTCAGACATTTTAGTTGACTAAAACTGACTAAACGAAAAAAATAAATGAAAATGACTAAATATGATAAACGAAAAAGGAGCACTTGACACATTACTAAGACTAAAACTAAAATGAAAATAGCTGCCAAAATTAACACTGGTTTACAGTGACATTCCATATAAATGTTGTGATTTCCATATAAAATGTTGTGCTAATAAATACCGCTCTCCTTCGAGACACCACCGCCGACTCATCTCTCAGCACTATACAATATTATGCTATATATAGTCGTTTCCTTTTCACCATTGGCAGATTATCATCCACATTGGAGAATAGAGCTTTTAAATGCTTATTTCTACTTTTGACACATTAACTGTACTGACTTTTACAAGGTATATCAACTGTATATATCAACTGTATGTACTCCAAATATACTGAGAAGAGTGCTTGCTTGTGGGTTGTTGAACTGGAGTGCAGCTGAGACCATGCAAAATGAATACTTAACCCATTTAGACATAAAACGCCTGCTAAAAACTCCTATTAAAACCTATGCAATTAGGGTTTTTTGGAAAGATTTTCAGAATTGTCAGTTAATAAAACCTTTTATATCAGCCTCTGGAGCATATTGAAACATGAAATGAAAACCGATAGATTAGAACTTGGGCTTTTATTTGAACATCATTCATTTTCCCTAATGTGCATTGACATTTAAAAAAGAAAAATGTCTTGTCCAGATACTTTTAAAGGGATTTCAAATAATAGGTAATTTGAATGTAATTTTGAATTTTTATACAGCAGTTGGGCTGTAAAAATACAGAGAATATATAGCAAATATCTGTAAAAAAGAATTCACTGCTGAACTTTGTGTTCTGTCACTTAATTGAAGGAGTTTGATTGTAAATCATTTTGGAAAAACCTGTAGAATAACAGTGTTTCACTGCTGAACTTAAGTTATGTCACTTAATTGAAGGTGTTTCATCGTAAATGTAGGAAAAACCTGTGAAATAACAGTGTTTCACTGCTGAACTTTAAGTTATGTCACTTAATTGAAGGCGTTTCATCATAAATGTAGGAAAAACCTGCCAAATAACAGCGTTTCACTGCTGAACGAAGTTCTGTCACTTAATTGAAGGAGTTTGATTGTAATAATTATGGGGAAACCTGTAAAATAACAGTGTTTCACTGCTGAACTTAAGTTATGTCACTTGATTGAAGGTGTTTCATCGTAAATGTAGGAAAAACCTGTGAAATAACAGTGTTTCACTGCTGAACTTTATGTTCTGTCACTTAATTGAAGGAGTTTGATCATAATAATTTAGGAAAATACTGTCAAATGAATAGTATTTCACTGCTGAACTTTAAGTTCTGTCACTTAATTGAAGGTGTTTCATCTTAAATGTAGGAAAAACCTGTGAAATAACAGTGTTTCACTGCTGAACTTTGAGTTATGTCACTTAAGTGAAGGAGTTTGATCGTAATAATTTAGGAAAATACTGTCAAATGACAGTATTTCACTGCTGAACTTTAAGTTCTGTCACTTAATTGAAGGTGTTTCATCTTAAATGTAGGAAAAACCTGTGAAATAACAGTGTTTCACTGCTGAACTTTGAGTTCTGTCACTTAATTGAAGGAGTTTGATTGTAATAATTATGGGAAAACCTGTAAAATAACAGTGTTTCACTGCTGAACTTAAGTTATGTCACTTAATTGAAGGTGTTTCATCGTAAATGTAGGAAAAACCTGCCAAATAACAGCGTTTCACTGCTGAACGAGGTTCTGTCACTTAATTGAAGGAGTTTGATTGTAATAGTTATGGGGAAACCTGTAAAATAACAGTGTTTCACTGCTGAACTTAAGTTATGTCACTTAATTGAAGGTGTTTCATCATAAATGTAGGAAAAACCTGTGAAATAACAGTGTTTCACTGCTGAACTTTAAGTTCTGTCACTTAATTGAAGGAGTTTGATCGTAATAATTTAGGAAAATACTGTCAAATGACAGTATTTCACTGCTGAACTTTAAGTTATGTCACTTAATTGAAGGTGTTTCATCTTAAATGTAGGAAAAACCTGTGAAATAACAGTGTTTCACTGCTGAACTTTGAGTTCTGTCACTTAATTGAAGGGGTTTGATTGTGATAATAATGGGGAAACCTGTGAAAAAACAGTGTTTCACTGCTGAACTTTAAGTTCTGTCACTTTATTGACAGAGTTTGATTGTAATAATTATGGGAAACCTTGTAAAATAACAGTGTTTCACTGCTGAACTTTTAGTTATGTCACTTAATTGAAGGTGTTTCATCATAAATGTAGGAAAAACCTGTGAAATAACAGTGTTTCACTGCTGAACTTTAAGTTCTGTCACTTTATTGAAGGAGTTTGATCGTAATTTTTTTAAATACTGAAAGTTGCCTTATTTTCACATACAGTAAAATAATAATACATCTATTTTATATAGCGCTTTTCCAGGTGCTCAAAGACGCTTCACATGGGCAGGAGAGACAAACTATGGCAAAACAAAAAAACAGAACAAAACAGAACAAAAATAATACATGACAAAATAAAATAAAACCGACAGAATTAGAGGTCAAAAGCAAGATTGAAAAGGTGAGTTTTGAGGGCTGATTTAAAAGATGTCAGGGTGTTTGCATCACGGATATGGCTGGGGAGGGCATTCCAGAGGGAGGGGGCAGCAGCAGCAAAGGCCCTGTCGCCCCAGGTCCGGAGCTTGGTCGTGGGAGGTGATGAGTATCTTATGTATTTTTACATACAATTCAATGTAATTTAACATTCAACACAATTAAGCAAATACATGTATTTAAAAAGAATTACCTGTAGAATAACTGAAGGTTTTTACTGTTTTTTAATTATATTATTCTCTTTTTTAACATTATTTAACATTACATTTAAAGTTTAACAGCAAAAAAACAGAAAGTAGCCTTATTTTCACATACAGTAAAATGATGTATATTCTAGGTGTTTTACATGTAATTTAACATTCAAGACAATTAAGCAATGGAATAATCCTGTAAAAAAAAGATAATTTCTTATTAAATCAATTTACAGATTACAACCTTTATTTAATGGTTAATATTTGTATTAAAGGTTATTTACTGTATTTTTATGGCATTTCCTGTATTTTTATGGCATTTACACTTAAAGTAGAAAAACAAAAGTAATCTGTAAAATAATACATTGAAAGTCCAGTAAAAATTTTTTTTTTTTAAGAGTGTAGCCTCATGCCAGAGAGAGAGAGTGACTGAAGTGAGAAGCCATGTTTTAACAGGTGTGTGGTGATCCATGATTGGGTGGTGGGTGATGGTTGTTGATTGAGTGTTGGAGTCTTGAAACCCATCCACCAATCGGTGCTGTGCTGCTATAATGGAAGGGCAGGCCTAGCAGGGACCAATGGTGGAGGACGGGTTCTGGCTGGAGGGAGGAGATAAAATGGAGAACACACACACATGGAGACACACACTGGGGAAGCACATACATTGGGATGTAACACCCCCATACATAAGACAAAAACATGTTTGACACATAACACATAACACCAACAAAACATGTTTTTCTTTTAACAAAGAGATCCCCATATCCGAGATAATATGTACTTCAAAGTAAAGAGCTATGAAAAAAACAAAACAACAAGCAGCCAGTACAACAATGACCCAGTCAACAGATAAGTCGACCGCACGAGAGTCTTAACTCCGAGATAGAGCATCCGCCAACACATTCTCGGACCCCTTCTCATGCTTTATTTCAAGGTTATAATTTTGGACTATGAGCGCCCAACGCATGAGGCGCTGATTGTGGTTGTACATCCGCGACAGAAATACCAATGGGTTGTGGTCAGTGTATACTACCACTGGTAACACGCTTGAACCGACATATACCTCAAAATGTTGCAATGCATACAACATAGCCAAAGTCTCCTTTTCAATAGTGGAATAGTTTAGTTGGTGTTTGTTAAATTTCCGGAAAAAATAACAAACCGGGTGACTGACACCATCGTGATCCTCCTGTAATAACACTCCTCCAGCTCCCACCCCGCTGGATTCCACCTCCAGCTGGAACGGCAGGAAGAAATCTGGAGCAGAGAGAACAGGGGAACTGCATAAGAGAGCTTTAACACCATCAAATGCATTTTGACAATCAGCTGTCCAAATGAATGGCTTGGACGGGCTACACAGGCCAGTGAGAGAAGTGACGACAGAATAAAAGTTTCAGCAAAAACCACGGTAATACCCAGCCATCCCAAGGAATCTACACAATTCCCGCCTAGTAGTAGGCACTGGAAAAGTTGTGATTGCAGGTATTTTTGCATCCACCAGATGCACTTGTCCTACCTGCTTACCAAGATAGGTAACCGTAGCCTTGCCAAACTCACACTAGGCAAGGTTAAGGGTCAGGGAGGCTCCAGCTAAGCGGTCAAAGACAGTTTGTAAGGTTGTCATGTGACAACGCCAGTTGGTCGAATTGACAACCAGGTCATCGAGATAGGCATTACAATTTGGAACACCAGCCAGGACTAGGTTCACCAGTCGCTGGAAAGTGGCCGGGGCATTACGTATTCCAAAAGGCATTACAGTATATTGCAAAAAATTGTCTGGAGTAACAAACGCAGAGATTTCCGAGGCACGGGGGGTCAAAGGGACCTGCCAGTAACCCTTTAACAAATCTAGTTTGCTAACATAGGTGGCAGATCCAAGGTTGTCAATACAATCTTCCATGCGGGGCAGTGGGAAGGAATCGGGCACGGTGACAGCATTTACCTTTCGAAAATCAGTACAAAATCTAGGAGTTCCATCCCATTTGGGAGCTAACAAGCAAGGTGAACTCCAGGGACTGCAACTTGGCTTGGCTAAACCATGTTTTAACAAATAGTCAACCTCCTGTTGCATCATGGCTCTCTTGGTGATGTTAACACGGTATGCATGTTGCTTGATAGGCATAGCATTGTTAACATTAATATCATGGGCCAATACAGAAGTACAGGAGGGAACATCACCAAACAGAGCCATGTAGGCCTGAATCAAAGTTGTGATGTCCTATCGCTGCTCCTCGGGTAAGTGTGCTACGTGAGTGGGCAGGTTCAATAACATCTCAGTGTTGGACAATCTAGCACACTGATGTGCTGCATTGCGCAACTCTAAGCCATCTACATCCTCACCACTAACGTTAGGAGAGTCCGGAACTATAGGAGTTGAGGCAACAGCAGAGACAGCCAGTCTGGCTGTCTGGTCTGAGGTCTTCACCTGCAGACTATCTCTGGAGAAATATGGTTTAAGCATATTGATGTGGCAAACACGAGAGTGACGTTTACGATCAGGGGTGCAAACTACATAGTCTGTATCACTTATTTTCTTGTCTATTGCATACGGTCCGGAAAAACGAGCGGAAAGAGCAGAGCCAAGGATAGGTAACAGGACTAGAACCTTATCACCTGGTTGGAAAGATTGAGAAAAAGCGTTCTCGTCATAGTGCCGTTTCCTAGTTCTCTGGGAAGAAGAGAGCGCTTCTTTTGCGAGAGAGCATGCCTGATGCAGTCGCTCTCGAAACTGGCTAACAAAATCTAGAACATTAGTGGGTGTGCTGGCACCCTTTGATATGAACTGTTCTTTAAGAACTTTCAGAGGTCCTCTAACAGTGTGCCCGAAAACGAGCTCAGCAGGACTGAAACCAAGAGACTCCTGTATGGTCTCTCGCGGAGCAAATAGAACAAGGGTGACACCCTCATCCCAATCTTTCTCTGTGTCTAAGCAATATTTACGCAACATGGACTTTAATGTCTGATGCCAACGTTCTAGAGCCCCCTGAGTTTCACGGTGGTAGGCACTGGACACTATATGTCGGATACCCAGGGACTGTAACACTTGCTCAAATAACCTAGACAGAAAGTTGGTGCCTTGGTCAGTATGTACTACCTTAGGCAGTCCAAACGTGGAGAAGAACTTGGTCAACACCTTAATTATTACAGGCGCTGTAATTTTGCGAAGAGGTATAGCCTCAGGAAAACGGGTGGCAGTACACATTACTGTCAACAAAAACTGATTGCCGGCTTTGGTCTTTGGCAACAGACCAACACAATCAACTATGACATGTTCAAATGGTTCACCGACCGCTGGTATAGGACAGAGGGGAGAAGGTGGAATTACCTGGTTTGGCTTTCCGGTGATCTGACAAGTACTACAGGTACGACAGTACTGTGCTACATCGGACTTCAAACCGGGCCAAAATAAATGTTGAAGTATTCTGTTTTAGTGACTCCCAAATGTCCAGACCAAGGGTGGTCATGGGCCAAGAACAGTACATGCTGACGATAAACTGCAGGGACAACAATCTGATAGACAGTGCTCCAGTCTGGTACCTGATCTGGTAGCCTTATATCTGATTGCGCATGCTCTGCCAGTCTAGTACCATGGGACCGCCATGTACGCATCAAAACTCCTTCGTCCACAAAATAAGAATGCAACTCTCTCCTCTGTTCTGTCTCAAGAGAAGAGAAACATTTTGCAAGAGAAGGGTCAGCCTTCTGGGCAGTAATTAGCATTTCACAAGTAACGGGTAACTTCAATGCATCGGAACTAGTTACAGTTGTCTGTGGGGGTACCTTACTATGAGTCGGTGGTTTGTCAGCGGTGTCAGAAGTTGGAGCCAGCAACTCCTCCCTGACAAAAGCTGAAGCAAAAACAGAGTCAGACAAATCAATTTCATCACCCCTCTTTTTCAATTGAGCCCGAGTGACAACACTTGCAGAAAAAACTTCAGGGACGTTCTGTGACAAGTCATCAGGCAGATAATCTGTGTCTGGTCCAACACTTCCAGCACAGCGTTCACCTGTCCTCCAGCTAAATCATTTCCCATGATAAAGGAAATGCCTTTAACTGGCAGAGGGTCTCACCCCTATTTTAAAGAAACCAGTGACCAAATCAGATTGTACATGAATACAGTGTAACAGGGCTGGCACGAAACCCATCTCAGTACCTTGAACTAGGACACTAGAACCACAGGAAGATTTCTCAGACAGAGGTAGTACATCAGAGAGGATAAAGGATTGTGAGGCTCCAGTATCTCGTAAGATCTGAACTGTACACTGATCTTTTGGATCCCCTGTCAAGGAAACTAAACCCTTGGAAATAAATGGCCTGAAACAAGGGTTGAGAACATCCTGATCATTGTGCATCTGTCGATCGGAACCAGGTGCCATTTTAATCAGACCAACCCCTTTTGGGTTGCCTAAAGTTCAGAGAGGACGGTTGCTGCTTACGTTTCAATGTTAAACAGTCAGAAATAACATGACCAGATTTATGACAGTAGTAACATGTCCGCTCCTCTTTTGAGCGTGGAGGTGACATTTTTGGTCGGGGGTGTGTGAATTCTGAATGGTTGGGGACAGAATGTTTCTGAGAGAAATCATGGGGGAGAAAGGAGTCACGCCTATCCACAAACACAGTTTTATGGGTTAGCGCAAACTCATCAGCTAATACAGCAGCCTGCTGCAGAGTGGACACTTTCTGCTCACTCAGGTAAATGACAATACGCTCTGGCAAACGATTCTTAAACTCTTCTAATAGAATGAGTTATCTGAGAGAGTTAAGATCTGAGGCCTTGCTTGCGGCACACCACTTATCAAAGAGTTCCCTTCTCTCTAGCAAACTCTACAAAGGTCTGGTTGGCAGCTCTCTTGTGATTGCGAAACCTCTGCCTATAAGCTTCATGCACAAGCTCATATGCACGAAGGATGGCAGCCTTCACAGTATCATATAATAAACTAACTTCTAGGGAAAGTGTTGAACAAACCTCTTGGGCTTTACCAGTCAATTTGCATTGAAGCAACAAAGGCCAGACCTCTCTTGGCCAGCGCAATGAAGCAGCAATACGCTCAAACACATTAAAATAAGTATCAACTTATGTCTCTCGGAACGGAGGCACCACAGCAATGTGTTTACTTATATCAAAAGTGTGTGAAGAATAAGCTGTGGAGGAGGACATACCAGGGCCTTGTGGAGGAGTTGGTGTAGCAGAGTTGGATTCACTCCTTAGGACTTCCAGCTCCAACCTCCGCAGTCTGAGCTCTTTTTCCACTTCATGCTCAAGCTCCAACCTACGAATGTTAACAGCTCTTTCATTTTCTGACTCAAGCTCCATCCTACGAAGCCGATACTACGCATCACGTGCTTGTGCCTTCTCCTGAGCCTCCATCTGGAGACGTGCTATTCTAACCTTGACCTGGGCCCCCTCTCGAGACCCAGTTGACACAGGAGAGGCCAAGTGAAAATGTGGCAATGTGACTTTCACACCTGCCTTCTCAGCACTTTCCATATGAGCTTGCTCCGCAGATGCAGAAGGCTGTGCTTAAGTAGGTTCACCAGGAGAACTTGCATGTTCATCAGAGACCACAGGTAAAACAAGCGTCCCCTGCTCCAACAGCTTACCTACCACAAGACACCTGATATCATGCTTAAGAAGCTTTTGAACTGAGAATTGAAAATGGGTGGCAATCTCCACTAAGTCTGCCTTACGGCAGCTATCCAGGTCTCCCCAAGTAGGATTGTTCAAGAATTTTCCCAGATAAAAAGTACTAACTGCCATTTTAAACACAAATTATTTACTATACAAGTGTAAACAAACACAGTTCACCAAATCCATCAATCAACAATGAACACGGGTTACAGAATCCTGGCAGAGCCCCCATTTATGTTACGACCCCAGTGGGTCTAATGGTAAAGGGCTGTAACATAACAGTTGGTTGAAAGAAATGATGGACCACGTTTGTAAACAACAATGATATTTATTAAGAAATGCAAAGGAAGCACACGTAGCTCAAGGGTGAGCCCAGGCCAAAACAACAAACAAACACCACTATACTCCAAATAAAGCAACCTAATCTATGGTAAAAGAAATTACATTACCTAAACTACCCTTACCTAACCAAAACAGGAGAAAACAATATCCAAAGGAAATGGCAGCTCACCCCATCTGTGCTTCCTGAGAAAGAGAGAAAAACACATTAACACTTTGATCGCCAGTCTTAAATTCATAATTTACCATCCTCCGCCAGCCCTATTTAATATGGAGAAGTTCCCCTTCTTTGCAGGGCTATAACTTTTTAAATTGTATTGCTAAATTGACATTACTATGGCCCATTCAACGTCCTATATCTATTGTTCAGGGTGTAGCAACGTTATACTTTTTCATTCACATATTCATACTAAAATACGGTCTAAAATATAAGTATGTTTTTATCGTTTTCTGCAGCTTTCTCCAGAACGTGATTTATAGCCCCAAATGCATTATATTGATGATGAAATACAGTTTGATAGGAATCTGCGCGAGATAAAAAATGTCAAATGGACGTGCTTCTAGAAGTTACTACTGATCATCTGATGTTGACCGGATGGGGGGGGGTTGTTTATAATTCCGTGGACAACGTTAGATGATTCATCTAGTGTGGGTGATATGATCATCAGAGCAGTTTATATGGAACACGTTAAAAAAAAACACTGAATCTTACCGTAGCTTCCTCATAGCGTTGGGCGATGAGCGTGGAGCAGAGATATTCCTATTATGAGATGCAGAAATATGCGATCCATTTCCAGGTTGTATAATAGTATATACGTCCAAATCATGTTGTTTATCGGGTTATTGGTAACGGATTGCTATCCGTTGTGTCTAGCTCGAGTCCTGGTACTATTACCGAGTGATCGGACCGAATTGAAATGAGCACCAGCTTCCATTTCCTGTTTCCGCTCTGGCCGATCCGCCGATCGGCCACCAGATGGCGCTCTTGAACCGTTGGAGAGTTGAGAGGGGATCAACAGTATATCGCAAGTGTCCGGGGGAGAAATATGATTTCTATCACAGATTTTTGAAATATTGATATCAAAGATGTGGTACGGCGTCTTTGGCAGAATGAGCATGGCGAGGAAAGACGTGGTACGGCGGTTTTGGCGACCATAGTGTTAATGATACATACAACAATGGCAGAATATATACAAAAACAAACTATAGCTAACAATGCTCTCTCTGTGGCCATACACACACAAGGCAATTTCCACTAAGCACAAAGGGCAATAAACGAAATGCAAATATCAAAGTCAATGTCACAAAGTAACACTAAGCCTAGCCTCATGCCAGAGAGAGAGAGTAGGCGTGTTCAAGATGGGATAGGCGGACGCAGATCTGCGCAGGTTTTACTACGGCCTCGCCAAGCGCGTTGCATGCCGGTTAGAATGTTGTCCGACTTACTCTGAAAATCTGACGAGACGAGGTACGGAAATATCGCGGGACCGAGCCACGCACAGCCTTCAGAGCGAGGCGCCACAGTACCTCTCACCCGGCTGCTCCACGCAAATCCATGATGGGGAACGACTTGCTGTCGTTGCGCAAAGCGCCTATTGGCTCAGAAAAGTTGTCACCTGGTTGTCACCACCAGCCACGCCCACAAGAGGAAGTTATGAGACGTTTGATTGATTGATTGATTGAAGACTTTATTACAGTACGGGTCCCGTCTACCCGTCTATCAGATATATTTATTATTATTATTATTATTGGATACAGGAGTTTGGGTACCAAGACCTTCTTCAAATAAAGTTTTCATTCATTCATCATATCATCATGATAAACTTCAAGTTGCGTGTTGTGTGTGCGCACACTGCGGTGGCCAGGAACGCGCAACAAGATGGTATACATTATGGTATATGATTTATGAATAGTATATTCCACTATCAGTATATGGTGTGCTGTACATTTGAATCTAATCTAATTTAGCACACGGCCATCGCATTATAATGAGCTGGACAGTATGTGTAATGTGTGTGGTGGTGACGTGAAAGCGTATCTGCCATGCGAGACTAGACGAGAGGCTCTCGTAAAATCTGAAGTGTCCGACGTTCTGACTCCTCCCCCGGCTGCACTCGGCTACTCTCGTCTACTTTCGAGGCGAGCCGAAATCCATCTCGAACAAGCCTAGTGACTGAAGTGAGAAGCCATGTTTTAACAGGTGTGTGGTGATCCATGATTGGGTGGTGGGTGATGGTGGTTGATTGAGTGTTGGAGTCTTGAAACCCATCCACCAATCGGTGCTGTGCTGCTATAATAGAAGGGCAGGCCTAGCAGGGACCAATGATGGAGGACTGGTTCTGGCTGGAGGGAGGAGACAAAATGGAGAACACACACACATGGAGACACACACTGGGGAAGCACATACATTGGGATGTAACAGGCTGGTATACAACGTCCAGGGTTTAAATCATGTATATTCATCTTTCATCTTTTTAATTTCATGAGTGGCTCAAGTGGTTTGGGAGGTAGAGCAGTCGTCTGGTAATACAGAGGTTCCCGGTTCAACATGTCAAAGTGTCCTTGAGCAAGACACTTAACCCCTAATTGCTCCCGATGAGCAGGTTGGCACCTTGCATGGTCGCCTCTGCCATCGGTGTGTGAATGTGTGAGTGAATGGGTGAATGTGAGGAACAAATTGTAAAGCACTTTGGATAAAAGCTGTTATATAAATGCACCATTTATCATTTTATAAATGCACCATTTATCAAGTGGCCCTTCTTGCATATTAGCCCAAATTGCCACGAATGTGGTTTCCTGATGGTTCTTTGCACAGAATAATGAAATCTGGAACTGCAATCTGATCACTCAGCTCACACTTAACCACCTGGACAAACATATCTCACCTGGTGTGACCGGATGTTCAAATTCCCATTCCAGAAGTCGCATGTTAAGACTAGTGAAACCATGGCCTTGGATAATGCATTGTGTTTGTCACAAACCTATTTTAAAAGGCAATACAGAGGCCTTGTATTTTCCATGGAAAATCAAATATCTTCCTTTCTGCATGTATATGTATATATACATATCAGAAAAGAAAAGTCACAATCAGTGTGTGAATGAATGAATGAATGAATGAAAACTTTATTTAACAGATTGCAGAATGGGTACAATACAGTACGGCTCAATACACACAATTGTTAAGGGGATGCAGACCAGAGAAAGACGTTTGTCTTGTTTACATCAGGGTCCCCCATTTTCAATTCATAGTGACATTTATGACATACACAACATACATGACATTTATGGCATAGGGACATACATGACATACAGGTATTTAGTACTGTTACATTTGTGACATATACGTTATGCAAATATACAGTACTGTTACCCATAGATCCTGACAGAGTATATACATATGATGGGGAGGGGACTGTACATTAGGAGGGGGTGGGTGGGTGGGAGAGAAATATACATATGGTGGGGAGAGAATATATACATACAGTGTTGTGTCAAGGACCCCCAAATTGATATACATTAGCACATGAATGTGAATATATATTACATTTAAACACAAACATACTTAAAATTTGTAATTATTATTTATAAACACATTTTTTATTATATTTATAGCGGTCAAATTCCACTATTATAGAAAAATCCAAAACCACTTCTTTCTTCTTTCTTCTTCTTTCCACCAGGGGGTGTGGCACCCGAGCGCCCTCTATGGACCAGCCGCAACTGCCCTCTCGGTTGGTGTGAGTGACCTACTAGCAAACGCTACTGGTCTCCCTCTCTGTGTCAGGGCAGCTCCCAGGCCTGTGTCCGACGCATCACACTGTAGAGTCAACTCATCTTCCTGGTCATAGTACTTCAGAACCGGTGTGTTCACTATTTCGTTTTTCAGCCTTTGAAATGACTGCTCTCGTATGTCGGTCCATTCCCACATGTTCTCTTTGTTTGTGAGTTGTCTCAAACTCTCACAATCTTCTGACAGATGAACGTAGAAATTTTACTACTAGTCTCTGTACTCCTTTTACATCCGTCAGCCTCGGCATCTCCCTGATTGCACGCACTTTCTCTGGGTCAATCCACTGATCCTCAGCTGTCAGCAGGTGTCCAATGTAGGGTACTTCTGTTCATCGTAACTTGAATTTTTTCTGCATTTAGTTTGATGTTTTCTTCCTTCCACCAGGAAGCGTCTGCGTTTCTCATCGATCTCTCTGTTTGCCTCCTCCTCTGTCGCTATTTCACCTGTGACCAACACATCATCTGCAATGATGTATATTCCATTTAAGCTCTCCAGCGCATGCATGAGCTTCCTTTGGAAGACTTCTGGTGCTGGGCTTATTCCCATCAGCATTCTTAGCCAACGGAACCGGCCAAACGGGGTGGCAAATGTGGTGAGGTAGCTTGACACTTCCTCCAGTCTGACGTGCCAGAAGCCGTGCTTTACATCACAGACTGTGAATATTTTAGCCTTTGAAATTTCAGGGAGGATGTCATCAATTGTAGGGAGTGGAAAATTACTCCTTTTAAGTGCCAGATTCAGTGGTTTCGGGTCTATACAGATCTTCTGCTTCCAATTCGGTTTTGGCACTGAGATCATGCTACTTATCCAGCCTGTGCTCTGCTCCACAGGTGCAATGATCCCTCTCCTCTCTAGGTCCTTTATTTCCTCTTTAAGAGGTGCCATCATAGCAACTGGCACTCTGCGCATTGGCAGTTTCACTGCTGGTACACTGTCGTCTATTTCAATGCGATATTCTACCTCAAAACAGCCATCGCTGGTGAACACATCTCCGGATTCCTTTTTAATATTATCCATCGATATGTGTTTGTCACATTTGTCCTTGTCTGTCATAGGACCCAGTTCTTTTTTTACTTTGCTGTCAAGGCCAGACTATTCTCCTACTAAACTTTAATCAGCTTCATGGTTTCATTGGCCTTCCTGCCTAGTACAGGAATACTGTCTTCCTTGTCTACCACTTGAGACTCCAGTCTGTACAGTTTATTGTTTCGGGGGTTTCTTACCCTGACCATACATTTTCCAAGTGGACACAACTTGGCAGCTCCACAGTCTATCTGGAATTTAACCAGTGTTTTCTCTATCATCATACCTGCAAAGAGCTGCTGGCCCCGCCAGATCCATGTACAGCTAAAACTCCTCCCTCCAACTCTTCCATGTCCTCGCTAGGTTGGAGGAGTCTACATCCAGTGGTGTCTGAGGTTTCAGTCCTTCCATCCCTAGTCCTGACTGTAGTCTCTTCAAAGCTTATTAGCTACCGTTGCAGAACACACACATTCATTCACACAACCCCTCCACACACACATGCATAGATGAGTGCACACTCACTTATACATGTTGGCAAATATCCATTCCTGCACTTTGCGGACACATTACACACACATATGTACACATGGCCATTGATGTACACACACATCTACACTCAAATGCACTCTCTCTATCTCTCTCTCTCTCTCTCTCTCTCTCTCTCTCTCTCTCTCTCTCTCTCTCTCTCTCTCTCTCTCTCTCTCTCTCTCTCTCTCTCTCTCTCTCTCTCTCTCTCTCTCTCTCTCTCTCTCTCTCTCTCTCACACGTGTGTACATGCTTACAGTATGCTGCCTTAACATGGATGCAGATTATAGACGGCAAACCGGACGTAGTTTTATGATTGATTACGATGATTTGATTTTATGACTTGAAATCGTACTGATACTTTGCTATAAAGATTATATAAGGTAGCCGGCTAACAGAGCTGGCCAGAATACCAGGAAATATATGCTAGGGTGACCAAACGTCCTCTTTTGCCCAGACATGTCCTCTTTGCCTTGCTAAAAAAGGCATTTCCAGACTCTGACACTGCCAAAAAGTTCAGTATTGCGTGCACTAAAACCGAAGCCATTGTCAATAGCGCCCCACTCGATTGATGTCGCACTTGAAGCACTCAAATCCAGTACTGTGGTGTTTCTACCACAGAGCAGTGAAAATATTCCCAATCATAATCCAGTACTTTGACTGGAAGAGGGGTGGCATGAAAACAAAATTAATCGAGGTTAAAGACACACCAAATGAGACAGCAGAAACCATTGCACAATATCTCATTGAAACATTGGCAAAAAAACATTTGTCTGAAAAATGCATTGTATTTACTGGCGAGACGCGACAATTGCAACACACACTTTGGAGGAATCCGACGTGATGAAGGGGGAACGAATGTGTTTGCAAATTTGAATAGGTTGCTGCAGAACAACACTCTGATCGGTGTGTGTTGCTGCAGAACAACACTCTGATCTGTGTGTGTTGAATAATTGTGTTGAATAATTGTGTTCATCATGGGACAGACACAATAGATGTTGACCTTGAGAATATCATGTTCAAAATCTACCAGTACTTCCACATTTACACTGTGCGCACTGAGAGCCTGAAGGAGTAGGCTACTGTGATTTAGTTGACATTGAATACAGAAGGATGCTTTCTTTGCATTGTTCCGAGGCATTGAGAGGATGATACAGATGTTGACAATATACAAAGAGATTATTTGTTAAAGCTGGATTTTCTATTTTCTATTATTTCATATATTTTGTTATTTATTTTTGTCCAGTAAGACTTGAAAAGAGAGCTATTATTCTGTTACAGGTTGATTTTGTAGTTATTCTTGTGCCATTGAGATTTGTCAGAGATAATAGGCATAATACAACATGTTGATTGTTGAGTAACTTTGGTTTGGTGTGTCTTTGGTTATAGATAGATATTATTGTGTTATATACAGTAAAATAATCTAAATAATAATTGTATATCCATACAAATATATTAAAACAATAATGCATCTTTGAGTAAACTTTGAGTATCATTAAGTATCTCGAGGCTGGGGGCAGCATGTCCTCTTTTTTGGAAATCAAAATCTGGTCACCCTAATATATGCAGAGTTTGTTATGCGATATTAATGAACTAACGTTAGTAGATAAATAAACAATATTACTCTAAATATACTCTCCACCTATGTTATCACTTTCAAAGCACAAAACACACGTTGTGGCATTTACCACTCTACTGGCCAGGCGGCTGATTCTGTTTGATTTCGATTTTGATTTGAAGTCTTTATTTCGAACATGCAATGAATACAACAAACAATAACAAAAAGCAAAACAACTCAATCTGCATGTTCGAAAAGGAGTAGGAAGAAGTATACACTTATTTAATCCTACACCTTTTCCACTAATCAAATGAGTGTACTATTTTAAACATAAAAAAGAAAAGAAAAAAAAATATATATATGCAAAACAAAAAACAAAAACTATATATGTATAAAATAAAATAAAATAGAAAACAAAATAAAAATGTAAACACCCGTGAATATCAAGTCCCTTCCTCATCCCTGTACCTTGTGAACATAATTTCCTTATACATCAGTTTGAATTGTCTCATGTTTGGACATTGCTTTAGCACCACATTTAGACTGTTCCACAGTTTCACTCCACATATCGAGATGCAGTGTTTTCTCATGGTAGTGCGTACGTTTAGCACCTTTAAATTGTGTTCTCCCCTCATATTATAACCCCCCTCCCTATCAAAGAACAATTCTTGAATGTTTCTTGGAAGTGCATGACTTTTTGCTTTATACATTAATTGTGCCGTTTTAAATTCCACAAGATCATTTAACTTCAATGTCTTTGACTCCAAAAACAATATGTTAGTGTGATCACGATAACCTGCAATGTGAACTATCCTTATGGCCCTTTTTTGGGGTATAAAAAGTGGTTGTAGTGTAGACTTATAATTGTTTCCCCAGACTTCAGCACAGTAATTTAATGTAGAGTGATTTTCTATCCAGAATGTTCTTTACTTTACTCATGACTGAAATGCTTCGTGAGAGTTTAGATTGGACATGTTTTATGTGAGGTTTCCAACAGATTTTATGGTCTATTATTACACCTAGGAATTTATTTTCATAAACTCTTTCAATAATCACATCATTTATTTTAACTTGTACCTGAGTATCCAATCTACAGTTTCCAAACAACATAATTTTAGTTTAGCTCAAGTTCAATGATAATTTGTTTCTATCAAACCATTCCTTCAATTTCTTCATTTCAGATGTGATGACCTCTAAAAGCTGCTGGACATTCTCACCAGTGTCACCATTAGTGTCATCCGCAAATAAAATACATTTAAATATATTGGATACTTTACATATCTTGTTAATGTACAAGATGAACAGTTTTGGACCCAACACTGACCCCTGGGGGACACCACAAGCAATGTCCAAACATTCAGATTTATAATCTCTCATTGTCACAAATTGTTGTCTTTTATTTAGATAGCTTCTCACCCAGTCCAATACTACCTCCCTGATCCCATATCTCTCCAATTTCCTGATTAATATATCATGATTAATAGTATCAAATGCTTTTTTTAGGTCAATGAATACTCCAGCTACATGTTTTTTTTTTTATCTATGGAATTTGTGATTTTTTCAATGAGTTCTATTAACGCTAGTGATGTTGACCGGTGTGTTCTGAATCCATACTGGCTATCGGTGAGTAAATTATGTTTATCAATGAATTTATCTAATCTGTTGTTGAAGAGTTTTTCTAATATTTTTGAAAACTGAGGAAGTAGAGAAACAGGCCTATAATTTGTGAAGTGGTGTTTATCTCCAGTCTTGAACAGAGGTATGACTTTTGCTATTTTCATTTTATTCGGAAATCGACCAGTTTTGAATGATAAATTGCAGATGTACGTGAGTGGTTTTGAAATCCCACTAATGACATTTTTTTACTATTTTCATATCTATTTCATTACTGTCTGTAGATGTCTTGTTTTTACATTTATTAGTAGTTTCTATAATTTCATTTTCATCTACCGCTTCCAGAAACATTGAACTAGGATTTCTTTCAATGTAATTGTCTTTTATGTCTTCAGGAGTCACTGGATCTGGGATTTTCCCGCTAATTCTGGTCCAATATTTACAAAAAAAATATTAAAGTTGTTAACCACATCATCCATATTGCTAATAGTTTGATCCTTTTCCATAAAATACTGAGGATAGTTTATTTGTCTTGATCCATTCCTGATAATACCATTTAATATCTTCCAACCACCTTTAATATTATATTTGTTGTTATCTAATATTCTACTATAATGATCCTTCTTACATCTTCTCATAATATTAGTCAACTTATTTTTATATTTCTTATATTTATTTTCTGCCTCTTTAGTTCTATGTTTTATAAATTCTCTATATAGTGTATTTTTCTTTTTACATGCATTCTGTAATCCCCTTGTGATCCATGGGCTGTCTGTGTGAGGATTGGTTATTTCCCCACCACAGGCTTCTTAAAGCCCAACCTCCAGGTTAAACCCTACTGATCAATTATGGGTAGTTTACATCATTGGTATATAATTTCATTATTTATTTTTTTCCATTTGACACCGGAAATGCCACTCTGAAAGAGTTAAAAAGGTCCACGCACGAATAACATGCACGCGCAAATCAAAAAAGCTTATCAAACGCCGACGTCACAACAGGACAACAGGTGCATATTAATGAGCCGAATCTAAAAGCTTATCAGACGCTAGCACCTAGCACGGCCGTGACGTCACTTCAGGAAACGTATGCCTTATGTCCGTCCGGGTCATAGTACTAGATCAATGGTGGCTCACTCGGTGCATCACAGTTAGCCTATATCTCCGCCGTCCCTGCTACAGTCGACTCGGGACCACTACACTCACTGACATTAGCCTATAGCCCGCCGTCCCTGCGGGTGGTTCTCTCCTCTTTGTGTGCCCCCGTCCCCGCGGAGGAGCTTGTGGACTCGACAACAGCGGCGGCCGCAGGGCGCCGGAGCCCGCAGCGATAGTTAGCTCATAGCTATCGTGTAACACTAGCCTTTACGGGCTCGAGCACCCTACGGCTGCCGCCGCCGTCGCGTCCATGGGCCCCCCGGCAGGGCACCCGTGGGGACGGGGTGTACAGAGAGGATAGAACCATTTTGGGTCGGCCGTTCATGCCGGCCAGCGAGCCGGATGTCGGGATATGTTGTTAGCACAATAGCTACCAAGCTAAGCTATGTTATCTACTAACGTTATAAACACAATATGTGTACAACGACACAATGATTTACATTATTACAAATATGGTAACGTGGTTGTGGCTTTTACAAATAATGGTTAGCTTTAGAGATGGATGGATGGCTATAATCACGGAGCAATAGTGAGGTGAAACAGATACATTTAATTCGGCTAGTAGTAGCAAGCATATATCTATGGTAGCAAGGCTCTCTGCCTGCCACTAGCTGTGTGACTCTCAGCGCCCCCTGGTGAGCCCCCTGGTGCCCTGCACCTGTTGTGACGATCATTTCGATTACACACGCACGTTATGAACCATTGATTAAAATATGCACGTGCGTGGTGATTGTGTTGGGCAGACAAAATGTTTGATAAAAACGCTAAAACTGGGTCAATTTCAATACTTTTTTTCCCCTTCTTCATGAAAGCCACTGTTGGCCTAGTCCACATTGTTTATTGAACAAAAATACAACGTGGAGGTTGACCTTTAAAGTACTGTGATGATTGGTCCGTTCCCCGCCACACGCTCCGTTCCTTTAAGGTACTGTGAGGATTCTGTGATGATTGGTCCGTTGCCGAACGCACACTTCTAAGTCAAGTATCAATTACCATCACGCACCTGAGGTGTGTTCTAATCAGCGCCCCAGAGGCTTCATATACTCTGACCTTCTGTCATTCGATGCCGGGTCGTTTTGTGTACTACTGTTTTGAATTACACCTGCATACACCTGCCTTCCCTGTCGCTGTTGCTGTCTTTTGCTCTCCAGGGCCCTCATTCATCAACGTGGCGTAGAAAATGTTCTATTTCCACACGTAAGCACAGAATGTAGAAAAAAAACGGGATTCACCACACGTGCGTACGCAGGTTCTACGCACACCTGTCTTGATAAATATGACTTTGATCCTACGTTTGAGCTCGTGCACTGTTTTAAGTATTTGCATACCAGAACCGCCCCGATTAACCATATACGGTAATGGAATACCCCCATGAAATGTGGAAAAATGGACTAAGCCGAGGGAAGCGTGTTATGTGACAGGCTGACAGACGTGTACACGTAGATGTCGGATATGATATCTATTAACCATTGCTGCCTGGGCAGCGCAAACACTAATAAAGACCGTGCTGGAATATGACTGCCTTTTCCCGTTTTGTTTGATTAATACCCAGGGATTAAAGTTCTCCTCAATTTTATTCCAAATCGCGACGGATTTTCCGTCAATTTTCTACCTGCTGCATATGATTTCTAGAGTCATACAATCTATTTTGATGTCAGTATTGGGTAGCCTATATAAACAATAATACGAGAGCATATACAAGAACAATGAATCTCACTGCCAATGATGTAGCGATACGCCATGTGTAGCCTGCCTATATGTGATCAATACAAACTTGAACTTGAATTCCATCATGTCTGTGTGCGGGTCACTGCGGGAACTCACAAGGCTGTTGTCACAATGTAAATAAGAACGTGCACTGAAAAGTTACAGTATGTAGTTGGTTGATTATTTGTATGACAGTCAGTAAACCCTTGCAAAAAGTATCCGTTTTATTTAATGAATTGAAAACATTCAGCATCGCCTTCCTCCCGGCATGCAGCAACAACATGTATCAGGCAAATGCGCATCGCAACATTGACTTAGTGGAATCCCTTTCTATTCACATAACTGCATTTGTGATGGAGCTTTGACAGCTACAGTAACAGTCTATTGCTCGATCCATCTCCAATATCACGATGGACCGTGCCGGTGGCAAAGACCCGAGGGTGGAGAGGATCTTGAATGAATTCCATCATCATATTTATATGTTGTGTGTCTGTCCACTATGTCTGTTACTTTGTTATTCCCCCCCCCCCTATCTATGTAAAGCGACCTTGGGTCTCTTGAAAGGCGCTATATAAAATGAAGCTATTATTATTATTGTTATTATTATCACATCTGAGCGGGAGCTCACAAATAGACTGTTAGTCTCAGTGAAGTTTCAACGGAGGTCATCTATTCTAACCAACAAATTGAAGTAGAAAGCATTTCGTGACCAATCTTATTTGGAAACATGAAACACAAAATAATTCGCTTTTTATTTGAAACAATATTTAATCGCGTTTGGAGGTTGGTGTTTTGCGTCTGCCCCCCCGTGCCAAACAAGCAGGCCAACCTCTTGTTCGCGTGTGAGCCCGTTATAATTACACTACTGTCGCTATTTTATAATGAACTATAATGAATTACGGGTCATACAGAAGTTGAACACTAATGCACGGAAGCTTATTTCCGCCTTGAAACTAATGCAGAACTGAGGAGCGCTTATGCCGTAGTAACGATGTTCTACCACTGGGCGTCAGCTAAGTGTGCTCCGAGCTGTGCGTACACATAAGCACAGAGTCAAGTTCAAGTTGAAATTGATGAATCCCACTCTTTGCTTAGAAATGGTCGTACGCACAGGTTAAGCACAAATCTGTGCGTAAGTCGGGTTGATGAATGAGGGCCCAGGATCTTTTGTGGAGAACTGCTGTGGAGAACCTGGTTCCCCGTTCCGAGCTACGCCTCGTAATCTGCCCGCTTCTCACGTTGCGCTCTGGTGAGTTTTTGGAAACTATCTTTTGGATTATCAGTTTTTTTGTGTGTTTGGTGAACACCGAAGAGATCCCGTTTTTGTTTGTACTGGACTCACCTAATTTTTGTGTTAGATTAACACTGAAGATACCGTATTGTTTTTTCTCTGGACTCTGCTAACTTGTGTGTGGTACACCGAAGATCAAGTCACTTGGATTTATACTGGATCAGTCACCTCTCTGCCTCTGTGTGTGCGCTGGGCTAACTCTGATTTCTCTCTCTCTCCGTTTCCACTGGGAGTGAAAGCTGGGAGGATCTGCAGAGCCGCTTCAACGTCACTAGCCAATTCCTCACCACTACCTACTGGGGGTATCTGCAGAGCCGCAACAATCTTCACATGCCAGATTCCCCGTTTGTTCGATTGCTCTACTTCATTCCATCTTGTGACTCTGTAAATAAATACGCCCTTGCTTTGGCTAACTCTGAACTTCCTCTCTGTGCCGTTGCGTTTGAGGTCAGTTACAAACCCTAACATTACGACCCAACCATGATGACCTCAGCCGACACAGAGAGGGTTAGGGCAGCGTTGGCGGTCCAGATCGAGTTGGTAAACGACCACACCCAACAGTTGGGTGCGGCTGCGGCCGCTTTACAGGACCTCCGGGCCGAGGTCCAGCTTATTCTGGATGCCATTGGCACTCAGGAGTATCAGCAGGCTGTTGCTCTGCACCAGCTTCAGGCTCTCCGTACATCATTAAACACTCTGCTTTTGACCCCACCTGTCCCAGGAGTCTCGGCCAGCTCACCACCCGCGGCAGACCTCGCACCTCGGGAGCCCCGTCTCTCCGAACCACATCTGTTCAATGGTAACTTCGAGGATTGTGCCACATTCATCATGCAATGTGAGTTGGTCTTCCTTCATCAACCCAGCCGTTTTTCGTCAGAGGGATCCCGAGTAGCCTACATGACTAACCTGCTCACGGGCCAAGCAGCACAGTGGGTTACTGCCTCCTGGGCAATGGGGGCTGATTTCTGTTTTTCCTACCCAGACTTCGTGGCAGAGCTCCGCAGGGTTTTTCACCACCCAGCCCGTGGCCAGGACCCAGGAGCTCGGTTGGGCACCTTCCGGCAGGACAGTGGCAGTGTCAGAGACTACACGCTGGAGTTCAGACTGGCCGCAACGGAGAGCGGTTGGAACGATCAAGCGCTTCGTCTCACCTTCCTGAGGGGGCTCAACGACGCAGTAAGGGACCAGCTCGCGACCCAAGAGGAGCCCGATTCTCTCGAGGGCCTGATCAGCCTCGCTATCCGCATCGACGGACGCCTCCGGGAGAGAAGGCGTGAGCGAGCACGACGGGGACCCCCAGACGTACCCCCCGAGTACCACGACCTCAAGGAGGTTTTCAGTAAGTCCAGGGCTCAGGTCTTTCCGCCATACCGGCCTTACGACTGTGCCATCGACCTCCGCTCAGGGGCTCCCTTTCCCGGAGGCCGCCTCTACAGTGCTGACCGTCCTGCCCCCTCTGTGACTGGTGGGTTTTTTCCCTCCCGAGCCGTGACCGAGGAGGAACCCATGCAGCTGGGACGCAACCGCCTTAGCCCGGCCGAACGGGAGTCCAGGCTCAGGTCCGGCCTTTGCCTCTACTGCGGCCGGGATGGACACTGTGTCTCCAATTGCCCTACCCGGCCAAGAAGACCAGGCTCGCCGGGATCCCGGGAGATCCTGGTGAGCCGTTTTTCCTGTTCCCCCACCCGTGCACCACCTAACCGTCTGGCGGACGTCACCCTAGCCTGGGCGGACCAGCGGGCGACGGTGGGTGCACTCATTGACTCTGGTGCTGATGGGAGTTTCATGGACGTTGGGTTTGCCACCCGGGCCAACATTCCACTTGAGGACCTCGAGAGGCCCTTGGAGGTCTTCGCGCTGGATCATCGCCGCCTGGCTGACGTCACTCAACGCACCTGTCCAGTCCTTCTCACCATTGCTGGTAACCACGTTGAGAGACTCCAGTTTTTCATCACCAGCTCTCCTCTTGTCCCTGTGGTCCTGGGCAGGCCTTGGCTCGCGCTGCATGAGCCCCACGTCGCCTGGTCCTCCGGCACCATCAGGGGGTGGGGCCCCTCCTGTCGTGCCCAGTGTCTTCAGGTGCCGTCCAGCCCCCTCACCGGGTCCCAGTCCCCGTCTCCGGCCTCCCTCGCCGGTCCTCTGTCCCCGTGCCCGGCCTCCGCTGTCGGGCCCCAGTCCCCGTCTCCGGCCTCCCTCGCCGGTCCTCTGTCCCCGTCTCCAGTGCCCCTGATCGCCAACTTCCTTCGGTCCCGTCCGGGCAGGCCGGGGCCGAGTGGGTCGCCGGGTGGCTCCCGTGGAGGTGGGGGTACTGTGAGGATTGGTTCTTTCCCCACCACAGGCTTCTTAAAGTACTGTGATGATTGGTCCGTTCCCCGCCACACGCTCCGTTCCTTTAAGGTACTGTGAGGATTCTGTGATGATTGGTCCGTTGCCGAACGCACACTTCTAAGTCAAGTATCAATTACCATCACGCACCTGAGGTGTGTTCTAATCAGCGCCCCAGAGGCTTCATATACTCTGACCTTCTGTCATTCGATGCCGGGTCGTTTTGTGTACTACTGTTTTGAATTACACCTGCATACACCTGCCTTCCCCGTCGCTGTTGCTGTCTTTTGCTCTCCAGGATCTTTTGTGGAGAACTGCTGTGGAGAACCTGGTTCCCTGTTCGGAGCTACGCCTCGTAATCTGCCCGCTTCTCGCGTTGCGCTCTGGTGAGTTTTTGGAAACTATCTTTTGGATTATCAGTTTTTTTGTGTGTTTGGTGAACACCGAAGAGATCCCGTTTTTGTTTGTACTTGACTCACCTAATTTTTGTGTTAGATTAACACTGAAGATACCGTATTGTTTTTTCTCTGGACTCTGCTAACTTGTGTGTGGTACACCGAAGATCAAGTCACTTGGATTTATACTGGATCAGTCACCTCTCTGCCTCTGTGTGTGCGCTGGGCTAACTCTGATTTCTCTCTCTCTCCGTTTCCACCGGGAGTGAAAGCTGGGAGGATCTGCAGAGCCGCTTCAACGTCACTAGCCAATTCCTAACCACTACCTACTGAGGGTATCTGCAGAGCCGCAACAATCTTCACATGCCAGATTCCCCGTTTGTTTGATTGCTCTACTTCATTCCATCTTGTGACTCTGTAAATAAATACGCCCTTGCTTTGGCTAACTCTGAACTTCCTCTCTGTGCCGTTGCGTTTGAGGTCGGTTACAAACCCTAACAGTCTGAGTGTTTATGTTTACTGCTATATTCTTTTATTGGACAATGTTTGTGATATAGTAAGTTAAATATAGATAAGAATGTTTCATATGCTTTATCAGTGTCATCCTCTTTATATACTATCTCCCAATTTTGTAGTAGCAAATCATTTTTAAAAGCGTTCATTGATTCTTCAGTCCTTACTCGTTTAAATTGTAGTTTATTGTCCTGCTTGTTTTCTGTGTAATTGTTGTCATAAACTGTAAAAACTGGTAAATGGTCGCTGATGTCATTTATTAGTAATCCACTCACTGTATTGTTTTCTATAATGTTCGTAAATATATTGTCTATCAGAGTGGCACAATGGGATGTGATTCGGCTGGGTCTTGTGATTTTTGGATAAAGGCTCAAACTATACAATGTGTTGATGAATTCCTCAGTCATTTTATGTTTGTTTGGATTTAAAAGATCAATGTTAAAATCCCCACAGATGAAAATAGCCTTTTGATTATTGTTTATATACATTTCTTCCATCCAGTCCTTGAAAACTTCAATATTCGAACCTGGTGCTCTATATATACAGCTCACAATTATATTTTTCTTTTTTTCTACACATATTTCTATTGTTATACATTCTAATAAATTATCAATCACATTTGCCATTTTTTCTACAATCTTATAATTCAAGTTATTATCCACATACACAGCCACTCCTCCTCCACTCTTATTTTTTCTGTTCATATAGTTGAGTTCATATCCGACCATTTCAAAATCCATTCCCTTTTCCTCGTTCATCCAAGTTTCTGAAATGGCAATTATGTTAAATGGTTGTGTAAACTGGTTTAAATATTCCTTAATGCTGTTAAAGTTTGCGTACAGACTTCTTGAATTGAAGTGAATTATTGATAGTTTGTTAACTGTCTTAATTGTCCGGTTGTACTGATCTTCAGTATAGTAGCAGCAGTTGTCGTTGATGTTGAAGAATAGATTATTGTCTGGGTCAATATCATTTTCTATATCCTGTAGATTGTGCTCAGTGTATTCAAATGTTTTGAGTTTCATTTTTTCGTGTTCAAGAATCCACTGTGTCAAATCCACATCATCTCCAGATGTAGGTGAATTGCTTATTTCCGTAGGCCTATGCGTCATGGTTGTAAGTTGTGTAATTGTGTCCAGTGTGTCTCTATTACCTTACAGTCCCGTCATGATGTTTATTGGTATTTGTCCAGCTCCTCCATGTTTCTGATGAGTAGCACTTTGGCCTCCTCCGGTGGTCCATTCAGCTTGATGAATACTTTGCAGCTAGAGGTCCATGTAGATTGAATAAATTTCTGCTTCCTCATGTATCGGGCCTGTTTGGCGATGTCGCCGTTGCGCTTTGTAAGATGCTCATTCATAAAGACGTTTGATCCGATACATTTTTTTCCTTGTTTCAGTAGTGGAATTTTGTTCTTTCTGTTTACAAACCGCATTATGATGGCCTGTTTGTCATTGCCGTTTCTTCGGGGCAGTGGGTGGCAAGCCTCGATGTTAAATGGAAGTCGGCTGCTCCCCCCACTCACCTTCACTGGATTAGAGACATAATATACTTTATCAAACTAGAAAAGATAAGAATGTACTCTGAGAGGTTCTTCATCTATGTTCAAGAAAACGTGGGGTTCATTCCTTGTGCTTGTGGGTGATGTACAGTTCCATACTTGCTGGTATTCATCTGTGTGAACGTTAATTCAACGTGATTTATTTGATATACTGTATATACATTGGAGAAGCATATTTGGGTACTTGAACAAGTGCTATATATTTGATATACTATTATTATATATGTATATATATATATACTTTTGAGACGACTGTCGTGCGACCAAGTCAGTGTTTGTTTGTCTTATTATTTACTTTTGAATATTTTTTTTCTTATGTTTAATGTTGTTATCTGTTCTATGTGGACAATGACAATACAATAATGCATATATGCAGACATATACTTTGATTTGTATGTCCTCAAAAAGTATAATAAACAAAAAAGTGAAAAAAAAGAAGATAAATAAGCAATAAACTATACCATCACTATAGCAACACCGTTAGCTAGCTCGCTGGTCAACAATAGCATCGCCATAGCAACCCTGTTAGCTAGCTTTCTGGTAAACAATATCATCACCATAGCAACACCGTTAGCTAGCTTGCTGGTAAACAATACCATCGCCACAGCAACACCGTTAACTAGCTTGCTGGTAAACAATACCATACTGTACATGCCATCCTGCATTCGACCTTTCCTGTGCTGTTACTGCCAAACCAATCCATGTGAACGCAGCAACACACACATACACACAAACACAATTATACACATACAGACACAAACACACACAAACACACACACACACACACACACACACACATATACACACACATACACACACACACATACTGTACACATACACATCCTCACAGTGGCCTGTGCCCCCTGCTATGTGTTATGATTTATTCATGTTCCTCCTCATGATGGATGAGAAAGGAGAAGGGAGGAGAGGAAGAGATGATTGATGGAGAAATAAATAATGATATTCAGAAATAATGAATGAATGAATGATTCATCAAATGATCAAATGATCATTGCATTTATATAAGCACTTTTCTAGACACACAAAGCGCTTTACAATGTTCACCACCACTGTGTAGCACCCAACCTTGGGCTATGCAGGCTCAATGACTACCATACACTGGCACCAGACACTACACAATGACCATACCATACACTGGCACCAGGCACACATCACACTACACAATGACTACTATACACTGGCACCAGGCACACATCACACTACACAATGACTACCATACACTGGCACCAGACACATATCGCACTACACGATGACTACCTTACACTGGCACCATGCACACATCACACTACACAATGACTACCATACACAGGCACCAGACACACATCCCACTACATGATTACTACCATACACTGGCACCAGACACACATCACACTACACGATGACTACCATACACTGGCACCAGGCACACATCACACTACACAATGACTACCATACACTGCAGTGGAGGTTTCTCTATGACAACACGTGAAACAAAAATTCACTCATAATTCATAATTATTATTAATTTACATATATATATCTATATATTTTTTTTTTATTATTATTATTTTTTTTATTAGAAATGTTTTTTTCTTCAAAAATTGCCAAAATTGACAGCTCTGAGCAGGCCTGCACTGCAGTAATGACTGCAGTAATATTCGTGTAGAATATCTGCACAGGTTGACCCAATTTAAATAAATAATAAATAATAGCCAATCAAAATAGGCTATTAACTTCATCTTAGCACGGTCTGTGCAGTTAAACTCTTGCCATTGAATGGGGGATTGAATGATTGACAGCCTTGACAATCCAATAATACACAGAGGATGAATGATTGGCAGCCTTGAAAATCCAATCAGAGATTTCTGCATCGCACAGTCAAAATGGGTCCAGCTGCAGGTTCGGAGGTTAGGTTTAGCTCGGGCCAATACTTTTATACAAAATGTAACAGAAAGAAGCATTTTGTATAAAAGTATTCTGTACTTCTGTATGACAACTAATAAAGAAACTTGAGAAACTTGAGATTGGCCCAAGCTAAACCTAACCTCCGAACCTGCAGCTGGACCCGTTTTGACTGTGTGAAACATAGCAAGCTAGTAGTTTAGTAAGCTGTACAGCTATACACAGGCTAAATTAAACTTTGCGCCAACATTAGGACCGAAGTATAAACCAGCAACTGAGCAACATGAAGAAGTGGACTTATGCATCTGGATCAGAAAAAAAGTTGTGGATGAAAAAGTAAGTAGGCTACAGTGTTTGTAAAAGCTTGTATGCTAACAGTAGCTAGCCAGCTTAGCCTACATCACAATGATGATCACCAAGCTCACTTACTGTACACACTGTAGGGCTGGGCAATTAATCGAAACAGAATCGCGATATCGATTCATAGACCTATGCAATCTCATTTCTAAATTATGATGATTTTTCTTTTATTAAAAAAACGTTTTTTTTTTTTTTTTTTTTATTATTTTATCTGAGTTGAACATGATTTGTGGAACTCCCTCTGGTGTTGTGGTCGTGGTATTCACTGACCTTTGGGAAGTATTTCGACATGCACATGGGTATCTTAGTGGTGTAGTGTATCTTGTAGACCAGGCCCATTGCAAGTTGCTGTACTCTGTCGTCTACTCTAAGCCATCCTAGGTTGTCAAAGTGGGCAGGGGTGAGGTGGGTTTTAGGAGTAAGGTCAAGCAGTAGTCTGACCAGTTTGTTTTGTGATGTTTGTAATCTTGTTTTTAGTGCCTTTGAGGTGCTTTGGTACCATGAGGTGCAAGCATAGTCATAGTACCCTTGAATGAGTGCTCCTGTTAGAGTCTTCAAGGTATTCTTGTTTACCAGAGAGGATATCCGGTACAGGAATCTAGTTCGTCGGTTGACTTAGTTTTATTACATTGGATCCCATTTTGTCACAGGAAAGATTTGCCTCTATAGGATGGAACCCAGGTAGGTAATTTCATCTTTCCTTTTAAGATAAAATAAGATATTCCTTTATTGATCCCCTTGGGGAAATTCAGGCATCATAGCAGCATGGGGGAAGGGGGGGGGGGGGTACAGGTAGTGAAAACAACACAAGCAGTGTAAACAAATAGGTCAATATAATTTACTATCTAACTAACTGAAATATATTTTCACAGTGTCACATAAGGTGTAGTATGCATAAGGTAGTGTTATAATTTACTATCTAACTAACTGAAATATACATTATTCATTATTCACAGTATCATAGTATCCACATAAGGTGCAGTATGCATAAGGTAGTGTTATTGTCCTACTTGGGATCCTATTAGTTCTAGGTCGATGTCTGGCAGCAGTCCCTGCCCACTGTTGTGTAGCCTGATGGCCACTGGTATGAAGGACTGTCCGAGGCCTTCATTAGTTGAGTGTCGGGGGGGTATGAGTCTGTGGCTTCCTTGTCACCTTCACCTAATATGTTTTGATCTGGTCAGGTGCGCTGTCACCTAATATGTTTTGATCTGATCAGGTGTGCTGTCACCTAATATGTTTTGATCTGGTCAGGTGCGCTGTCACCTAATATGATTTCATCTGGTCAGGTGCGCTGTCACCTAATATGATTTAATCTGGTCAGGTGCGCTGTCACCTAATATGTTTTCATCTGGTCAGGTCCGCTGTCACCTAATGTTAATATGTTTTCATCTGTGTCCACTGACCACTGACACACAGTGGGGGATGTTTTAAAAATATAATTTAATATATAATATAATATAATAATTTGTGCTTCACCTAAAAATTTGGTCAGCAGCCTCCACTGATACACTGGCACCAGGCACACATTACACTACACAATGACTACCATACACTGGCACCAGGCACACATCACACTACAACGATTGATTGATCAGCCAATTAAGAGGGAGGGATTATTAGGTGGCCTTGATGTCAGAGACATGCTTGGTAATTTGGACAGGAATGTCGGGGAACCCGATAGACACCCTGGGTACTTTAACAACCGGATTCACACCGACATGACCAGGGCTCAAACTGGAAACCTTGTGATCCTGAGCCTGGAGCACTACTCGTGTAGCCATGCTGCCAGACATCAGAGAGGGAGAGATATAGAGAGGGGGGGAGAAAGAGAGAGGGGGGGAGGAAAGAAAGAGAGACGCGGAGAGAGAGAGAGAGAGAGAGAGAGAGAGAGAGAGAGAGAGAGAGAGAGAGAGAGAGAGAGAGAGATAGAGAGAGAGAGAGAGAGAGAGAGAGAGAGAAGGTGAGGAGGAGAGAGGGAGATGAAATAGTGAAAATAAAAGAGAAGAAGAGATATAAAAAATGAAAAGGAGAGAAGAAGAGAGGCCTCTGTTGCTGGATCTGCACATCCCTTATTGTATGTGTATGTGTTGTAATCGTAAATTGTTATATGTCACATCATTTGTGCAGATTATCCTTCCTACTACTTCAGGCCCATTTAGAAAATCCCTGAACATGAACTTGCATCGGTTTGTGATAGATTATTAGTTACTGTGTATTTCAAAGTACCTCATATTTGGTACCATTTTGAAGCTAACAACTAGGGCTTTCCAATGATATAAAAATCATTCTTTATGTAGTTGCACTTGAACGTTTTTGAAATTGAAATTGAAGATACAAATGAATTTTCAAGCACTTTCCTTACTTGGGAACAGACAAAATAGAGTGTATGGAATGTAGACAATCTTGTTGGCAATATAGAACAGCTGACAGATTAGAAATGGCATATATTGTTCAAAAGTTATGAATTAATTAGTGAAACTAAATATAATATATATATATATATATATATATTTTTTACATATTACAACTTATTCATAAAATAATTTAATGTGTGTGTTAAAATGTTTATTCAAACTTACCCCGTTCTCTTCCTAGAGCCTAGTCTTCCTCTATGTCCTCTGCCTCTCTGCACGCATCTCAAACTGGAGGGGGTTGGTCTCCATTTCTGGGTCTTTGGCTAGCTTGTTGTTAGCCAGTGCTAGCATGGGAGCTAGTTCAGCTAATACAGGCCTGCCGGCTGGAACGTTCATCTCTGGGCCATGCGGGTCGCAGCGACCCGATCACCTTCATCGTCCGTTCTGGGCCAATAAAATGAAATATATTATATATAGAATGACTTACTTGACTTAAGACTTTGCACTCCCTGCGGAGCATAGGCCACTGACGATTTCTTTCCATGTTGCACGGTTTTTGGCCTCCCGAACGATGTTGTGCCATCCCAGTCCAGCCTCGTTCATTTCCCCTTCCCAAGAACCAGTGGCGGCTGGTGAATTCTTCTCCAGGGGGGGCACTATACCAAAAATGTTGCAAACATGTACCAAGGACGTATCACAATGTCACACACACACAAACACGCGCGTGCACGCATTGGCGAAACCACACACTGAGTGTAGCCTACTATCACCATTGCCATCAATCAATATATGATCAGTCAATGCAGCCACGTTTCCAATAGCGCCTACACAAACACGCATGCACGCGCGCGCTCTCTCTCTCTCTCTCTCTCTCTCTCTCTCTCTCTCTCTCTCTCTCTCTCTCTCTCTCTCTCTCTCTCTCTCTCTCTCTCTCTCTCTCTTCTCAGTCGGGAGCACTACACTAGCACTGTAATATCTTTGTGCATGCCATGCTCCCACGCGCACGCCCGTATTCCGATCCGTACAATAATAATCACAGATGTATATATTGTCATTTGAGACAAGTTACCTATGCATTGTCCCGTGGGTTATGCCCCCTGCGGTGAAATTTATTAGTATCCCCCTCCTCTATCTCTCTATCTCTCTCTCTTCCAGTCGGGAGCACTACACTAGCACTGTAATATCTTTGTGCATGCCATGCTCCCACGCGCACGCCCGTATTCCGATCCGTACAATAATAATCACAGATGTATATATTGTCATTTGAGACAAGTTACCAATGCATTGTCCCGTGGGTTATGCCCCCCTGCGGCGAAATTAATTAGTATCACCCTCCTCTATCTCTCTCTTTCTCTCTTCCAGTCGGGAGCACTACACTAGCACTGTAATATCTTTGTGCATGCCATGCTCCCACGCGCACGCCCGTATTCCGATCCGTACATTAATAATCACAGATGTATATATTGTCATTTGAGACAAGTTACCAATGCATTGCCCCGTGGGTTATGCCCCGTGCAGCGAAATTAATTAGTATCCCCCTCCTCTATCTCTCTATCTCTCTCTCTCACACACATCATTAAGTACCTCGTGGAATCCCAAGCAGGCAAGCACTACACAATTTAGAAGATTGCAAAGGATCAGACCTACAGTATATACCAAGAATAACTTCAGTGTACAGCATATTTTGCATATTGTTAAAAGAGCCAAGGCTGGCTTGCAAATTAAACATATGACTCACTTACCATCAGAAGAGTTGAAGGGGGCGAGAGCTGTCCACAAGCCTTAATCCACTTTAAAAAATTTAAATAGTGTTTCATGTCTCCAGTAACAGAAAATACGGCATTTACATGACTGCATCCAGCTAGCCATATAGCTCCTTGTTAGCCAACACCTCTTACAGAATCAGCTAGAAAACGACAGAAGCTCTTTCAATGCAGTTTTTCTTGCAGTGTCCGTCTTTCAAATGGTGTTGCTTTGATGGATTTAACAGAATTATCCATGGTACCTAGCTAGAAATCGAAAATGAAAATACTCCTCGAGGCAAGTCTTTTCTGTTTGAGGACTGGTGACGAGTGAACACAGAGTGGAGCACAGAGTGCATGACTGCTTGCTTTGTTTGAGCGCTAGAAAGCCGCGCCCCCAGACATCATATTTATGACCGTTGATAGGCTACATTTATTTCCTTGATTCATTTACATTGGCCGCTTGCGCGCAGTGACGCCGAGTCAGTGTGCGTTAAGCCAAGCGCCCAGGTTTGGAGGTAGGTAGATTTCTGAGAGTGACGTCAGTCACAAACGAGGGGGGAGAAAGAATATCATGCACAAAACAATGATTTATATACTATATTAACGTTATTGTGCATTTTAATAGTAATTATTATTCATTTTAAACATGTTTAGTTTATTTTTAGGGCTTCAAAATATCTAAAATAAAAAACACAAGTTCTTCTTCTCCTCTCTCTCAATCAGGGGGGCGGCACCCCAGCGCCCCCTATCGGCCGGCCACCACTGCCAAGAACGGCGTCAGGTGTTTCAAGGCCTGCCGCGATTCCTCTTTCCAGGTGGGTTCCATCGTAGGGCTTGCCGGGTGATGTTTGTGTCTTCCTTTCTCAGGGTATGGCCTATCCACATCCACTTTCTCTTCTTTATTTCTTCTGGCGGGGGTAGTTGTTTTGTGCGCTCCCACAGGTCCAGATTTGTAATGACATTTGGCCATCTCACTCTTAGAATGCGGCGGAGGCAGGAATTTATGAAGTACTGTACTTTTTGCTTCAGCCCTACAGTGGTCTTCCAGGTCTCCGAGCCATACAGGAGGACTGATTTAACATTGTAGTTAAAGATCCTCAGCTTTGTGTTTGTTTTTATTTCGCGAGACCTCCATACTCGACCAAGTAGGTTGTATGCCGTTCTTGCTTTTCGGATTTGCACTCTGATGTCATCTTCTGTGCCACCCGCTGTATCTACTACGCTCCCAAGGTAGGTGAAGGAGTTAGTTTCTTCTATGGCCTCTCCCTCTAGTTCAATGTTTTGCTGGCACTTTGTGTTGATCTTCATAATCTTTGTTTTTACCCTATTGATATCCATTCCTAGAGTTGAGTCTGTTTCCTTTAGTTTGTTGGTCTTTTGTTGCATTTGCTGGTGACTGTGTGATAAGAGAGCTAGGTCATCTGCAAAATCGAGGTCTTCAAGCTGGTGCATCAGTGTCCACTGGATGCCGTTTCTGGCTCCTTCGGTTGTCTTCTTCATGGTCCAATCAATGGCCAGCAGGAACAAGAAGGCGGACAGCAGGTAGCCTTGTCTCACTCCGGTCTTTATCTAAAACAGGTTTGAGGGCTCCCCTCTGTGCAGTACCCTGCTTGTCATCCCGTCATATGATCCTCTGATGATGTTGATGTACTTCGGTGGGATTCCATAGTGCTCCATCAGGTGCCACAGACTGTTCCTATCTAGACTGTCAAAGGCCTGTTCGAAATCGATGAAGTTGATGTATAAGGAGCTGTTCCATTCCAGGGACTGTTCGATGATCATCCTCAGTGTCTCAATCTGGTCTATGCCCAGAATGGCTAACAGAAATCAAGCGGGAGAACAACAAAGGAAACGGCAGAAAGAGGCATAGAGGTAGACGAGGCGGTATCAGACTCAGATTAAAAAGATCTGCTTACCGTCCAGCAATTCCATCCATCTTTCTGGCGAATGCACGTTCGCTGGAGGGAAGGATGGACGACTTGAGAGCGAGGGTCCGATTCCAACGGGAGATGAGAGATGTTAACGTCATGTGTTTCACGGAGACATGGCTCAAGCCAGCGACGCCGGACAACAGCATCTTTCCATCGGACAATTTCACCGTCCTGAGAGCAGATCGCACGGCAGCCTCTGGGAAGAGCATCGGAGGTGGGGTCTGCATCCTCACGAACAATCTCTGGGTTAATCCCAAGGAAGTACATGTCCTCTCAAGTTCATGCTCCCCAGATATGGAACATCTCCAAATCCTGTGCCGACCGTACCACCTACCCCGTGAGTTTACCGCGGTCATTATATCCGTCGTGTATATCCACCCACAGGCAAATACTGGCAAAGCGCTGGTGGAATTACACGACCACATCAACAAACAACAAATCAAGCACCCGGAAGCCGCGACGATAGTGACTGGTGACTTCAACCAGGCAAATCTGAAAAAGGTTATGCCGACCTTTTTTCAGCACATCGCCTGCTCCACAAGAGGGGGAAACACACTCGACCACTGTTACACCCCGTTCAAAGCCGGATACAAGGCTGTAGCGGCTCCACCACTGATGGGTGCTGCAAGCGCGAGCGATCACGACTCTATTTTTTTTATTCCTGCATACAAACAAAGATCGCGTGACGTCGTCGTGTCACGTGAGACAAAAAAGTGGTCTGACGAATCAGAGGCCGCGCTCCGTGATGCGTTCGAGGACACAGACTGGGACGTGTTTAAAGGAAGCGCCAGTGACGTCAGCGAGTACGCTGATACCGTTGTGAGTTACATAACGACAGTGGCAGACGGTATTGTCCTCACAAAGAAGGCACAGGTTTTCCCAAACCAGAAGCCTTGGGTGGACAGCACTATAAGAGCAGCCCTGAACTCACGCACCACGGCTTATAACCTGGGCAGAGAGTCAGGAAATATGGAAGAGTACAAGGCTTCAGTCTACACTCTGCGCAAGGCTGTTAAACTTGCTAAGAGGACATATGCTGAGAAACTGGAGACACAAATGGCACAAAACGACACAAGAGGCTTGTGGAGGGGACTGAAGACAATAACTGACTACAAAGTCAGCGCCCCCTCAATGGGGAGCGACGACGCCTCTCTCGCGGACAAACTCAACTCCTTCTACGCTCGGTTCGGTGTAGACAGTGTCGCCGCTAGCCCTCTGGCTAGTGACGTCACTGGCACACCGGCTGTTGTGGAGGGGGGGGGGGGGGCAACCGCGGAGGGGCGGGGGCGCTCTCTCGTTGTCGGAACACAGTGTGAGAAGAGCATTTATGCAGGTGAACACCAGGAAGGCTGCGGGCCCAGATGGTATAACAGGACGCATACTTAAGTCCTGTGCAAACCAGCTTGCCCCGGTGTTCACCGCCATATTTAATCAATCCCTGGCGGAGTCAGTAGTCCCTGCCTGCTTCAAGATGTCTACCATCATCCCGGTACCGAAGAAACCCTCCCCAACATGTCCAAATGACTACAGACCGGTGGCACTCACCTCTGTGGTCATGAAATGTTTCGAGAGGCTGGTCAAGGACCACATTTGTGCCTCTCTCCCCAGTGATATGGACCCTATGCAATTTGCATACAGGACAAACAGGTCCACTGACGACGCGGTCTCCCAGGTACTGCACAGCACTCTCTCCCACCTTGACCAGCAGAAGGGGGGCTATGTGAGACTGTTGTTCATTGACTACAGCTCAGCGTTCAACACCATAGTCCCCACCAGACTGGTGGACAAGCTGATCGAGCTAGGTCTGAGCTCCGCCCTGAGCGCCTGGGTACTGGACTTTCTGAGTGAAAGACCCCAGGCGGTCAGGGTGGGGGGTCAGACCTCCAACACCATCACCCTGAGCATCGGGTCCCCCCAGGGCTGTGTTCTAAGCCCCCTGCTGTACTCACTCTACACACACGATTGTGTGGCCAAGTTCAGCTCCAACTCCATAGTGAAGTTCGCAGACGACACAGTGGTGGTGGGGCTGATCTCGGACAACGACAAGAAGGCCTACCGAGAGGAGGTTGAGGTACTGGAACGTTGGTGCCAGGACAACAGCCTGCTCCTGAACATTGGTAAAACCAAGGAGCTGATCGTGGATTATAGAAGAGGACAGCAGGAGACACACACACCACTGATGATTAACGGGGCTACCGTGGACAGGGTGAGCAGCTTCAAGTACCTGGGGGTCCACATCTCAGAGGATCTGACATGGTCAACACACATAGACACAGTAGTAAAGAAAGCGAAGCAGCGCCTCTACCACCTGAGACAGTTAAGGAAGTTCAGAGTATCGGGGAAGATACTCCAGTCCTTCTACTCAGGAGCTGTAGAGAGCATCTTGACCGGAAACATCACTGCCTGGTATGGGAACAGCACGGCACAGGACAAGAAGGCCCTACAGAGAGTGGTGCGCTCAGCCGAGCGTACCACGGGTATTGCGCTAACTTCCCTGCAGGCTCTATACAACAAGAGGTGCAAATCCAGAGCCTGCAGGATAATGAAAGACCCCCACCACCCCAATAACAGCCTGTTCCAGCTGCTGAGGTCAGGCAGACGCCTGCGAACCCCAGCTACTAGGACGGAGAGGCTTAGGCTAAGCTTCTTCCCCCAGGCCATCAGAGCCTTGAACAATGAACATTGAGAGACACAGAAACTGAACTATCCACACACAAGCACACACTAGCACATACACGACACGCACGCTGAGCACGCTCACACACTAGCAGCCACTTTAACACTCATGCCGCACACACGCACACTTATGGCCAGAGGAAAGGCCACTTAAATTAGTATAACATCAGGAACAGTGTATTGCACTACTAAAGCTACCTAGCATGTCCTATATGCTCTGTAAATACTATGTACAGATACCGAGATGGCACACCATGTACCTGTTTATTGCACTGTTGTTTTTTATTGGATTCTATTATATGTTGTACCACTGTATTTTTATTGGACTCTATTATATGTTGTACCACTGTATTGCACATCGTCGCGGGCAAGACCAGCCGCATTTAATTGTATACCTGTATGCCGTGACAATTAAAACTCTTGACTTGACTTGACTTGTATGACCTTTCTTTCCGGAATCCTGTCCTGAGCATGTGAACGGCAGTCTTCATCCTATCTAGAATTATCCGGTTGAAGACTTTGCTGGCGGTCGAAAGTAGCGTGATCCCCCGGTAGTTCTTGCATAGTGCAAGGTCCCCTTTCTTTGGTATCTTGACTATGTAGCCTTCTTTCCAATCTTTGGGTATCCTTTCTTCTTGCCAAATTTTCCTCATGAGGGGATGGAGTGCTTTGATGCTTGTAGTGATGTCGGTCTTGAATGCTTCACTCGGAATGGTGTCTGGTCCTGCTACTTTGCCATCTCTCAATTGTGATATTGCTTTCCTAGTTTCTTCTTTTGTTGGGGGGGTCATTTTCAGTGGGAGTGTGTCTGTTGCTGCTTATATATCTGCTGGGATGCTCGCTGGTGCTCTGTTGAGCAGCTCTGTGAAATGTTCTACCCATCTCATTGTTTGTTCTTCCTTTGTGGATAGTGTGTTTCCTGCCTTGTCTTTTATGGGGTTCTCTGATCTCATCCTTCTCCCGAGAGCTTCCTGATGATGTTGTATACGTCTCTCATGTTTCTCTGTCCCGCTGCTTCTTCTGCTTGTGTAGCAAGCTCTTCATAGTAGCATCTCTTGTCCGCCCTGACCTTTTTCTTTATTTCTTCATGGATCCTGTTGTATTCCTTTGTGTGCTTCTCCTTGGCTGCTCTCGTCCTGGCATTGTTGAGGTGGTCCTTTGCCTTTTTCCTCTCCTCCATGCTGTCCAATGTTCTTTGGGTGATCCGCACGTTTTTGCCACACGTTTTTGATCTTCTCCCAGCTTTCGTCGATTTCTTCTTCCCCACTGCCCATTTCAGCCAGGGCCTGGAACTTGTTCCTCAGTGTGATCTGGAAGTGCTTCTGGTGTAGTTTGTCTTCCAGTTTCTTGGTGTCATACTTTGTTATTCTGTTTCCTGGAGTCCCCCTTTTCAGCTTCAGTTGTACCTTTGCTATGACTAAGTGGTGGTCTGATCCCACAGCACCTCTCTTTGTTCGCACATCAAGCAGAGATCGTCTGAACTGCTTCCTGATGCATATGTGACCATTTTGGTTGCATGTTTTCTGATCAGGGGACACCCATGTGGTCTTGTGGGTTTCTTTATGTGGGAAAATGTTTCCGCCAATTACCAGGCTGTTCTGTTTCATTATGGCTTTCGCTCAGCATCATCTGCACTGTACTTCACTTCGTGCACGTGCACTGAATAAAAATTTCCACCATGTACCTTTACATCCCTACATTCGTCTGGCCACACCCCCATCCGCTTACCTTCATAAGCAGGTGTGTGGTCACCTACTCGCCTCCTTCTTCACTTTCACCACAAGGAAGTGCCTTCGGTAGATCCCCACTTGACGAGGTTGTTAGTAGAAGAAAGTTGGAAAACAAAAGAACGGGAAGATACGTTGACATCATATCTTTATTTTCTCTCTCACTATTTCGAGAAAATACGGCGATATTGTCTTCGTTACTGGAGTGTCTGGAAGATGATGATCATTCTGACCTTCAATGGCTTTTTCGTATTAGGAGCTCACGCCGCTGACATGCTCCCCAGCTACAGTCCTCCTTGCTGCGGCTGGATGGGTTGGCCCTCCAGCCATACAGCTGGACTGTGGGAAGCACCGACTATTGTGAGAAGGCGGTCGCTTCCAGGGTGGGGTATGTACTGGTTTGCTTGCGAGCTCTGGTTGTTGTTGATCCTGTGGGGGTTAGCTGACAATTTTACGAAACGCCGACTCCAGACTGGGGTCCTCTGCTCAGCTTCTTAAACGGCGGTCGGAGGATCTTGGTCTGACGCCCATGATGGTCAATCTAGTGGGCCGCGACCAGGAGCTAGTGAACCCAGGATTCTCTGGACGAGCGGATGCTTCTCTGTCCCGTGCAGGCCCCATCTTTCACATAAAAGTGAAAGTACTTCCGGTTTGACGACAGTATGTGACGGTCGCGTCTGTCACAAGCTCCTCTCCATTTTTTGTTAATTTCGCTTAAAAACCTACTTTATACAACACTAATGTGTTTAAACCTCGACGTATATATTAACTAAGACCTTCAACTAACTATATCAACAGTCAAACCCGACATGCCAGCAAAGAAAGATAACTCAAAAAGCCGCGAAGCAGATTCTCCAACGGCAGACGGCGCGGTGACACGTTCCACAGGGAAGGGAAAAGCAGACGCTATTGAGAATAAAAAGCCTGACAATAGCATGGATTCTAACATCCAAACAACCTCAGCCCAGACAGTCATATAGAGTATTTCACCCGACTTCAAAACGCTGATGACAGATATGATGAAGATCTTAACCGACAAGGTTAATGATATTTCTAAAGCTGTGGAAAGAGCCGAAATTAATGCTACCGCATTTAAGATAGCCATAGAGGCTAAATTTGAATATATCAAGACACAGGTTGTAGCACAATCCGATCGCATAACGGCGGTTGCAAATACTGGGATCGAATACTCACGGAAGCAAGAGGAGAAGAATAAGGAACTATCTGAAGCTATCGCCGAAGTATCGAAGGAAATGCAACTGGAAAACAAACAGCTCCGGCAGGCAATCCATGACAACAAGGAGGAAAACTTGATCCATCTGCTAGAAATAGAACGGCACGCCCGCAGATTCAATCTCTGTATAGTGGGTTTGGATGAATCAAACACACTGGGCCAGGTCTGGTTGCCCGAAGCCTAGCCGACACTGCCAATGCAATACTGGTACTACACAGTAAATTCCGCAGAGTACATTTGACTCAAACTGAGTAAAGAAATTTTACTCAGTGTGAGTGAAATGTACTCAGTTTGAGTCAGCGGAATTTACTGTGTACCAAGTATTCTGCCAGAGCTACTCCACTATCTGCCTATGACCGTACATTACCGGAAATACAGTAGGAAATGGTTGATTAGTAATACAATGCCACATATTTAAGGACCCTTCCCTTTACCAATTCAGTATTGGCATGTCCCTCATTGAAAAATTCAGAAGTTTACATGCTGTCTCCTACCTCACTGAAATATATTCTCAGTGTATGTGCACATTGTACACAATATACATCATTCTGCAGTGAAGCTCAAATATCAAGTAAAGTAACAATGCTACTTTTTCCAGTTAAAAATGACAACTTGAATAGATATTTAAACATTTATTAACAAAGAAATATCACATTAATCACATTAATGACTTTACTGGGCCATTACACCCAAAATGAGGTTTAATCAAATCAACATCACAATAAATCATAGTACAGATAGATTACTCAAATGCACATAAGGAGACTGGTATATATCTCCTCCTCTCTCTCTGGAGATGACCGTAAGAATGAATGATCAGTTTCAAATTTTTCTACCTATGGTGGTAATTACATTACCTTCAAAATTGTTTCTGAATACCCATTATTGCTCATTATGTAAATATACCTACACAAATAGAATAATGTATTCTCTCTCTCTCTCTCTCTCTCTCTCTCTCTCTCTCTCTGTGAACATTAGTAAACATTTATTACCATAAAACAGGCCTTGAGAGATAATTAACAAAACATGTAACAAAATAAAATACATGGGTGTAAAGAACAAAGTGCAATTAGTCAAAAGTACATTTGTACTTTACTTTAGTATTAGGTTTGCGGATTGGTCCTTGTGCAAGACTATAGAAGGCAGGGATCTTTGATTAAACACTGCTATCAGAAGAATAGACTGTCAGAATTTTTTTTTTACTTTTAACTAAGTACATTTAAAAGTAGAAACTTTAGTAGACTTTTACTCGTGTGTTTTACTTGAGTACAATTTTGAGACGGTACCCATACTTTCACTTAAAACTCCCAACATTTTGTGAAATTAGCTTACAGTCTTCTCCAGAGAGAGAGAAGAAGATAGATACCAGTCTCCTCTCTGTGCGTCGAGTAGAACGCTATCTGGCTGCATGTTAGCCTAGCTTAGCACAATGAATGGAAGCGGGCATGACTGGTTAGCCTAGGCATTGTCCAACTAACACCTCTCCCGAAGGCTATACACAGTCATGTCCGCTTCCATTCATTGTGCTAAGCCAGATAGATTTCTACTCAATGCAGATACGAGACTGGTATACATCTTCTTGTCTCTCTCTGGAGAAGACTGTAAGCATGAATATGATCAGTTCAAAATGTTGTCTAACTATGGTGGTAATGTTCTTATGTTGGTCCACCACTCCTGAATGAAGTGTAGAGGAAACTAAACAATTTTGTCTTTCAGATCCTTTACTTAGGGATGGCTGGGGGATTTACTGTGTTTGCATGTGTATACGACAGTGGTTTGGTCGGTAGAGCAGTCGTCTTTATCCGGAGGTTCCCGGTTTGATTCCCGCTCCTGGATAGATAGAAAGATAGATAGAGAAAAGTAGGGGGAGGGGACAGATAGTTAGTTCAGGGATGTGATTGTGCCTTAAGAAAAAAACATGAAAATCTTCTAAATTATATATATATATTATAAACACTCCATTTGAATGAATGAACACATTTTATTTGTATAGATTGAACTGTTCCCAGCGAAGAGGAAGGTGGGAGAGGAAAGGGACAAAGAAAATGCATCAAATATCTCAGTGTCCCCCTAAAAAAATTTAAGGGGGTCATCGGACCCCTCCCAAGTCATCCTGGCTCAAACACTAACGGTAGGACCTTATCTTTTCTTCTTTGCAACCAGATTGTGCAACACCTGTAACTGCCTCCTCTAGTCTTGCCTACTGTGAAGGGCTGCAGTTGGACTAATGGACTCTTTCGCTCTCAAGTCGATTTTGAGAATGAAGGTGGAGACATTTCTCCATCTGCTTTTTGGTTATGTCTAGGTTGGCTTCTGTAACTCATGCTTGAGAGTTTGATGTTTCTACAGAGCGGTACACTGGTGTCACCAGGGTGGAGTTTTCAATACAGTCTTCACTGTGATAAATCAATCAATTGTGATAGTGTAGGCTATTATACGTGAAATAATCTGTCTGTAAACAATTATTGGAAAGATTATTTGTGTCATGCACAAAGTAGATGTCCTGACTTGCAAACACTAGTTTGCCAACATGAAATCTGTGGAGTGGTTAAAATGTAGTTTTAATGATTTCAACATTCAGTAAGTATGTAAACGTAGACAGACAGACCACAACTTACTAAGAATGAACTTGTCTCAAGGCCCGCTCTCTCCTTCCTCCATCTCTATCTGCTGAGAGCTGAAGCCACCTTTTAGTATAGCGCTCTACATCTGCATCAGATGCACTTTTAGTGCCCGCATTGAGTCTCACAGACCCTAAAAAAAGACAAAGAATGGGACAGGTGAAGCCCTATCATAAGAAACTTCCATTAACTTTTTTTTAATGCTTTCTTGATACTCATCCAACTATAAGTGTTTTGAGAGTCGGTCAGAGTGATGAAAGGCATTAGATTTACATCTGCTCAGAGCTCAAATAAATCAAGGATGTGATTTTTCCGGCCTGAAAATGTGATCCACATGAATCCACGTACATTTCCGTGCTAATTCATATTTAAAGTATACAGACATGAATGGTATCAATCTCCTCAACTCTGGTCAAGAAAGCAAATAAGCATATTACCCAAAATGTTGAACTATTCCTTTAGAAGATTAAGAAACCATATAATAATAAAGCAAAACTTATTCATGACAACATCTTTAATTGCAAGTGGCTCGAAGGCCTGCTTGCCATTTGCCCCACACCAGTTAATTTTCTTGGCCAGCTGGTTTGTCACTAGTTTCGCCATAGTCCTCCAAACAGTTTCTTTAACAGTCAATCCCGCAGCCATCGCCAAGTAAAGGATCTGAAAGACAAAATTGTTTAGTTTCCTCTACACTTCATTCAGGAGTGGTGGACCAACATAAGAACATTACCACCATGGGTAGACAATTGGAAACTGATCATATTCATGATAGCAAAAAAAAGAAGAAAAAGCATAAGGCCTAGTGCGTAGAAGTAGCCCTAATCATGATCAAGTAACCAAATATATAATAATAAATAGAATGGGAGAAAAAAAGTAGATACAAAAAAAGGGGCCATAGGTCAAAAGTCTCAGCAAATGTCAATTCCTCAAATATACATTTTCACCTACCAATTTTTGCTTATAAACATCCTCCTGTGCAATGCGCTCATCAAGGGTTCTCATGTCATCCAGGGTGGAAAGTGGTAACATCGTAAATGGAAGGCCATCTGGGACAAGTGCTGCTGCTGCTGCACCATTTTTTTGCAGTAAGGTGTGCATTTCCTTTATCATTTGATTAGTCGTTGCCACAGTAGTTAAAATCTCACGGATAATAGCTGTAAAAAACAAACACACTTAACAAGTTAATATCTGAGATTTGGAAACACAGTAACATCACTACAATAAACTCAAACCGGTCTACATATAAATCAGAAAATCTGACAGGTTTGTCCAGATTATCTTAATTTGGAGGCCTAACCAAAAGTAAGCATATCTAAAATGTCACAAAAATCCATTACACAGGGAAATTGGGTGCAGAACTGTGGTAAACTAACGGTTCTGAACTGAGACACAAATATCCATTGTCTTGAGTCATGGTTCCCTATTTCGTGTCAAGGTCTCACCCCCCCAGATGCAACACTTTGAATGAGATTTACTGTGTAGCAGAGGTGTGGACTCAAGTCACATGACTTGGACTCAAGTCAGACTCGAGTCACGCATTTGATGACTTTGGACTTGACTTGACCAAATCAAAAAATACTTTGACTTTAACACCAATGACTTGTGACTTCACTTGGACTTGAGCCTTTTGACTTGAGAAGACTTGAGCTTCCCCCATGCCCAAAGATACAAAATTATGTTATATTAAATACCGAATGGTTCGTTGCGTTATTTTTATGTAGATTGGTAGCGAGCTGCAGCGCAGTCCTCCTCTCCGGTGCCCCACAGTGGATTTTTCAATACAGATGCAACACTTTGAATGAGATTTACTGTGTAGTAGTAATTGCTGTAGAACACTTATGATCCCACTCGTTGCGATCCCACTTGTTGGTTAGCCTGGGCAGGGTACGGGGTGCCACGCTAGGTGTGGTGGGAGCTGTAGGACGGATTGGCGATGGAGAAAAGTAGGAGGGCACAGTTACAGTTAGTTAGATTGACAGTACACTGGTGTCATCACCTGTGAAGACAAAAGATAATTATGAACTCCCCAATACCAGTGGACCATAACTGTTACAAAGGGTCAGATTAAACCGAATATATATATTTATTACTTGAGATACCTTGTATAATATTTGTATATCGTCTGATATCCCTTGTATATTCTTTGTATATATACACGGAATATCCCTTTACCTAGGTACAGGCCAGACCATAATATTCGTTCTCCTATTGGACAGCGACCCCTAGGCGCCAACGGCCATACCCCCAATGGCAAGTTCAAAGCCACCGCCAAGGCATGTCTCAACATGTCCAGGTTTGCGCAGTAATACGAGACAGAACTGAGGTTGGCACTAGATTATTCACCTTACGTATAAATACGTCGCTGGTGGATACAGCAGTAGTTGAGTACCTAAACGTTGAAGCCTTCACCACGATACAACGTGCCGTGAAGTGGGCCTCTTTGCTCCTGAATAGAGCCTTGAGAACCGCGTGCGAATAGATAGCTAAAGTGTCAGAGTTTAACGCTGTATCGTCGAGTTCGACTTATTCTATTGTGAAGTAATAGTCTATTATTTATAGTGTATCGTGCGGCTACCGTTCTCCGTGACCATCATTACCACCGGTTCGTCGTACTCTAGCTAGTGCACTTATCCAGGCTGGGCGGCCTAAACTCGCGCCACCACCCGAGGAGTCCTAGACGAGAACCGTTGGATATGTAAACCGGAGAACCTACACCGGCGAATGCAGAGCCTTTTCCGGCTGGATTATATTGCTTTGGTACTGTAGCTGCTGGAGCAGAGAACCGTCTACCCCACTGCTGTGTGGGATCTACCCTGTGAGGAGCACCATCGAGCCCGCCTCTAGGACCACAGAGGCTGGCTAGCTTTCATCCATGCTGTCGTGCATACTGGAGTATAGCTGTTGCTTTGTCTACGGACCAAGGGATTACTGCACTGGCTCCTGTATCTGGAGCCTCGTTATTCCGCGTTGATCCAGACTTTGCTCCCGAACATTCCTCTACCCTGCTGGCTTACAACCGGAGGGAACCCCTTAGTGTCTCCAGCTGACTACGAGTGTGCCTTATGTAATTCTTATGCTACAGGTGGCGTCAGTTATACCCATCTTACTATGCTCATGGACTTACGCTCTTGACTTACTTAAGTGTTCTTCGCCTTACAAGTGCAATCATAATTCTCAATCTGTAACCTACCGTTGCTGCTCTAATAATAAATACCTCTAACTAGAACTTTCTTTGTCAAGCCGTATTCTTGTGTGGGTGTTCACCAGATATACCGTGTACTGTATGGCCAGTAATTAAAGTACATAACTAAGTAGTGGTTTAATGATACCATACTCTCAATACAGTCAGGGAATTGTACCCCTCAGTTACAATTGGTCCTTCGAGCCGGAGGAATATCAGTTTAATATCTAAATATAATATTGATATTAACCATGGCCAGCGGTGAACACTCCACAAACGGCTCTCCTAAGCTAGAACGCCCGCAGCGCAGACGTCAGCCACCTCCCTACCTAGAGGACTACGCTGTCAGTCTAATACCTAGCTTTATACAGACGTTAAATGCGGGAAAAGCGGATAGTAAAAGCATGTCAAATCCTACCGACCAGGCGACCTTGCCAGTAGAGACCCTAGTGGGTTCTAACGTAACTGACCAAGCTCACGGGGGGGACCAGGAGGGACATGACATGACTATACCCCCAGACAACGTCAACGGGACGGTCCCCGGAGAGCTCCAGGATAAAGAAAGCGCTCCAGGGACAGAACCCGACCCACTACCAGAAGAGAAGCGCGTCCAGGAGATAGACCTCGGGGCGCGCCAAGAGAACAGATCTCCAACGAGCACTGTCAGAAGCCGATCACCTCCATCAGTGTCATCCCCCAGCGAAGCGGACAAGATGCTGGCGCAGGCATTTATCGCCACCCTGGCAGCCTCCACTGAACGCGATCGACTCCAAGCACAGACGCTTAGTGAGCGCGAACATTCTTCCATGGAACAAGAGCGCCTCCGGGCGCAACAACTAAGTGAGCGCGAACACTCTACCATGGAAAGAGAACGCCTGCAGGCTCAACAACTGAGTGAGCACGAACAATCTGTAGACCAACGAGCGCGCCTTCACGCGCAACTCCAAGCGCAAGCCCTTAGTGAACGCGAACACTCTGCAACCCAGCGAGAGCGCTTCCAGGCGCAGCAAAGGAGTGAAGACGACCACATACGCCTGGAGACCAGACGCCTCCAGATGGAAGAGAATATTGAAAGAGACCGCGCCGATGCCCAGCACGCCGCCACCGATGCACAGCGCGACGCCGCCAATGCACAGCGCGACGCAGCCCAAGCCCAGCGCGAAGCAGAGCGCGACATCGCTCACATCAAGCGCGAAGCAGAGCGCGACCGGCTACAGGCGCAGATAATGGAGCAATTGATTGCCAGGGCGACACCCCCTCTCTCCGCACGGAGCTCCAGGGCATCATCACGACAAGGGTCTAGGGCACCTTCCCCTACCCGACCAAGTGACCCGGAGCCCGGCCAACAGATAGATCATATCCACGTCTCCGAACCCCCTCCCCGACCGGTCCATACGAGACCCAGCAACCGGGAAGAACCGGCCTATGCCGCCGAGAGACTGAATAGACGACTTCAAGACCTAGAAGACCTAGCAGAGGAAGAGGAAGAGGAGGAAGGTCAAGCCCACCAGCAGCAACGTACTCCACAGGACCAGGAGGTCCAATACAGCCCAGACTTCACCCCCGAGGCACTGCGTTACAAACCCCCGACTCAACTCAAGGGTGAGTTTGACGCACAGCCAGCACCGAGGAACAGCACCTGGGTACCCGGGCCTTGGTACCCACCAAGTACCAGCCCACGACAACACGTACGGGGAGACTCGCCCAGGAGGCCTCTCCCCCAACGCTCACCGATGTGCCAGCCATCCATGGCATCGCACCTTGGCACACCGACGTTCCCGGATTTTACGCACGAGGACAGAGCACAGTACACGGAATTACGGATGTGCTTAGAGACTATGATGTCCGACGTCCCTGATGAGTTGTACAAATATGCTATCCTCCTCAAGCATCTCAAGGTGCCCAGAGCGCATAATATAGCGCTGGCATATTCCAACTCAAGTACCCCATACACCGCGGCTCTAGTAGCCCTCGACCAGCGTTATGGACGCATATGGGACTACGTGATACAAGAAATAAGGAATATTGACCGTCTCCCCCCAGCCACAGACAATCGATCATTGGATGAGCTCTCTATCAAGGTACAATCCCTGGTAGGGATGCTGGGGTCCCAAAAGGAAAAAGGTAGACACGAACTGTATGCTAACTCTAATGTAGAAAGGATATTAGAGAAGCTCCCTCCAGCCCACCAAGAGCGCTTTAGGCGGCAGAGAGACCACCGTGATCCCGACGGTCCCGAGCCATCCCTCCTAGACCTGGCCGACTTCCTCGCGAGAGAAGTCAGCAGCCTACGACTGGATACGTTCGTGCGGAGTGGACCAAGCCCAAGAGATGGACCTCGGAGATCCAACGATAACCGCCGGTTGGTGACCGTCATGCACCAAGCCGAATCAGTACCGCGGCACAAGAACCACAACACCCCCTCGACGAAAGAGAAGTGGAAGATTGTATGCCAGTACTGCGAGAAAGAACATTGGCTGTCTCAATGTGACACTTTCAAGAAGATGACCGCCGACGAGGTGAGTCAGTGGATCAAAGCCAACCGCCGCTGTTACCGCTGTGCGCGCAGCCATATGGCAGCCGAGTGCCGCTTGAAGAAGAGGTGCAGCAGGTGTGACGGCGCCCACTTGGACGTCTTGCATGACAGCAACAGGAAGAAACTCGCACCCCCAAGCAGCACCAGAGTAAACGTCATGTATATCGACCCCGCCAGCAGCGGGAGCTCCCGAGTGCTCTTGAAAGTGGTCCGAGTGATATTAAGCTACGAGGACAAGGTCATGGACACTTACGCCGTCCTTGACGATGGGTCAGAAAAGACTCTCCTCCTCGCATAAGATGGCGCCGCTATGTCCGGCCGCCTGTCTGTGCGCTCCGTCGAGATTGTGCTTACTTTTGTTAATATTTATAGTTTTAAGAGTTTTGTCTGTACCAACAGTAGGTGCATTTAATGTGTATGACCGTCAGTCACTTATAGACATCGGATTACGGGAAACTTACCGACTAGATTACTCCCTGGATCAGCTTTCTGAACCGCAGCAATGGCCTGTGGAGATCTTGAGGACAATGGGACCAGATTCCGACCCCAGGAACAAAGGAATCATCAGGCGGAGAGGGAAGAGAGCTGGGATCCGTAATAGACTGAGAACCAGACGACACCGAACGCCACTACCCAGTATATTGCTAGCCAATGTACAATCAATTGACAATAAACTGGACGACATCCGAGCAAGGATTCAATTCCAGAGAGACGTTAGAGACTGCAATGTTCTTTGCTTCACCGAAACATGGCTGACGCCGGAGGTTCCAGATCACGCGATTCAACCAGCGGATCACTTCTTTATCCATAGAAAGGATCGGTCATCATCAGAGTCCGGTAAACAACGTGGAGGGGGTATTGCCTTCATGTTTAACAAAAATTGGAGTGACCCAACGAACGTGAAGGAACTATCCAACCACTGCTCCCCAGAACTGGAATATATAACCATCAAGTGTCGTCCTTTCTTCCTCCCGAGGGAGTTAACGGCGATCGTCCTGGTCGGAGTGTATATTCCACCGCAAGCTGAAGCCAGCAACAAGGTTGCGCTCTCCAGACTACACGACGAGGTAAACAGAATCCAAGAGGCGAATGTTAACGCCGCCATTTTAGTTCTGGGAGATTTCAATAGCGCCAATCTGAGAAAGGTATTACCCGACTTCTATCAGCATGTGACTTGCAACACCAGAGGCGGTAACATCCTAGATCACTGTTACACGCAATTTAAAGGTGGCTACAAGGCTCATTCTGATAGTGGCTTCGGTAAGTCAGATCACGCATCAATTTTTCTTACACCGAAGTACAGACAGAAAATTAAAAGTACTCCCGTAGTCTGGCGAGAGGTGCAGAAATGGGATGTGACGTCAGAGGATACGATCCGGTCAGTGTTTCACAACACAGACTGGAACGTGTTCCGCGACACAGATAACATTAATGCCTACACGGAGACAGTGCTGGACTATGTCTGTACTAGGGTGAAAGAAACAATCCCCACTACCAAAATGAAAGTTTACCCAAATCAAAAACCCTGGGTAGACAAATCCGTCCGTGAAGCTCTGAGAGAGCGCACCAAAGCATACAACGACGGCCTAGAGGCAGGCAACATGAATGACCACAAGGTGGCGCGATACAACGTAAGGAGGACTGTGACAGAGGCCAAACGACGCTACAGGGATAAAATTGAACTCCAGTTTGAACAAGCTGACTCTAGAGCTATGTGGCAGGGGCTCAAAACGATGACAGACTACAAAGGCGCCTCCCTCAAACTGAACAGTGACATCTCCTTAGCAAATGACCTCAATACCTTCTATGCGAGGTTTGATGCTGGTAATAACAACACCAGCTCACAAGCCTCGGCAATGGGGGGGGGGGGGGTCGGCTGCTGATGGAGGCGCAGTGTTCAGGGTAACAGAGCATGAGGTGAGGCGGACCTTTAAAAAAGTGAATATCAGGAAGGCAGCAGGTCCAGACGGCATCCCCGGCCGCGTCCTAAAAGTCTGTGCCGACCAACTGGCCCCAGTATTCACTGACATATTTAACCTGTCCTTAGAACAGGCTGTCATCCCCACCTGCCTGAAGAAGTCCACTATTATCCCTGTACCCAAAAAATCCAAGCCTGCTTGCCTCAACGACTACCGCCCTGTAGCTCTCACCTCCATAGCCATGAAGTGCTTCGAGAAGCTAGTAAAGGGCTACATCTGCTCCTCCCTCCCCATCAACATGGACCCCCTGCAATTTGCATACCGCCCCAACAGGTCCACGGAGGACGCCATATCCCATGTGCTGCACACAGCAGCATCACACCTGGACAAGAGGCAGGGGAACTATGTGAGAATGCTATTCATCGACTACAGCTCGGCATTCAATACCATAGTCCCCTCCATACTCATAGCCAAGCTCAGGGACCTGGGCTTGGGCTATGACCTCTGCCAGTGGGTCTTGGACTTCCTGACTGGCAGACCCCAGGTGGTGAGAGCAGGCAACTGCACCTCCTCATCCATCACCCTCAACATAGGGGCCCCCCAGGGCTGTGTTCTGAGTCCCCTCCTCTACTCCCTGTACACACACGACTGTGTGGCTCAGCGGAGTAGCAATACAATCGTCAAATTTGCTGACGACACAGTGGTGGTGGGCCTGATCTCTGCCAACGACGAGAGGGCCTACCTGGAAGAGGTCAAGGTCCTGGCGGGATGGTGCCAGGAAAACAGCCTCTCCCTGAACGTCAGCAAAACAAAGGAGATGATTGTGGACTTCAGGAGGTCGGGGGTCAAGGACTACAGCCCCCTCAGCATCGACGGGGCACCGGTTGAGAGAGTCAACAGCTTCAAGTACCTCGGAGCCCACATATCCGAGGACTTGACATGGACCACACACATTAACAGTGTGGTGAAGAAGGCACGACAACGCCTCTACTTCCTCAGGCGCCTAAGGAAGTTCCAAGTCAGCCAGAAGATCCTTAAGAACTTCTACACATGTACAATAGAGAGCATCTTGACCGGCAACATCACCTCCTGGTTTGGGAATAGCACTGCAAAAGACCAAAGCAGACTACAAAGAGTGACACGTTCAGCCGAACGCACAATTGGAGGGGGGCTCCCCACCCTCCAGAACATTTACTACAAGCGTTGCAAGGGGAAGGCTAAGAGAATTATTAAGGACTCGAGCCACCCGAACAACTGCCTCTTTGAACTGCTGCCGTCAGGCAAGCGATACAGGAGTCTCAAGGCGAGCACAGAAAGACTCAGAAGTAGCTTCTATCCCCAGGCCATCAGGCTGCTAAACGAACAATGAATGAACACTACACAACAACAACCACCAAACACACATAGCACACACATCCACACGCACACACTCACTTTAAACAAACACACTGTAGCACCCACTCCACACACTTTATAGCACACACCCACTTTAAACAAACACACTGTAGCACCCACTCCCCACACTTTATATTTATGGATGAAGGATTGCACTACAACTCGTACACCTTACTGTAAATTGTACCTAAAATTGTACCTCATCCCATTTCTGCTTTGCACTAGATAGTACTGTACATTAGTACACTGCATAGTATTGTGTATTGTATATTATATGGTAACTCAGAACATTGTACATATGTCTATACCGAACACTGTGACCTCATTTTCTTCTTCTAAATTCATGCTATATTATGTTATTATGTTATTTGATACTATCTTGTCTAGCACAGTCTCTGGAGCGTAACAGTAAGAAGCATTTTGTATGAAAGTATTCTGTACTTCTGTATGACAACTATTAAAGAACTTGAACTTGCATCCGCCGCCGCCCAGCTGGGTCTGCGGGGGAGCGAAAAAACAGTGACAATTCGTACTATAAGAAGAGACCTGAAGACAATAAAGGGTGAAAACGTCTCCTTCACTATCGCAGCAAGCGGGCAGCCAGAGAGGCAGTATAGGATTACTAACGCTTTCACCAGCCAAGACATAGGCCTGTCACAGTACACCTACCCCATCCCCAAGCTGATGGAAAAATACGTGCACCTACGTCAACTACCTATACCGCTCATCGACGGCGCCACCCCGACCCTGCTCATAGGATCCGACCACGCACACCTCATCGTCCCAACGGACCGGGTCCACATCGGGCCCAGAGGCTGTCCAGCAGCAGTCGAGACCCGCCTAGGATGGACACTACAAGGCCCCCTCTCCAGGTCTCCCAACCGACCAGCAGCCACTCGCTGCCTCCACTCCAGAATGACAGAAGAAGACACCACCCTCTTACAGCACGTCGAGAGGCTATGGACACTAGACACAATGCCCTTTAAGAACGAAAAGAAACACATTCGTTCAAAGGAAGACACTTATGCCATAGCCCTCCTCGAGCAGAGGACAAAGAGAGTCGAGGTCAACGGAGTGATGAGATACGCAACTCCACTCTTGAGGCGAGAGGGTATCCCCACCTTCCACGCCCCAAAAGAAGCGACGGAGCGATATCTACTGAACACCGAGCGGCGTCTAGCCAGAGACCCCGCTCAAGCCACTGTGTACCGCGCTGAGATTGACAAGCTAATCACAGCGGGACACATAAAGAAAATTGACATTCAAGAGGCCGATCAGACGACCGAATCATGGTACGTGCCCCACCACAAGGTCCACCACAACGGCAAGGATCGTATTGTGTTCAACTGCAGCTACCAGATCGGACTACAGAATCTGAATAAAGAACTCTTGCCCGGCCCAACACTCGGCCCCTCTCTACTAGGCGTGTTGCTACGTTTCCGCCAAAATAAGGTGGCCATCAGCGGCGACATCAAAGGGATGTTCCTGCAGGTGCGACTAGTGGAAGAGGACAAGCCCCTGCTGCGGTTCTTATGGAGAGAGAGGATCGGGGATGAGCAACCATCCATCTACCAATGGGAGGTCCTCCCTTTCGGAACCACATGCAGCCCATGCTGTGCTACGTTCGCACTGCAAAAACATGTCGCAGAGGACCCAGCAGCTGACGAGGAGGTCTGACAAAGTGTAGAGAGGAGTTTCTACGTGGACAACTGTCTGCAAAGCGTCTCAACGCCAGAAGAGGCCGAGGCCCTCCTACTCAAGCTCCGCGCCTCCCTGATCAAAGGCGGCTTTGATCTCCGGCAGTGGGCCAGCAGCGACCCTCAAGTACTGCGCAGCCTCTCCCCAGAGAACAAGGCAGCAAGCAGCAAGACCTGGATGGCGACCATCCCAGGTGAAGCCCAAGAAATGACATTAGGACTAGTCTGGCGCTTCAAAACAGACTCGCTCCATTACAGACACACACCCCTGACCAAGGAGCAGGGAAGGTCGATTTCACTACCGACCACCAGACAGAGTGTATACAGAACACTCGCCAGACAATATGACCCGTTGGGATGTATCCTACCTTACACCACCAGGGCAAAAATGATTGTGCGAGAGCTGTGGGACAAGGACCAGGGCTGGGACGACCCCATACCCGACCACCTTGCTTCCACATGGAGAGAGTGGGAAAAGGAACTCAACTCGATCCCAGGTGTCAACATACGCCGCAGCTACTTCCCACCCACAGTGCGGCTGGAGACGTGCCAGATGGACCTGCACGTCTTCAGCGACGCCTCAGAAGTAGCCTACGGTTCGGTGGCCTACTTGCGGGCCCGAGAGGAGGGAGGAGAAATACATACCGCCTTCATCCTGGCTCGTTCAAGGATAGCCCCCCGCAAGCAACAATCGATCCCGCGTCTAGAGCTCTGCGCAGCCCTAGTAGGAGCGCAACTCGCCACGTTAATCCAACGTGAACTCACCATCCCGGTGCAAAGAACAATCCTGTGGTCAGACTCCATGACCGTACTCACATGGATCCAGTCCGATTCGTGTAGATACAAGGTCTTCGTGGGAGTCAGAATCACAGAGATCCAAGATTTAACAGAATCAGCATGCTGGAGGTACGTGGACACAAAACAGAACCCAGCAGATGTCATCACACAGGGAATGTCCCTAGATGACCTCACACGTCAAAATATCTACAGTGACGGTCCCGAGTTCCTCAAGCTCCCGGAAGAAGAGTGGCCTAACCGCACCCCACAGGAGGCTAGTCAAGAGGAGGCAGAGATGAAGAAATCTATGTTCTGTGGGTTGACGCACACACCAGTCCCCACAGACCCTAACATAGACGACTGCCCCACCCTTGAGAGTGCGCAGTTAAAGACATTCCTGTGGCACCACCCTGAGGTTCCCTCCACTACTGACTTAATGCAGCTAATTACGAAGAAGCAGAACTCCTTCTGCTACAGCGAGCCCAAAGAGACTCGTTCCCCGACGAGCTAGACTGTCTGCAGGGATCAAAGCCAGTCCCGTCAGACAGCAGACTGCTCCACTTGGCCACTGAGCGCGACGCCCATGATCTCATCAGAGTGGGTGGTCGTCTGAGAAGGGCCCCGGACTTAACGGATGACGTCAAGTTCCCTATAGTTCTCAACAGCCGACACAAGGTCACAGAGCTCATCATAAAGAAATACGACGAGGATGTGCACCACGCTGGGGCAGAGAGAGTCTTCGCTGAGATCAGACGTCGCTATTGGATACTGCAAGGAAGAGAAGCAGTACGACGCTTCCAGCGGACCTGTCTAGACTGTCGCAAGTGGCGAGCACAGCCCAGTATACCCAGGATGGCTGACCTACCTCCCTGTCGCCTCCGACTTGGCGACAAGCCCTTTCACTCCACCGGTATGGACTGCTTCGGCCCGCTGTATGTGAAGATAGGAAGAGGGACGGAGAAGAGGTGGGGTATTGTATTCAAATGCATGACCACCCGAGCGATACACATAGAACTCCTACCAACCATGAGTACGGACTCATTCCTTATGGCCTTCCGGAGATTCACAGTGCGGAAAGGAAAACCGTCTATATTATTGTCTGATCACGGGACAAACTTCAAAGGCGGAGAAAGAGAGCTGAGAGAGAGCTTCCAAGCTATGGGCCCAGAACTTAAGACCCACCTCGCTCCCTCTCAGATTGACTTCCAGTTTAACCCCCCGAACGCCCCTCACTTCGGGGGAACCTGGGAACGAGAAGTACGTTCAATAAAGACAGCCCTGTACGCCATGCTTGGGGCCCAGACCGTGGCTGAAGAAGTCCTCACGACAGTCCTCACAGAGATCGAGGGAGTATTGAACTCAAAGCCCCTCGGTTACGTCTCAAGTGATGTAGCAGATGTCGACCCAGTCACCCCCAACACTCTCTTGATGGGGCGGCTGGACCCCGCACTCCCACAGACGGTGTACAGACCTGAGGAAGCGAACGGCCGAAGAATGTGGAGGTACAGTCAAGTATTGGCTGACAAGTTTTGGAACAGTTTCCTCCTCCACTATCTACCGTCTCTACAGACCCGCCAGAAATGGGTAAAAGAAAGAGACAATTTGACGGAGGGCACAGTCGTCATGATCATAGACCAGTCACTACCCCGAGCTATGTGGCCGGCCGGCCGCATAAGCAAAGTGATCACTGGTGCCGACGGAAAGGTCAGAGCGGCAGAAGTTCTCGTCCAGGGACGGACATACACCCGACCCGTGGCGAGGCTGATAGAGTTGCCAAGGCTCCCTGACTCCCTTGATGACGACCATGACCCACTGACTTTGTGAATTGCCCTACTCCTCACAACGGACATTGAGTAGTGGACAAGACGGTTAATCTGTCTCTGCTTATCTAATTAGGTGCGGACTAATTAGGAGGCGGCTGTTACAAAGGGTCAGATTAAACCGAATATATATATTTATTACTTGAGATACCTTGTATAATATTTGTATATCGTCTGATATCCCTTGTATATTCTTTGTATATATACACGGAATATCCCTTTACCTAGGTACAGGCCAGACCATAATATTCGTTCTCCTATTGGACAGCGACCCCTAGGCGCCAACGGCCATACCCCCAATGGCAAGTTCAAAACCACCGCCAAGGCATGTCTCAACATGTCCAGGTTTGCGCAGTAATACGAGACAGAACTGAGGTTGGCACTAGATTATTCACCTTACGTATAAATACGTCGCTGGTGGATGCAGCAGTAGTTGAGTACCTAAACGTTGAAGGCTTCACCACGATACAACGTGCCGTGAAGTGGGCCTCTTTTCCCCTGAATAGAGCCTTGAGAACCGCGTGCGAATAGATAGCTAAAGTGTCAGAGTTTAACGCTGTATCGTCGAGTTCGACTTATTCTATTGTGAAGTAATAGTCTATTATTTATAGTGTATCGTGCGGCTACCGTTCTCCGTGACCATCATTACCACCGGTTCGTCGTACTCTAGCTAGTGCACTTATCCAGGCTGGGCGGCCTAAACTCGCGCCACCACCCGAGGAGTCCTAGACGAGAACCGTTGGATATGTACACCGGAGAACCTACACCGGCGAATGCAGAGCCTTTTCCGGCTGGATTATATTGCTTTGGTACTGTAGCTGCTGGAGCAGAGAACCGTCTACCCCACTGCTGTGTGGGATCTACCCTGTGAGGAGCACCATCGAGCCCGCCTCTAGGACCACAGAGGCTGGCTAGCTTTCATCCATGCTGTCGTGCATACTGGAGTATAGCTGTTGCTTTGTCTACGGACCAAGGGATTACTGCACTGGCTCCTGTATCTGGAGCCTTGTTATTCCGCGTTGATCCAGACTTTGCTCCCGAACATTCCTCTACCCTGCTGGTTTACAACCGGAGGGAACCCCTTAGTGTCTCCAGCTGACTACGAGTGTGCCTTATGTAATTCTTATGCTACAGGTGGCATCAGTTATACCCATCTTACTATGCTCATGGACTTACACTCTTGACTTACTTAAGTGTTCTTCGCCTTACAAGCGCAATCATAATTCTCAATCTGTAACCTACCGTTGCTGCTCTAATAATAAATACCTCTAACTAGAACGTTCTTTGTCAAGCCGTATTCTTGTGTGGGTGTTCACCAGATATACCGTGTACTGTATGGCCAGTAATTAAAGTACATAACTAAGTAGTGGTTTAATGATACCATACTCTCAATACAGTCAGGGAATTGTACCCCTCAGTTACAATAACCAAACAGTGATTTGAGCCGTGTGGGAGTAAGACGTGATTCTAAATGTTGACACCCACACAACAGCGCAGAATGACCTGTTCACTAAACAGGTCATAAAGTCATAAAGTGTAATCTTGTAAACTAAAATTACAAGTTTGTGCTGGTCCGCTGAATACATGTAGGGGAGAAGAGAGAGCTCTCCTAATGCAGACGTACAGACCAGAGTTAGTATAGCACAGATATAGGAGTCCAGGGAGAGCTACAGTAGCATCCATGGGTGTGTTCTCTGTGCAAAAGAGATCACATGAGGAAGTTGACAGATGTAGTAACTTTAGTCAGGGACAGGGTCAGAATGACAAGTAAAAGTAAGGACATTCAACATTCAGTATATGAAGGCATTTACAGGATGACTCTTTCAAGCTGTTGAAATGAAAGTCCCAGATTAAAAAGTATATATATACACAGTCACACACGCACAATAAAACATTTTATACATCACTTACAAGCATGACCACTTAGTACCGGTAGATCTTGACTGTCTTGGGAGAGAGAGAGAGAGAGAGAGAGAGAGAGAGAGAGAGAGAGAGAGAGAGAGAGAGAGAGAGAGAGAGAGAGAGAGAAGGCATTACAGGATGACTCTTTGAAATGATGTCCCAGATTAAAAAGTATATATTATATATACACAGTCACACACACAATCAAAAAAAATTATACATCACTTACGACCACTTGAAGTAGTTGTTCTTGAGCTGTCTTCTGCGTTCATCTCATTGATGAGATCCAGCACTGTAACAGTATTTGCAACAATGAAATTATACATTTTATTACAACTCTATCAGCTGAGTAACAATATTCATCAAAGTGTTGCGTGTTACAGTGTAGGTTCGTTTATTAGTGCATGACAGTAAGGTTAGCATACTTTTCACACTATAAGCCCCACCTGAATGATAGCCAGTTAGCAGCTCCGGGTACAGTAGGTACCCCAACGTTAGCTCTCATAACGTTAGCCAGTTAGCAGCTCCGGGTACAGTAGGTACCAACGTTAGCTCTCATAGTCATAACGTTAGCCAGTTAGCAGCTCCGGGTACAGTAGGTACCAACGTTAGCTCTCATAGTCATAACGTTAGCCAGTTAGCAGCTCCGGGTACAGTAGGTACCTACTACCAACGTTAGCTCTCATAGTCATACCGTTAGCCAGTTAGCAGCTCCGGTAGTTTACAGATCCCGCCAGTTTCATCGAGCTAATAACGTTACAGTAGTCACTGAAAACACAGACTAAACAGCACTCATTTATATCAGCGGCATGCATTACTTATAAATAATAAAATATATGTGTTGCACAATTACCTGAGGAGAAGATGCAACAGTTGCTCACGACGTGGTGCAGGCTCTGTCTGTAACGCGCTTCAATTCAAATTTCAAACCGGGATCCCCCACAATGCAACGCATCAGTGTTGCCAGATTTGAGAGTCTGCCTTCATCTGACAAACCTTTGATAATAATGGGCGGTTCGGATATTGTTAATCCGATCTGGCAACCATGCTCTTCCTTGTTTCTCCGCAAAGACTGACCACGGTTTTGATTGATTGATTGAAAACTTTGTTAACAGATTGCAGAATGGGTACAATACAGTACAGCTCAATACATACAATTGTTAAGGGCATGCAGACCAGTTTACATCAGGGTCCCCCATTTTCAATTCATCATAACATGACATGTGACAAACAGATAGACACTTCTATACATTTATGACATACCAGATTTGCAAATACAGTAGGCCTACTGTTTGTGATACAAAAAGAGTCTAGAAAAGAGAGCATATATTTGACGTAGAACCGTACATTATAGGTGGGGTGGGGGGGGTTGGTTGGGTAGGAGGGGTGGGTGGGGGACACTGTACAACTGCACAAGCACAACTGTACATTGGAATATTGACAAAACCATGTTTGGTACTTTACTGTACATTGGAGGGGGTTGGGTTAGGACATTTACAGAGGCCAGTTTCGAATTGCAGTCTCCCGTAGGTGTTCTTTGAGAGTGTTTTGAAAGTGGGTAGTGATTCACATTCCTTTACATCTTTGGGTAGGGCGTTCCACATTGATGTGGCATAATTGCGAAACGTGTTTAGTCCATGTTTGAGCCGAATCTGGGTTTAACATGATTTGTGGAGCTCCCATGGTGTTGTGGTCGTGGTATTCACTGACCTTTGGGAAGTATTTTGACATGTACACATATACCTTGGTCGTGTATGTATCTTGTAGACAGGCCCATTGCAAGTTGCTGTACTCTGTCGTCTACTCTAAGCCATCCTAGGTTGTCACGTGGGCAGGGGCGAGGTGGGTTCTAGAAGTAAGGTCAAGCAGTAGTCTGACCAGTTTGTTTTGAGATGTTTGTGTAGCAGGGTGGATTATCCCTACTTTATGTGATGTACACTGTCACCAGGTAGGGGGGAACGCAGCAGATCTGAGTCCAACTGAATCCCTGACTTTAGTGCAGGAGTGGAGCTTTAGCAGAGGGAGTGGATGGGGCCTATGATTTACTAACCTAGGTGTAGTGCGCTGGTCCAGCTTTAACAAATTATCTCTGTATCTTTTCAATGTAAATAATAAAGTAACCTCACAAAGATACTAATCTAATTATCTTTAAAGTGCACTATGCAGTGAGCTGCTGGTTAAAGGCATTAACCACGTATTGTTGGAGACTTGTGTGACTTGGAGACTCGTGTGACTTGGAGACTCGTGTGACTTGGAGACTTGTGTGACTTGGAGACTCGTGTGACTTGTGTGACTTGGAGACTCGTGTGACTTGTGTGACTTGGAGACTCGTGTGACTTGGAGACTCGTGTGACTCTTGTGACTTGGAGACTTGTGTGACTTGGAGACTTGTGTGACTTGGAGACTCATGTGACTTGGAGACTTGTGTGACTTGTGTGACTTGGAGACTTGTGTGACTTGGAGACTCGTGTGACTTGGAGACTCATGTGACTTGGATACTTGTGTGACTTGGAGACTCGTGTGACTTGTGTGACTTGGAGACTTGTGTGACTTGGAGACTCGTGTGACTTGGAGACTCATGTGACTTGGAGACTTGTGTGACCTGGAGACTCGTGTGACTTGGAGACTCTTGTGACTTGGAGACTCATGTGACTTGGAGACTCGTGTGACTTGTGTGACTTGGAGACTTGTGTGACTTGGAGACTTGTGTGACTTGGAGACTCGTGTGACTTGTGTGACTTGGAGACTTGTGTGACTTGGAGACTTGTGTGACTTGGAGACTCGTGTGACTTGGAGACTCGTGTGACTTGTGTGACTTGGAGACTCGTGTGACTTGTGTGACTTGGAGACTCGTGTGACTTGGAGACTCGTGTGACTTGTGTGACTTTGAGACTCGTGTGACTTGTGTGACTTGGAGACTCATGTGACTTGTGTGACTTGGTGACTTGTGTGACTTGGAGACTCGTGTGACTTGGAGACTCGTGTGACTTGGAGACTTGTGTGACTTGGAGACTCGTGTGACTTGGAGACTCGTGTGACTTGGAGATAGGGCTGGGCGATATGACGATATTATATAAATATCGGGTACAGTTCATTAACGATACACTTTTTAAACGTATCGTGGATATCGTGATGTTTTGCCCAAGAGGCTTGTGTCGCGTCAATCTGCTCCACACGTTGACACTTTTGAACAGCGCCGCCCCACACACACACTAGTGCATCAAAAGTTACTACTTATGATTAACAAAGGCATTCGTTTTGTGGCATTAACGTTATATAGTTACACTTTCAATAACATCAGCGTATTTACATAGCAACGTCCGAGGTCAACCTAGATATAGCAAGCATTAGTCGTTCATATCTCAGCCCGTGCTGACTCAGTTGTGCCCATTCTGCGGTCTGTTAATAAAGTTTTCAATCAGACAGATGTATGGAAAGGCTTTTATTATAACATTTGTTGCAGTAAAATCATTATGCCTCCAGTCGTTTAGTCATTCTGCGGAGCTAAAAGCAAAAAGTCGGCCGCGGCGAGCTACCGCTGCCATTGTTGTTGTCATTGAGCTCTCCAGTGGCGGAAGTAAAAAATGAATATGCGCTTGCCGATTGGTGCTAAGAACAGCAGGGCGGGTGCAAGCGATGTGACGTAATTGGCAGACGCGACTGTCAATCAAAATGATTATGTTTGCCGTCTGATGAATGAAAACGTTATTAACAGATTGCAGCATGGGTACAATACAGTACAGCTCAATACAACAACAGTCAACAGTGGACTGGAGGATGCAGACCAGAGAAAGACTTTCGTCTTGTTTACATCAGGGTCCCCCATTTTCAATTCATCATATTTCATATCTAAATCATATAATATCTCATTGCTAAATATATGCAATATATAATCTAATAATCCAATAATCTAAATCTAATATATAATATAAAAATGCTAAATGCATGGGTATTTTATTTTGTCTTTAATGTTAGCTTGCAAACTCAAATACTGTCTTGGTAAGCCTCATAATGAATTGTTTGGGGAAAAAAAGAAAAACATTGTGATGCGTATCGTGTATCGCCGAAAGGTCAGAAAATATCGTGATATCATATTTAGGGCATATCGCCCAGCCCTACTTGGAGACTTGTGTGACCTGGAGACTCGTGTGACTTGGAGACTTGTGTGACTTGGAGACTTGTGTGACTTGGAGACTTGTGTGACCTGGAGACTCGTGTGACTTGGAGACTCTTGTGACTTGGAGACTCGTGTGACTTGTGTGACTTGGAGACTTGTGTGACTTGTGTGACTTGGAGACTCATGTGACTTGGAGACTTGTGTGACCTGGAGACTCGTGTGACTTGGAGACTCTTGTGACTTGACGACTCATGTGACTTGTGTGACTTGGAGACTCGTGTGACTTGTGTGACTTGGAGACTTGTGTGACTTGTGTGACTTGGAGACTTGTGTGACCTGGAGACTCGTGTGACTTGGAGACTCGTGTGACTTGTGTGACTTGGAGACTCGTGTGACTTGGAGACTCGTGTGACTGTAGGCTAGCTAAGCTGCATGTTAGCCTAGCACAATGAATGGAAGCGGACATGACTGGGTAGCCTTCGGGAGAGGTGTTAGTTGGACAATGCCTGTGCTAAGAGTGAGCGAATTTTCCAAAATGTTGGCGTGTTCCTTTAAACTGTAGAAAGTTAGCTGTATTGTCTATAAACACTTAATATTTCATTAGATGATATGTGTACTTATATAAGCAGATAATTTTCTGCAGAAATGTTGTGCCTCTAATTTAATGTGTTTCAGATGTACTCACAGTGCTACATGCATTGTATGGGATGCATGACTTTCATGTTCAGTTTTACTGTAAAAGGTAATGTACAATTAGCAATTCTGTATATTGGGCTAAACCTTTCTGAAGCAGAGACTTAGTTAGTAGCTCCCCTGTTAGCTTCTTTAGCTCCCATGTTAGCTCCCCTGTTAGCTCCCCTGTTAGCTCCCCTGTTAGCCTCTTTAGCTGCGGCTGTTAGCTCCCCTGTTAGCTCTCCTGTTAGCCTCTTTAGCTCCCCTGTTAGCTCCCCTGTTAGCCTCTTTAGCTGCGGCTGTTAGCTCCCCTGTTAGCTCCCCTGTTAGCCTCTTTAGCTCCCCTGTTAGCTCCCCTGTTAGCCGAATCTGGGTTTAACATGATTTGTGGAGCTCCCTGTGTTGTGGTCGTGGTATTCACTGACCTTTGGGAAGTATTTTGACATGTACACCGGGTACCTTGGTCGTGTAGTGTATCTTGTAGACCAGGCCCATTGCAAGTTGCTGTACTCTGTCGTCTACTAGCCATCCTAGGTTGTCAAAGTGGGCAGGGGTGAGGTGGGTTCTAGGAGTAAGGTCAAGCAGTAGTCTGATCAGTGTGTTTTGAGATGTTTGTGTTGCAGGGTGGATTCCCTACTTTATTTCATTTTTCATTTCAACCTTTATTTAAAATCGTAAGCATCTGAGGTTTCCCTCATTTACAGAAACGACGATTGTACAGTACATAATAAAAACAATATTCACAGAAATTTAAACACCAGAGTGAAACACCTCCACTCCTCTAACACCCACCTCGCTCTGCCCCCCCCCCCTCCACTCCTCTAACATTTAATTTATTCATTTATTATTATTATTTTATTTGTTGCCATTAAAATAATAGGCAAGCATAGGGCTAAAACATTTTCATAAACAATAATATAATTTTTTGTTATTTGGTTATAATAAGGGCTTTTCTATGCATTTGTCTGATTGATTGATTGATTGAAAGCTTTATTGACAGACTGCAGAGTGGGTACAGTACAGCTGTATATTCACTCATTTGACGGAAGTGTTGCGGTGGTCTCAACGGAACAATTTTGATTGACAGTCGATTCTGACAATCACACCGCTGTTGTGTGTGGGGGCGGCGTCGCTTGACTGAAACTTCGGCTCTGCCCCGTCAACCATTGCCGGGCCAGAGCCGGTTTATCTTTGGCGAGCCCGAGTCGGCTCTGGCACGGCAACCATTGCCGGGCCAGAGCCGGTTTATCTTTGGCGAGCCTGAGTCGGCTCTGGCACGGCAACCATTGCCGGGCCAGAGGCGGTTTATCTTTGGCGAGCCGAGTCGGCTCTGGCACGGCAACCATTGTCGGGCCAGAGCCGGTTTATCTTTGGCGAGCCCGAGTCGGCTCTGGCACGGCAACCATTGCCGGGCCAGAGCCGGTTTATCTTTGGCGAGCCGAGTCGGCTCTGGCACGGCAACTATTACCGGGCCAGAGGCCTGCTCATCGTTGGCGTGCCGTGCAGGACATGTGCCGAGTGTGCCGACCGGTAGCCGGAATCGTGCCGAGTATGCTGGCCACCTGGGGTAGCACCCATCCAAGGACTTCTGCAGGGTGGGCTTCAAGGTCCAGCATTCACTGCCATACAAAAGGACAGACTCAACTGTTGCATGAAAGAAGTTGAGCTTGATTTGACGGGGGAGGTTGGATTTCCACACACTGGTCATGCCATCAGAGCCCTCCACGCAAGCGCCTTCCTCACTTTAAGGTCTTGCTCGGACGAGTTGACCCACGAGCCCAGGTATTTGAAATCACCGACTTCCTTTAGAGCAGAGCCTCCTGTTGTCCTTAGAGGTGGATGATCCGGGAGGATGTTATACATTATGACCTCTCAGAACGCTCAGTCGAACTCTAGTGCGGACCAAACACGCAAACTCTGGTCCGCCAAAAAACATAGGTCTCGGTTCGCTTCATCGGACCAAACGCGGACCAAATATAGGAAGTCACCTGATAAACTGTGCATCTTGGGTAGAAGGAAGAAAAAAACACAGCGGCTTATTATTATTATTATTATTACCGCGGCGTGCAGCATTTACTGCAAAACAAGCACACTGCATCTATCTATCTATCTATCTATCTATCTATCTATCTATCTATCTATCTATCTATCTATCTATCTATCTATCTATCTATCTATCTATCTATCTATCTATCTATCTATCTATCTATCTATCTATCTATCTATCTATCTATCTATCTAACTATCTAACTATCTAACTGTGCATCTTGGGTAGAAGGAAGAAAAAAAACAAGCAGCTTATTATTATTATTATTATTACCGCGGCGCGTGGCATTCATTGCAAAACAAGCACACTGTGTAAAAATGTCTCGTCGACAGACTTGGCCGAAGTGAAAGCCCTGATCGACATATGGGCAGAAGACCAAATAAAACAGCTGCTTGTGGGCACTCACAAAAACAACGAGGTGTACAAGTTGTTTAGCGAGAGGCATTGTTGTTTCGACCGCGTGACATTGTTCAGAAAGTTTGGTGCGCCTGACAAATTGCTGTGTGAATGCAGACGAACCAAATGATGAATGCAACAATGTTGCAACTTCAACAACAGAACCGCACCGAGTCCACCAAAACTATATTTACTCCTAAGTCTCTGACTGGTTGGCCACCCCTGTGCTATATTATCAAAACGGTTATGTTCACCATGATTCAGATTGTCTGTAGTGATTCACAACATTCTGAAATATATGTTGATATATCAGTTAGCAACAAAACTATGATTGATTTCATGTAGTGATCCTGAATATGAAAACTCAACTTACCCCGGTCTCCCCTACTGGTTCGCTTGGCGTTGGCCAGCTACCCTCTCTCCCGGAGTTGAAGCTAGGCTACCGGTACAGTCCGCTTCCATTCGCTGTGCTAAGCTAGGCTAATGTGCAGCTAGATAGCTTTCTACTGAATGCACAGAAAGGAAACTGGTATCTATAGATGCAGCTCTTAGGACTCTGATCTCTGCTCTGCACTGCTACTGTGGTAATCATGCACCATTAACCTGGCAGTGCTGTTAACGAGGCATTAACGATACTGTGCCCTTGCAGTAGAGGTGCGATTTTTAAGAGCTGGATCTGTATCTTGTCTGACTCTGGAGAAGACGGTAACCAAATGTCCCATAATGTTGGCCTGTTCCTAAACATAATCATAACAACCATAACCAATAGCTCATTCAGCGCCGGAGGCCTAGAGCATCTTAGTTCCTACCACGTCAATGCTCTAAAAGATAGGAATAAATGGCTGTGTTTGCAGGGATATATATATATATATATATATATATATATATATATATATATATATATATATATATATATATATATATATATATATATATATATATATATATATATATTCTATATTATAGCTATGGATACAATACTATGGCCCATTTGACATCAAGTATCTATCGGTCAATATGTGAAAAAGAATACATTTTTCATCAATACGTTTGCGTGTTATACCGTGGTGAATATAAGTATAGTTTTAGAGTGATCCTGTCTAATCCCAGAAAACAACGATATGCAGCAAAACGTGAATTTCACTAAAAGCTTTGCCGTTTCTCGCCTGGACACACTACTATTTCCAAATCAAATGTATATGATAGGTATTAGGTATTTTTTACGTTTTTTGATGCTTTGATCGTCACCAACGGCATACGTTGTGGAGTAACGTTCCACACACACGTTGCGATCGAGGTGAAATCATGGTTGGATCAAAGCAGGATTTATACCATTTAGTCCTTACCTTCACTAGGAGGTACCCCAAAAAGAATATTCCAATTGTCTGATTGCGAGTCCAAGTATTGGTGTCCATCGTGTCGCCAACATAATCCTCCACCAGGATGTGGCTGGTATTGCACTTTGGCATTCTCAGGATGATTCCCCATGTTAACCCTGAGTCTGTGTGCCTGTAATGAATGGAAATATCGAATAAAAGCAATAACAATGAAAACCTGACTATACTCGGGTCTGGCGCTGATTGAGTTAAAGCAGACCTGGGCATTCTACGGCCCACGGCCCGCGGGATGATTCTGACCGGCCCGCGAAAGATTACATGATAATAATTTTTTTTTTTTTTTTTTTTTGCCCCTGTTTTCCATGATGCGTTTGTATCTTATCTTACTTCATCATACCTTACCCTTATCCTTGTGCAGAAGCCTTAGTGGACCCGGACATGGTGTCAGAAGGTTTCTGACCCCTGGAACACTTTGCAAAATTTTGGCTAAAGAGAGAGAGATATAGAGAGAGAGAGAGAGAGAGAGAGAGAGAGAGAGAGAGAGAGAGAGAGAGAGAGAGAGAGAAGAGAGAGAGAGAGAGAGAGAGAGAGAGATAGAGAGAGAGAGAGAGAGAGAGAGAGAGAGAGAGAGAGAGAGAGAGAGAGAGGTCATGAAGATTCATTGCAACTGACTTGGCCTTGTGCTCTGATAATGTGTGGATCGACTCTTACTTCAATCAATATAAGGTCAAAGGTCAAACACAGACAACCTCCAGACGTAAAGAACATCCCGGAGAACAATAAAAGATGATGGAGCGAAAGAGGATGAGGTATGGAGAGAGAGGGGGGGGGGGAGGAGGAGAGGGAGAGGAGCAGAAGAAGTTATACTTCATTTTGTATATATTTTTTTATAATTACTTATTGATAGCTCCAGTCAAAAGAGGTCCAAATTTGCCTGGGGGAAAGACCTGGGGAGAATACAGTACCTCCTCCTTCTGCCAGCGGGGATGACTTGGGGAGAATACAGTACCGCCTTCGCAGTAGAGTCAGGCAGTTGTGTTTTATTTTGTTTTAGGAAAATACTGTAGTGTGATACAGGCAGTTGTGTTTTATTTTGTTTAGGAAATACTGTAGTGTTGATACAGGCAGTTGTGTTTTATTTTGTTAAGGAAAATACTGTAGTGTGATACAGGCAGTTGTGTTTTATTTTGTTTAAGGAAAAAACTGTAGTGTGATACAGGCAGTTGTGTTTGATTAGGCAGGATACACTGTTGTAATAATCAGGTCGGAACTAAAAAGAAATAACTTGGTGGGGCCTTTTTGTGTGTCCTGGCTTTAAGGAATTCCTGTTTTCCCCCCAAAACTGTATTCACTATAAGACATTCAGAACACACAGAGGATAAAACTCAACTGAACCACAGGTTCCGTTACAGAAAGACAGTATCAAAGGGAGGAGTCTAAAAAAGGGGTTGGAACTTAGTGAATCTGTTCTGTGACATCAATAGATAGGGACAGGACAGCAGGCAGACTAGACTATAGTTGAACTAAAGACAAATACAACTATAATATATATACATATATTATGGTAAACATTAAGAATATAATTATTAATCATTGTTTTGGGTTATCGCTTTAAACACAATTTATTTCAATACACACACATTTAAAACATTTTATTATTTCATTTTGACATTTCTGTTTTGTTTTTCAACAGTAGGTAATTGTTGGTTATTAATCACTGCTTTGTTTATTTACTTTCTTTTCTTTCCGGTTTTCAACACAAATGAGAGAGACGACACAGAGAGATTCAAAGAGAATGTTGTATAAATTGATCAGCTTCTCTGGGTCTTCTGTCTCATTCATTCATTACACACACATTTAAAACATTTTATTATTTCATTTTGACATTTCCTGTTTTGTTTTTCAACAGTAGGTGATTGTTGGTTATTAATCACTGCTTTGTTTATTTACTTTCTTTTCTTTCCGGTTTTCCAACACAAATGAGAGAGACGACAGAAGGAGATTTCAAATAGCAGGTTGTATAAATTGGTCAAACATACGGATCAGTCTAATCTCATTACATGCAAATAGTTGATTTATATTATGGTCATTTGATTAATTGTTTGTATAATCATTGTACCCAACACATTAATAAGAGATGGCAGATTGAGATAATTAGACTATCATGTGACATGACACTGTATCCACTGTATAAGTCGAGGCATCTATCTATGGCGGATCTATAGCTGGCAGAGGGATGTCTGAGGGTCATATTTGTGAAACAGAGAAGAACTAATTGCAACCCTAGTTGAGATTCACTAGGAGAAAGAGTGTAGATGTCGAGACAGTCATTAGTCATTCTGTGATCTTTTGCAAACGGCTCTGAGCATGAGGCGTATAACAGGCTGATCACATGTTGCAATAATTAAGGCTAATCATGGTAGCCTGATTGTTGTTGTAATTTTTAGACTGTAAAACCTAGTTTAGGGAGTTGCCTTGGAAAATGATATAGTCTGTGGGAACTATTAGAAAGTGTCCCTGTACAGATCTGGGGGAACTGATTAGAGTGGCCATGTACAGATATTTGGAGTGAGACAGACGGAAGCAAATCTCAAGTGAGTGAGATTCTCAGAAATAGACAGCAAGGATCTAGGGGTGGAGCTTTGTGCAAGGTTCTGTGAGTATTCTAATAATAGACAAGAGACACAAAGGAGAGACAGGCAGTACTCAAGGCTCAACACCAGTAGAATTAGTTATTGGGGTTCTCTCAGAGTAAAGAGTCTAAGAGATAAGTAATTCAAACAACTGTTATGATGGACAGTAATCAAAATACACCTGCACAGCAACCAGGTGTATACCGGAAACAACAACAACCATGTGTATACCGGAAACAACAACAACCAGCAGGGCCGCCTGGGAGAAATGCGAGGCCCTGTGCGAGATTTAACGCGAGCCCCCCCCCCCCCCCCCCCCCCCCCCCCCCCAAAAGGTTAAAAAATAAAATATATATAAATTTTTTTTTTTTATACAGTCAACATATTCTTAAATAATAGCGCTGCTCGAGGCGGGGCATGATACAGTCAACATATAGCAAAAGAGAGAGCGAGAGAGAGCTCCCGTTCTACAGTCAATATAGAGTGTACAGAGAGAGAGAGAGAGAGAGACACACATTGGAAAGAAATTGAAATGCTATTTGGCCCTAAACAGAGAGTACACAGTGGCAGAATACCTGAGCACTGTGACTGAAGATCCTTGAGCACAGCCTAGCCATCGAGAAAGGCCGCCATAGGCAGACTGTGTGTGTTAGAAAGAGAGAGAGAGAGAGAACATGTGTGTTTGTCATGTGTGTGTGTGTTAGAGAGAGACTAGAGCATGTATGAGAGATTCAAAAGGACAAAGATCAACACTTAAATCCAAGAGAGAGAGAGAGAGAGAGAGAGAGAGAGAGAGAGACACACATTGGAAAGAAATTGAAATGCTATTTGGCCCTAAACAGAGAGTACACAGTGGCAGAATACCTGAGCACTGTGACTGAAGATCCTTGAGCACAGCCTAGCCATCGAGAAAGGCCGCCATAGGCAGACTGTGTGTGTTAGAAAGAGAGAGAGAGAGAGAGAGAACATGTGTGTTTGTCATGTGTGTGTGTGTTAGAGAGAGACTAGAGCATGTATGAGAGATCCAAAAGGACAAAGATCAACACTTAAATCCAACAAGAAGAGGGTCTATACCAGAGAAACCAAAGCAGCAAGGAGCCAATGGCCGACATCAGCTAAATAGGCTAGCCAGGTACTGTGACACCAGGCCACACACAGCTTTGGCCAACGGCCCAACGCTACCCAAGCTACACAAATGACAATTCACACACAGCACATGTCGTATCTCCAAATGTTGTGAAGTAGCATATGTTTTGCCTGGAAAAAAACATTGTTATTAACAAAACATTCGGGAGGGGAAGGAAGGAAGAGTGGGGTAATGTCATGACATTTTCATTAATCTTACCTGCACAAAAGGAACGCAGGGCGAAAGGCCGCAACACAGGTCTCCACGTTGACGAAAGGCCTCTCGCTGTCGGGACAAATAAGCTATGGCCAGAGCCTTGTCATGGTGCAGGCCCGACTACATCTTCTGTCAAAGATGATGTCGTAGTCAGAGTGCCAGGGCCTGCTATTCTCAAGGCTAACTGATAGCATCAAACAAACGTTCCCAGCTGACGCTAAACAGCTAACTGGCTAACAGTTAGCTCAATCAGGCACCTGGCTGTATGTAGCCGCATAGCTTGCTTCTGCGTTCTGCAAGCTATGCGGCTACATACAGCCAGGTGCTCTCACCAGGCACACACCGTTAGCTACTAGTAGTACTATATTAGCTAGTCGACCAGTTTGGCTCCAGAGAGAGAGAAAGAGAGATAGGTCAGGTCCACGGCGGGAATATAATCATAGGTTGACTCACCATAACGCAGTATCAACGCGGCGCCAATGGTAAAGTTGGAAGGAGACTTTCTTGGCCCACGGTGTAATTTCTTCTTCTTCTTCTTCTTCGAGTACTTTCCGGCAGACTGGACACCTTTCGGCGTATTGCTGCCTAACAGATTTATCTGCTCACAAGTTCTCTTCTCCTTCTTTTGAAAAGACATCCACTCGCCTCGCTCCTCTGAATAGCGCTGAATTAGATCATCCCTGTACCTCGTGTGTCCGAGAAGAGCCCGGAAACACTATCCTAAAATCTGTAGAGCAGCAAAGCCGCAGAAACCGGAACACTGCAGTCTACAGAGCCGCAGAGGCAGGAACAAGTCAGACACATTCTACAAACGTGTCTAATGTGAAATATATAAGCATATAAGCAAAACTAGATTTTAGGTCTGTGATGAAAAAGGGCCTCGCGGGAAAGGGGGCCTCGCAAAAAAAAAAAAAAAAAAAAAAAAAAATTTTTTTTTTTTTTTTTTTGCGAGGCCCCCCTTCCCGCGAGGCCCTGTGCGACCGCACTGCTCGCACACCCCCTGAGGCGGCCCTGCAACCAGGGGTATACCGGCAACAATACCCGCAACAACAATCAACACCACAGTACAGTGGAGTGAGACAAATTGGTCACCCGAACGGTCAAAGAGGTATTGATGAGGTTATATGCTATTGTTGCAATAAAACTGGGCACATGTCCAGAGACTGCAGAGCCACTAACACTGGGCCACGCCCACAAGTTTGTTGGCTGTGCGGAGATCCAGGTCACCTGGCAAACACCTGTCCAAAACAGCAGTGAACCGCAATGGGGGTGGAAGGGGTTATGGAGGTCAGTCCAATAGACAGAGAGAACCTGCGAACCCATGGGCAGGGCGAAACCACGGTTGCACAGTCACGAGAGACAGGGCATCCCCATCCCCTGATACAGGAACGTTTGACACTTTTGATATTGTTGTTGCATTTTGTCTGCCCCAGAGGAGGAGGACTGTGAATAGTCAAACAGGGGATCCCATAGCACCCACCCCACAATAGAGTATTAGAACTGATAAGCCTATAGAATCATGTCAATAACTTAAAAATTCCATTGTCAGTCCTAAACAGACCTGTTGGGTTCAAGAATCCTAAGTCAGTGAAGGGACATACAGTTATATAAGGGAGGTGTAAAAAGGGAGGTATTTGGTATGTGAAAACAGAGGAAAAACATAAATATAAGAAATATCAAGAGTCAGAGTAAAATATTGTATTTGCCATGTATGGACGAAGCCGCATTGGGATACAGGTACAGAGCAAACACTGTGTGTCTACAACTAATCCAATACAGGAGCAGAGTAGAAACAGTACAGAAAAAATATGTAAAAATATAAAACCGGAGCCGGGTGACCAGAGGGGTCGTTGATAAGGCCAGAGGCACGGGAAAGCAGCCTGGCGCCATAGATCTAGTCTAGAGCTGGCAGGCTAACCCTGATTGTCTTGCGTGCGAGACGCACAATCCTGATCAGAGATTTCTTCTCCTGGTCTGTAATGTTAACAAACTATAGTACAGGAGGAAGTAAGATCGCTCTCAATCACACAGCGATAGAAGTTGTGTAGAATCACCCTGTTATTTGTGAACTCTTTCAGTTTCCTAAGGAAGAAAAGACGTTGCTGGGACTTTTTAATAATGGTTCTGGTATTATAGACATTTTAAAACTGAACTGCGTGGTGAGTTGGCAGTGAGTTTGTGAGAATGGGTTTAGGCAGAGCCCAATAGCTGAACACAGGAGAAGAGAGAAGTGAGAATGAGGAGGAGTGAAGAAGGTGTGGTGGAAAAGGGAGGATGAGGAGGAGTGAAGAAGGTTTTGCTGTGAGTATGACAGAGTTTCAATAAGACAAGCGTCTAAGCAGGAAGCAGGGTCATTTCCCCACATGTAGTCTGGGCTACAAGCCAAGTTCTCTGCTTGTGTACTAAGCAATTATTTTAGTTTGTATTTTCATTCAACATTTAGTTAACCAGGAAGGGCCATTGAGATACAAGATTTTTGCAAGAGAGACCTGGCCAATATGACAGCAGTAACATTTGCAATATATCAGATAGCAGTAAAATAGCAGTAAAATGCGATACATCACACAGGGACATGGTAGGGGTTTTTGAGTGGGGATTTGAAGGAGTGCAGGGATGTAGCACTACGGATGTTTGGAGGGAGTGAGTTCCAGAGGGTGAGCAGCCACAGAGAAGGCTCTGAGACCAACAGTCCGCATGTTGGTGGTGGAGATGGAGAGGAGACCGGAGTCAGAGGACCGCAGCCTCCGGGGCGGTCTGTAGGAATAGAGGAGGTCCGCTAGGTACCAGGGGCAAAAGGCTTGGTAGGTAATGTGTAGGGTGAAACATTTTCTATGCTTCGTTTAGCATAATAATATGAACATGATTCACTGGCTGTGAGCAAGCCCTTGTGAACATCATGAATTTAGTTTTCTTTACATTTAAAACTAGTTTTAAGGGGAACTATCTTATAAATGGCCTTTTTCAGTGTTTAGCAGTGTTTCCTGGCTATGTGGACTTATATTAATAGGATATATATCTCTAATTTTCATATTGCCGCAATCTTCCTATTCCTATTCTATATTCCTCCCTCACTGAACTGAGTCATCTGAAAATGTGCATGTCTGTGATGTCAGAGATTTCTCAGCTGCATAATAATGTGGCAGTTGATGTGGCAGTTGGCACCAGGCCACACAGTGGTTGGAGCCCAGCCTCAAAACGGCTTAAGATCTTGAGGTAGACAAATGCTGTTTTTGAGTGCTTGATTAGAAATACAAAAAATTCATTTTTTTTTGGAAAAAGGAGGGAGCACTTGTATACAGGACGGTGACGTCCGTATAAAAGATGCAGCTTGGCTGTATGTCTTTTATTTCCCAGGTCATTTATAAAAACATAGAATAAAACCGGAGCCAAAATAGACTTTTGGGGAACACCTTGTTGATTTCTAAAGAACTTGATTTGTATTTTAAGATCAATTACCAAAGATGTGGAAAAGGCAATATGGATGTAGTATAAGCAGGGACAAGAATGGAGCAGGTTTCATTTTCACGATGTGAAATGTGAAAACAGGGGAGGATGAGAAGAGATAGAACAACAAGACGTTATAAAGACAAGAGTTGTGGGACAAATGACAAAGTGGGTAAAAGAAGTGAATTGATTGATTATGGTAAAACATAGGAGTGAATGTGTAAGTATGGGCGCGCCATAGATGCTAATAATGTTTTCTGAATATCACTAACCCATTGTTTTTCTCTAATAGGTTGTGGAGAGTACGGGGGAAATTGTCTTTGTTTTTCTCTAATAGGTTGTGGAGAGTACGGAGGAAATCCTGTTAACTATGGTTTAGTTCACATGCCTATAGTGAAAAAGGGGGTAACTATTAGGAGAACTGTTTCGAAGAACTAACCTGTGTAAATGCTTACTACTTGTTATGAGGTAATCGCATGAAAACTAATAAAAGCGCTAAGATAACATAACAGGCCAATGCAGCTTAAAAGGTCCTGCATAGGACTTTTGCATGAGCAGCCCGTTGCAAACGGCAAACAGGCCACTGCAAGCCATGCAATGCAGCTTAAAAGGTCCTGCATAGGACTTTTGCATGAGAAGCCTGTTGCAAACAGTGCAAAAATAAGCAATCTGTCAAGATCCTGTGAAGGAGAGAGAGACATTGAGAGGGTCATCTTGCCAGCAATCTCACTGTATGAACATATAATAGTCTATAAGGACATATGAAGGAAGTGTATAAAAAATGAGGTGACACCTTGTTGCCCTTAAGGTCACAGTGCTTTGTACAAGAGAGCAACAGGAAGCCTCCATAGGCATAAAAACGCCGGTGACAATATAACACGGCTAAACAAGACATGAGCAGAATAAATATGAATACCATAAAAAATATGATACGACGATGACATGACCCTCAACGATACTATGGAAAAAAAGAAGAGACCAGAGATAAAAAACACATCTATGAAAGGGAGGACTAGACACACATAGAATCATAGCTCTATAACTGGTCTCATCGTCAGGAGAAGGGACGGGCAGAACATTGTCCACAAATTTGATTATATGTTAATAGTCCGGGTGACTAATAAAGTCAGTAATGAAAACAAGGAGTAGCAGATGTGTAATGACACACCAAGGGAATAGTGTTGAAAACTCGCACTTATGCTATAAACACGCAAAACAATACATCTGGTCTATTCATTGTGACTGGTCCAATGTAGCTGTGGTGTCCATTTTAAATAAAGGTTTTCATTCAGGTGCCCCAGTTTGAGGGCTAAACGATAAAGATAGTCATGACGGCTGTGATGAATTTACCACGGAATGTGATGAAGTAAATGTGGGGAATATGCAGATGTAGCAGATGTACTACTGTGATGTTGTGCAAAGCATGAGAAAAGTGTTAAAGTGCTAACGACAGTGCCTATTGTTATATCTGCACACACATTGTTTCCTCAGAATTGTGAAGTTCAGGAATTAAAGAAAGCGTCAGGAAGATATATATTTCAACAAGTTTTTTCGTTATTCCTGTTTCTGCTATTCAGTGTTTCAAAGCATTGTAGAAAGTGATATATTTACTACAAAGAGTGAATCATCTACAATGCTAAAGTAACTCCTATTATCATCAAGAAGCCAAGATGATTTGGGAGCCCTGTATTACTGAGTGAATAAACGTAATTATGCTGTGAAACGTATTATGATTTATTAACTATACATCCAGTGGGCTCAGTGCCACGAGTAAGCAGTTGCATAGTCACAAAGCATTAGCAACTGAGGGGGGTGTGTCCTAAGGGACAAAGAGGTGTACTCTACCAAAGGGAGGATCTAAGGGACAAAGAGGGGTACCCTACACAAGCAGGTTCTAAAGGTCAAATAACCTGTGGTGGTCAAAGTGGTGGTCAAAGTGAACCAAACAAATTAAAGGGTCTTATTCATAATTTCTTTCAATGTATTATAGAATTGGATATTTCCAGTAAGCAGTTATTGCACAATTCTGGTTTAGCAACTAATTGTGTCAAATGTGTGGAAATTGGTTGTGCATTTATTATATTTCCATTTAGGGTGTGAGGACGCAAACCAGAGCTAAGGGCAGTGACTGATGCTACGACACATCACCTGACTGTTAGAAGTTGTATGTTAAAGCCGATATGGCTAGGAGAGAGGTTTAAGGTGGAAGTTGAGTTTAATAATACTATTATGTGTATTAAATATACAGGGAAAATGTTGGCACGAGTCTATACAATGGAGCTTGGCTAGATCAAATTTAGAAGGGGAATAGTGGGGTAAACAAGCAGTTATATATGGGAATTTCTAATTGTAATTTTACATGTTGCATTGGCCTGGCGAGATGGTGTTGGACGGATGATGGGACAGACTGTGGGTCTACTAGCAGCCCAGAGGTGGAGAAGGAGGACTTCGCTGCAGACTGTCAGAGGCCAGATGTGAGGCTCAAGAGAGACCTGAGAGTCCCAGGAGACAATGCACCAGATGGCCAACTGTTGTCCAATAATGATGATACTCAGATAAGTACAATACAGACATGACCACACCAGCCCACTTGGGGCCCGGATGCATGCCAGCCTTCCTGAACAGGCTCAGTATAAATTGTACTGTAAAACTGAAAACTGAGCTTGAGGTGAACGCTGGCAGTGAGGGTCTTTCATGGGATTGGCTAGAGCTAAATTTAGGAAAATGGGGTGCCATTTTAGCCAAGGTAGCAGTATCTGTGGTAGTGGTACTAATTGTAATCTTCTTGTTGGCATGTTGCATTGGACCCTGTGTGACGAGATGGTGCCGAAGGACAATGGACAGACGAATGGACACAGAAATTGGCATTCAATGAGAAATGATGATGATGAATGGACAAGGCATACAGTCATCAGCCCTTTATCTGGATCCAGGATGCTACGAAGGACCGCAGCAGGAAGAACGGGAATTGATGGGAGCAGGGTAACACAAATGTGGGACGACAGTAAGGTTGAATAGAATGAGGAGTGGAGTTCGGAAGTCGGATGAATTATGAGTACACAGGAACGGGGACGAGAAAGGTTCCCGAACAAGGGAAGTGTGTGTACTATTAGTTAACAGTATTACCAAGATGTTTCAACATATAAGGGAATAGCTTCATATAGTGTTCTGTAATACAATGATAATATATGGTATTTGTTTAAAACAAAATCTATTACAGGCGGTTAGGTGGCCGAGCGGAGATTGCGTTCGTCACCAACCCCGGAGCTGAGCTGGATTTGCCTGTTCGAATCCAGCTCACAGCTCCGGGGTTGTCACCAGCTTGACTGGCCGTCTGCACTGAAACAATTGGCTGTATCAGAGGGTGGGAGAAGCTGGCGGGGTGGGTCCGGGTCGTTGTAAACAGCGACTCCTACAGTTCGGTCGGGGCCCCTGCTAAGCGCGGATTGGACGTGAGTGGGATAGTGTGGTCCTCCCACACGCTACGCCCTCTCAATGAGAATCCGCGCTGCCAGGTGAAAAGAAGCGGTGATTGGCTGGACGTGTGTCGGAGGAAGCACGTGGTAGCCTCCACTCTCCCAGATGATCTGACTGTGGGGGGTAAGTGCGCAGCGATCAGGAAGGGACTGGGAATTGGCATACGACTAACATTGGGATGGGAGAAAATCGGAGGAAAATGGAGGGGGAAAAAGACAAAAAAAAAAAAAAATCAAAAAAAAAATCAATTACAAATAGGGAATACATTCACTAGTTATAGAAATGTGTTAAAGGAGGTTAAACATGTGCATGCTGATGGTTCATGAATAACAACAAGGAAACATAGCATTTCATGTGCCAAGAGGACGGCACTGGGCATGAGTTTTTCCATGAAAAATATCCGCAACATGGTTTTTTCACTCCTGCTAATGGCATGTTTCTAATTAAGAAGAATGTTTTGTATAACCAAGATATATCTAATGTATATCCTGCATATTTGTATATGTACCAAGTTATGTGTATTTTTAAGTATACTCATTCACTTTGTTCTGATAGATCACTAGTACATACCAAACACTAGTACATAGTCACAGTATAGATATGGATATGGATATACATATCCAAAGGGAGGATATGTAGTGGAATATATACATTAAAAGTAATATATAATGTAATGTATATGAAATATGTAACTTTGTACTAGTGTCTTGGAGACCTGCATCTGTTGTCACTGGCGCTGACAATAGGAGGCCTTTAACAGGGCGGCAGGAAGTAGTAGGAAATCCAAACCACACCGGGTCCCAGTCACAATGGCTTGTTGGCCTTACGTACACACGCACACACACACAGACACACACACCCACACACACCCACACACACATAGACACACACACACATTGACACACACGCACACACATACACTTTATACATACTTTGACCAGTTATGTAATTAACAGGAAATATCAGAGAGACATTAAGACGCCAGTGAGACACACTCTTTTACATACACGTACACACACACACACACACATAGACACACACACCCACACACACCCACACATAGACACACACACACACACGTTGACACGTACACACACACACATTGACACGTACATACACACACGTTGACATACAGTCTTTTGCACCATATGCCGGTAGGCCTCTGATCAGCTATATGTGGGAACAGAGGAAGGCCTATAGGATACTGTAATACTGTAGGGCTATAATTATGAACTACATTACATTTACATTTACATTTAGTCATTTAGCTGACGCTTTTATCCAAAGCGACTTACAAGTTCTGTACGACAAGCCATCAGGAAGGGCACAACTCTATCAGCTGAGCAACAATGTTCATCAAGTGTTGAGTGCTACAGTGTAGGTTAGTTTATTTTAATTTTTTTTTTTTTTTTTTTTTTATTCAGATAATGGTTGAAGAAGTGCGTCTTTAGTCGACGGCGAAAGATTGGACGTGATTCGGCTGTCCTAACTGGGGTGGGTAGTTCATTCCACCATTGTGGGGCAAGGACTGAGAATAGGCGACTTCTCTTTGATGACCCTCCCGGAGCTTGGATAGGAGTAGGTCTGAGGCGGCCAGAAGATGCAGAGCGTAGGGGTCTTGAGGGTGTGTAGTTAGAGACCATTGACCGGAGGTAGGCGGGAGCGGTTCCCTTTGCCGCATGGTATGCTAGGTCGAGGGCCTTGAAGCAGATTCGTGCAGCAATGGGGAGCCAGTGCAGGTCCCTAAGAAGTGGGGTGACATGGGCCGACTTCGGTAGGTTTGAGATCAGGCGGGCCGCTGCGTTCTGAATGAGTTGAAGAGGCTTAGTGGCAGTGGCCGGGAGGCCAGCGAGCAGTGCATTGCAGTAGTCGAGGCGGGAGATGACTGTTGATTCGACGAGGAGTTGGGTGGCTATAATTATGAACTATGCTATATTTGAGTAAACTGTTGTGCACTGTGTGAACTGTTGTGCAATCACTAAGAGGAGACAGTCTGTCTCATTTGGATTTGATAACTACAATAGAAGGATATTACATAACAGTAGCGCTAGCACACACACCTTTACACGCACGCACATATACACGCACGCACACACACACACACATGAACTCACACACACTCACACCAGCATAAAGTCATTTGCACGCATTTTGCGCCCATTTTGGTAAACAACTTAAACACGTAAGTCTGACGCATGTCTGACGTAGGTTATGTGTCATATGGGGTATAAAAGAACAATGCTAGTTTAGGAATATAGGATTTTTGGCTGTCTGATGTCACTGATGATTTTGTCTTGCATTAAACCAAGTCCTCCGCGGCCATTCCAATTGAATTCTGTGTCCGTCTCTCTATTGATAAGATATGGATTTATTGAGTATTAAGTATTGAGTCCAGCTTCTCTATAGGCCTACCTGGAAGAGGTAGAGAATCTGGCGCGGTGGTGTCAGGAGAACTGCCTCTCCCTGAACATCAGCAAAACAAAAGAGATGATTGTGGACTTTAGGAGGTCGGGGGTCAGGGACTACAGCCCCCTCAGCATCGACAGGGCACCGGTTGAGAGAGTGAACAGTTTTAAGTACCTCGGAGTCCACATATCGGAGGACTTGACATGGACCACACACATTGACAGTGTAATCAAGAAGGCACGGCAACGCCTCTACTTCCTTAGGCGCCTAAGGAAGTTCAAAGTGAGTCAGAAGATCCTTAAGAACTTCTACTCATGCACAATACAGAACATCCTGACTGGCAATATCATCTCCTGGTTTGGGAATAGCACCGCACAAGACCGTAGCAGACTACAGAGAGTGGCCCGTTCAGCCAAACGCACAATTGTGTCAGGAGAACTGCCTCTCCCTGAACATCAGCAAAACAAAAGAGATGATTGTGGACTTTAGGAGGTCAGGGGTCAGGGACTACAGCCCCCTCAGCATCGACAGGGTACCGGTTGAGAGAGTGAACAGTTTTAAGTACCTCGGAGTCCACATATCGGAGGACTTGACATGGACCACACATTGACAGTGTAATCAAGAAGGCACGGCAACGCCTCTACTTCCTTAGGCACCTAAGGAAGTTCAAAGTGAGTCAGAAGATCCTTAATAACTTCTACTCATGCACAATACAGAGCATCCTGACTGGCAATATCATCTCCTGGTTTGGGAATAGCACCGCACAAGACCGTAGCAGACTACAGAGAGTGGCCCGTTCAGCCGAACGCACAATTGGAGGGGGGCTTCCCACTCTCCAAGACATTTAAAACAAGCGTTGCATGGGTAAGGCTAAGAGAATAATCAAAGACTCTAGCCACCCAAACAACTGCCTCTTTGAACTGCTGCGGTCAGGCAAGCGATACCGGCGTATCATGGCAAGCACAGAGAGACTCAGAAGGAGCTTCTATCCCCAGGCCATCAGGATGCTCAATGACAATAACACTATGTAAATAAACCATCAAATACACTCACAGCACACACTCACTTTAAATAAATAACTCACTGTAGCACCCACTTTAGGGACTTTAACACACTTTATATTTATATTTATTGGTAAAGAGATTTGTACTACAACTCATACCTCATTGCACCTTACCCTAAGTTGTACCTCATCCCATTCTGCATTGTACTTTATATTTATTGTAACTCAGTTACACATTTTTTTCTACTCTGTATTGTATATTGTATATATGTATATTGAACACTTTTTTTTTTTGAACAAATGTTTTTTATTTTCCCTTTTTTAACATAAAACTAGACACACAATACATTAATAGTAGAAATCTATGATATATCACAGGACAATGACCGACATAATAATAACAAAAATGACAGTCCAGTATTTAAATCAAAATAAATGTAGATTAAAAGACATACACATAATACATACAATACAATACAATACAATACATATGCTCTTGCTTGCTCTTCCTCACTCTTTCCTTCCCCTTCCCTTCCCCCCCCCCCTCAGGACCCCCTCTTGGACTATACATCCATTAATCCGTTTAACACCAGGGATTACAAGTTCATATGCTACACTTTATCTTCTCCACAACATCTAACCAGATTGCTATGCTGGCTTCATTAACACCTAAAATTTGTGCGGTAGATATCTCTAGATAAATCACATTGAGATAGGTAAGAACCCATACCTTCCGGCACATTTTATGCGGTTGAATCCAGCGTGATGCTATCAGCTTTTTGGCAGCCGTAAGACCGGACAAAATTTGTCTCTTTACATGTACAGAGGTTGATAACTGAGAAACATCATTCAACAACAATACAGAAGGCAGTACAGGTATGGTCAGAAATAGAAATTCTGATAATTGAGTGGTTACTTCTTGCCAGAATATCTTAACAGGAGGGCATTCCCATACATATGCATAAATGTACCAAGATCACAGTTTAAACACAAGGAGCATCGAGGGTCTTGCCCCATTAGGTGCAAATGTCTAGGAGTTAAGAAAGTCCTATTAATACAATTAAGATTAATCTGTTGATGGTCCGGGTTGCTTGACGACAGCCGAACGTTTGCCCAGACTTCATCCCAATCAAAATCTACTTCCAAGTTTGGTATATCCTTCCTCCAAACTAAGTCTAGGGGAAGGACATTATATGAGGACGTAAGTAAGTGACAATAAAAGTCAGAGACGAAGCCTCTCAATGTCTCCTTTTCACAAAATAATTTGTGATATCTGTGGTGCTCAAGTGGCATCTTTAATGGGACTCCGTGAGCCCTCAAAGCTGCTCTTAATTGTAGATAGAAAATATGAGTAGAGCTGGTGAGGTTAAACTTGTTAGATATATCTTGATAGTTGCAGAGACCCCGGTCGTCGAAGATATCCCCCAATGTATGTATGCCCTTCTTTTCCTATTTGGGAAATCTGATAGGTTGTTGTGCAATAAGGAGTAAATTGTTATTAAATAGGGGAGAATGACTATGCCATTTATGTTGGTTAGTAAATTTTTTCTGTGTGTCACGCCATGTAATAACACTTTTGTTTTGAACACTTTTGTTTACACTTGTTACGTACTTTTGACTTCTATTTCTTACTTATCTATTTTATTTGTATCTAGCACACTCCCAGTAGCAGAACAGGAAAAAGCATTTCATATAAAAGTATTCTGTATTTTTGTATGACAACTAATAAAGAAACTTGAACTTGAAACTTAATTGTTGCTGCATGCTAACAATAGGGAAGAGAAACTAACTGCGTTTAAATATTTGTCAATAATGTTACATTTTGTGGTATATTATCCCGAATAATAAGAGTTATTAAAATAATGCATACAGAACTATGAACCTTGAACCCCATAGATCCATTCAGCAAGTGTAGTTTTGAAAAGTTCCAACGCAGATCCAGAGCTCTGGATGTCCACTACAAAATGGCAGCAAAAAACTACAATTCCCATGATTCAAGGTTTTCCAAAATGGTCGCCTCTCGCAAAATATACAGACATTTCAAGAAGGAAAATCTATCTAATAACACTTTAACCTATTCCTAAACTAACGTATTGATGATAATATACATATAAATGCCGTTGTGACATGGTTATGATGTTTATACTTGAATACGTTTGAAAATAAAAACGCTAATTTTGTAGAACAATCTGGAGATATTGATTTATGACCAGATGTCATTTGCATCGATGGATGTTCGATATTGGCTTTTTTACCAATATCCGATATACCGATATTGTCCAACTCTTAACACAATGGGGATGAACAACGGATATCTCCGTGTTTCGATTCCACCCGTTGTGGACAGAAGCACGGATATATCTGTGGCAAGTTGTTTTGGCTTTTATTCCATTTTAATAACCTATTCAAGGTCGCCGAGCTGCACTGCAGATGTACCCTACTCTTTGAATTCGAGAAAGTGCAATAGCGGCCAGATCCTCTTAGGGGCGCTATCGCGATAATGCAGTGTGCCCTGTGGCTGAACGGAGCATTTTTTTTTTTTTTTTACTTTCAATGGAGTTTTCAGTTAGCTGAATTCTGGATGTGCAGCATGTAGCTTGGATTAGGTTTTGGATTGCGGATTTCACTATGCAATAAGGGGATTTATCATCAGCCAATGGACATATCGATCTACCAGATGGCGATCGATAACAGGGAAATGCTCAGGGGGATCCAACCAGCTCATGGTAAGATCTTTTTCACGTAAAGTACATTCAGATCGGGCCTTGTTTTGATAGCCATCCATCCGATCAATGAATGAGGCTAATGAGGCTAACGCTGTTATTGGTAATCAATAATCAGAAATAAACGCCCCCCCCCCCCCCCCCAAAAGGTTATATATATTTTTTTTTTCTTTTTTCTTTTTTTTCGTACAGTCAACATATTCTTAAATAATAGCGCTGCCCGAGGCGGGGCAGGATACAGTCAACATATAGCAAGAGAGAGAGCGAGAGAGAGCTCCCGTTCTACAGTCAATATACAGTGTACAGAGAGAGAGAGAGAGAGACACATTGGAAAGAAATTGAAATGCTATTTGGCCCTAAACAGAGAGTACACAGTGGCAGAATACCTGAGCACTGTGACTGAAGATCCTTGACTAGGTACAGACTCAGCGAGCACAGCCTAGCCATCGAGAAAGGCCGCCATAGGCAGACTGTGTGTGTTAGAAAGAGAGAGAGAGAGAGCATGTGTGTTTGTCGTGTGTGTGCGTGTTAGAGAGAGAGCATGTATGAGAGATCCAAAAGGACAAAGATCAACACTTAAATCCAAAGAGAGAGAGAGAGAGACACATTGGAAAGAAATTGAAATGCTATTTGGCCCTAAACAGAGAGTACACAGTGGCAGAATACCTGAGCACTGTGACTGAAGATCCTTGACTATGTACAGACTCAGCGAGCACAGCCTAGCCATCGAGAAAGGCCGCCATAGGCAGACTGTGTGTGTTAGAAAGAGAGAGAGAGAGAGAGAGAGCATGTGTGTTTGTCATGTGTGTGTGTGTTAGAGAGAGAGCATGTATGAGAGATCCAAAAGGACAAAGATCAACACTTAAATCCAAAGAGAGAGAGAGAGAGACACACATAGGAAAGACATTGAAATGCTATTTGGCCCTAAACAGAGAGTACACAGTGGCAGAATACCTGAGCACTGTGACTGAAGATCCTTGACTATGTACAGACTCAGCGAGCACAGCCTAGCCATCGAGAAAGGCCGCCATAGGCAGACTGTGTGTGTTAGAAAGAGAGAGAGAGAGAGAGAGAGAGAGCATGTGTGTTTGTCATGTGTGTGTGTGTTAGAGAGAGAGCATGTATGAGAGATCCAAAAGGACAAAGATCAACACTTAAATCCAAAGAGAAGAGGGTCTATACCAGAGAAACCAAAGCAGCAAGGAGCCAATGGCCGACATCAGCTAAATAGGCTAGCCAGGTACTGTGACACCAGGCCACACACAGCTTTGGCCAACGGCCCAACGCTACCCAAGCTACACAAACGACCAAGACATTCACACACAGCACATGTCGTATCTCCAAATGTTGTGAAGTAGCATATGTTTTGCCTAGAAAAAAACATCGTTATTAACAAAACATTCGGGAGGGGAAGGAAGGAAGAGTGGGGTAATGTCATGACATTTTCATTAATCTTACCTGCACCAAGGAACGCAGGGCGAAAGGCCGCAACACAGGTCTCCACGTTGACGAAAGGCCTCTCGCTGGCGGGACAAAAATAAGCCAGAACCCCCTGCTATTCTCACGGCTAATGTCAATGGTCGTAGCACAAGCTAACAGCTAACTCTAGCCTAGGCTAACTGATAGCATCAAACTAACGTTACGTGCGCAGCCGGCAGCTAACGTCGTAGCTAAACAGCTAACTGGCTAACACGGCTATCGCTAACCATTAGCTAACGCAGAAGCAAGCTATGCTGTTACCACTGAAACTACAACATGAGAAAAGCAATACAGGCGCTGACACCAGGCCACACACCGTTAGCTACTAACTCCATACTACACAGCTAGTCGACCAGTTTGGCTCCAGAGAGAGAGAGAGAGAGATCCACGGCGGGAATATAATAGGTTGCATGAACTCACCATAACGCAGTATCAATGGTAAAGTTGGAAGGAGACTTTCTTGGCCCACGGTGTAATTTCTTCTGATCCATGCTGCTTTTGAAAAGACATCCACTCGCTCCTCTGAATAGCGCTGAATTAGATCATCCCTGTACCTCGTGTGTCCGAGAAGAGCCCGGAAACACTATCCTAAAATCTGTAGAGCAGCAAAGCCGCAGAAACCGGAACACTGAAGTCTGCAGAGCCGCAGAGGCAGGAACAAGTCAGACACATTCTACAAACGTGTCTAATGTGAAATATATAAGCATATAAGCAAAACTAGATTTTAGGTCTGTGATGAAAAAGGGCCTCGCGGGAAGGGGGGCCTCGCAAAAAAAAAAAAAAAAAAAAATTATTTTGCGAGGCCCCCCTTCCCGCGAGGCCCTGTGCGACCGCACTGCTCGCACACCCCCTGAGACGGCCCTGCACGCACGCACACAGAAAGAGAGAGAGAGAGAGAGAGAGAGAGAGAGAGAGAGAGAGAGAGAGAGAGAGAGAGAGAGAGAGAGAGAGAGAGAGAGAGAGAGAGAGAGAGAGAGAGAGAGAGAGAGAGAGAGAGAGAGAGAGAGAGAGAGAGAGAGAGACAGACAGGGTTTGCCCAGGACAACCACAGCCTTAACTGTTGTTCACTGAGCGGCTCCACTAGAGCAATTCAAGGTAAACTACCTCAAAGACACCTTGAGAGTAATTGTTGATTGAGTGGAGAGCGACACTCTTAGACCTGCATATTTCTCTAGCCACTCCAGCCTTTCAGTCACACTAAAGCTGTACAGTTCAGTCACACTAACGCTGTGCAGTTCAGTCACACTAAAGCTGTCCAGTTCAGTCCCACTAAAGCTGTCCAGTTCAGTCACACTAAAGCTGTACAGTTCAGTCACACTAAAGCTGTACAGTTCAGTCACACTAAAGCTGTACATATCCAGTTCCTTGCAGTCACACTAAAGTTGTACAGTTCAGTAACACTAAATCTGTAAAGTTACAGTTCCTTTCAGTCACAATCAAGCTGTACAGTTCAGTCACTCTAAATCTGGACAGTTAAGTCACACTAAGTCTGGACAGTTCAGTCACACTAATAATAATAATAATAATAATAATAATAATAATAATAATAATAATAATAATAATAATAATAATAATAATAATAATAATAATAATAATAATAATAATAATAATAATAATAATAATAATAATAATAATAATAATAATAATAATAATAATAATAATAATAATACATTCGATTTATAATGCATCTGGAAACCAAGTCTCATAGTGCTACAGAGTAAAAACAGACTAAAAACAGACTTTAAAAACATTAGGCAATTAACACTTTGATCACCATGGTTAAATTCATAATTTACCATCCCTAGCCAGCTCTATTTGTCTATGGAGAAGTTCCCCTTCTTTGTAGGGCTATAACTTTTTAAATTCTATTGCTAAATTGACATTATTATGGCCCATTCAATGTCCTATATATATTGTTCAGGGTGTAGCAACATTATACTTTTTCATTCACATATTCATACTAAAATATGGTCTAAGGTATATAAGTATGTTTTTATCGTTTTCTGCAGCTTTCTCCAGAACTTGATTTATAGCCCCAAATGCATTATATTGATGATCAAATACAGTTTGGTAGTGATCGGTGCCAGATAAAAAATTTCAACTGGAGGTACTTCTAGAAGTTACTACGTATCATCTGATGTTGACCGGATGGGCGGGGGGTCGTTTAAAATTCCGTGGGCAACATTATATCATTCATCTAGTGTGGGTCATATGATCATCAGAGCAGTTTATATGGAACACGTTAGAAAATAACGCTGGATCTTACCGTATCTTCCTCGCGCCGTTGGACGATCAGCTTGGAGTAGACAGTTTTCGATTATGGGATGTTGATCTAGATGAACCATTTCCAGGTTGTATAATACTATATACGTCCAAATAACGTTGTTTATTGAGTTAGGGCGAGCGATTGATTATCCAGTGTGTCGAGATGGAGTCCGGCGATCGCGAGTGCCCAGACGAAATATGGATGAGCACTTCCTGTTTGGCACGTCACTTTCTGTTGGCCGATCGGCCGATCGGCCACCAGATGGCACTCTTGAACCGTTAGACAGTTGAGTGGAGCTCAGCAGTATATCTCAGGTCCCCGGAGGAGAATCATTGATGACAGATTTTTGAAATATTGATATCAAAGACGTGTTACGGCGTCTTCGGCAGAATGAGCATGGCGGGGAAAGACGAGTTCCAGCGTTTTCGGCGATTAAAGTGTTAAAGAAACAACACATAAAGCATAAAAAATGGATAAAACACACAAGGCAAGGCAAGGCATGTATAAAAAGGTTAAAACTAAGGGAAGGCTTTCGTGAAGAGGTATGTTTTAAGTTCTCTTTTAAAGGAAGCAGTGGTCTGTGGTGCTCTGAGGTATACAGTCAGGGAGGGCATTCCATAGGCGAGGAGCAGCCGAGCAGAAGGCCCGGTTGCGTGAATATTAAAGGCAACCAACTTGTGTTCGGCTTTTCTCTGATTGGCTGCGCCCCCCCCCCCCCCCCCACTCCCACGCGCAGGCAAGCGCAATCCAAGGAGCAAGCGAGCGGCAGCGCGGGCAACCAACTTGTGTACCAATGCACTTGTGTTGGGCTGCTGTTCCAACGCACTTGTGTTGGGCTGCTGTTCCAACCAACTTGTGTTCAGCTGCGGTAGCAGTGGAGCGCTATGAAATGCATTGAACTAGAAAGCGTAACGTTATTATGTTTCGCGTTTTTAACAACCAACTACCAGATTCACTCGTGTATAAACAAAGCCCATACAGTTATGAAATGACTAGAAAGCGTAACGTTATTATGTTTTGCGTTTTATTATGTTTCGCGTTTTTAACAACCAACTACCAGATTCACTCGTGTATAAACAAAGCCCATACAGTTATGAAATGCGCTGAACTAGAAAGCGTAACGTTATTATGTTTCGCGTTTTTAACAACCAACTACCAGATTCACTCGTGTATAAACAAAGCCCATACAGTTATGAAATGCGCTGAACTAGAAAGCGTAACGTTATTATGTTTCGCGTTCCATTGATTAACGCCATTACCTGCTGTGCTGTAGGAAGCAGAGGTACAGTAAGTTACAGTAGGTGTAGGTTACATGTTTAATCAAAGCCCATACAATTTTTTAGATGAATGATTGTGGATATAATATAGAAAACACATCATTATGATATTGTCAGATGGCACAAAATACAATGGTGAGTGAGAAATATATCTCCAGTGATAAAACCCAGTGCTCTATGTCTCTATGATACACAGCGTGGATGGGCTTTCAGAGGGAGAGGCATGACTTCGCGACAGCCATATTAGACACTCACTGTACATCAGTGTGGAACTGTAACGTTATATGTTATTTCGCCCGTGGAGGCTGCTGAGCCTGAAGCGCAGTGGGGCGACGCGGTGGTTTATCCCCGGCTTCCGTGCGCCGCCCGCGGCTTGACTCGGTTCAGCTCCAGCAGCAGCAGCGGCCGTTCCTCCGTTGTAGAAGCCATTCAATGACATCGGCTCTCATATTTTGCGAATGCATAAACTATATCTTAAATTATGGCTATGTGTCTAATATGGCTGTCGCTTATCAATGACTTCGCGACAGCCATATTAGACACATCGCCATAATTTAAGATATAGTTTATGCATTCGCAAATATGAGAGCTCTGTCATTGAAGTGGGTGGTGGCAGCATTACTAACAGTAGCGATTTTTATTGTTTTGTCATGACCAAACATAATCCCAACATAGATAGGAGGTGTACTGTATGTCAAATGTCGGTCATGTGGTGGAAGAGTTTAGTACAGTCACACAACAGAACACCGCTGTAGTACATTCACACAACAGAACACCGCTGGTTCGACCAGCGCTTCTGCCGCGTCTCTCTTGCCGCAAGGGCGTGTGCTAGTGGATTGATTGATTGGCCGTGTGGCCAATCAGAGAAACGCTGAACGAAAAGCTGAACACAAGTTGGTTGCCTTTAATATTCACGCGGCCCGGTCGTGTGTAACCTTTCTGCAACTAACGTTTCCTTCCACGTTGCTCTGATTGGCCAGCGATCTACGCTCGTTTCGCCCCTACGCCGGTAGCGCACGCATGCGCATTTCGTTTTTGCCCCCACACGCCCACACGCTCACACACGCAGGTTTTAATAATAATAATAATAATGCAGGTTTTGCCGCCACACCGGTAGATAATAATAATAATAATACTTAGAATAATAATACTTAGACAAAAGCACGCAATTGGCACAAGTGTAAATTATGCATTTGTCACTCAGTTTTAACATTGATGCACTTAGCTCAACTCGTTCGCCAGCTTGCTGTTGAGCCTATGGTCACAAGTTCAAATCACTCTTAGTTCTTTCTTTTTTTTACGTTTAATTAATTTATCATCTCTCTATATTAGCTATTCATATCAATTGAAATAACGTATTGTATTGTTTTCATCTCTCTATATTAAGGCGAGACACTGCAGGTGAATAGTCAAATATACTTTTTTTGTTGATTTTGAGATTTTGTTATATTTTGCTTCCTAAACATGTCTTCTATGAAACTAGTGACAATAAAACGTCAATAACACACATTTAGTTGTTTATTTTACATCATTTTGCCTTATTGCATCCATAAATGTGCACATATTTAATGGGGAAGTGCCTCATTTGCATATATAAACATACATTTCAGAAAACTTGCAATATATTTTTTCTTAGTTTATATGTACATAACAAATTGGGAAAGTTTCATAGTGATATCTATTCAAATATTTTTTGCCTATTAGGGGGTACTACACTGTACTACACTGTTTGTAGCCTGTGTGTAGTTCTGTTCAGTTCAATAACATCATTATTATTATTATTATTCAGTTATCAGGCATGTGTTTAGGTTGTCTATTACTAATGGTTTGATTAGGTATTGTGTTTGTAAATATCTGTTTAAAAAAAAAAGTATGGCATTTTACAATACAGAACTTTGAAGGCGTTTTCCCAAAAATGAGTTTTAAGAGTTTTTCCTCATACTCTGAGCCAGAAATCTCCACTTCAGTAGCACTCACATACACCAAACCTTCCAGTTCTATTCATATCTATGTTCTGAAGGTATTTATAGAAGGGTTTGTTGATATCGCATTCATACCCTGATTTATATCACATTTTATTCCTAAAAACATGACGAAATATGGAATTTTACCATAAAAATGGACTGAATGGAGTATTTTCTGATTTATGGAGTGATAAAAAGAGATATCAAAAATCCCCTCTGTAATAACCTTTGGCTCTAATATGTCAACAAAATGAAACTATAATTTTGAAAATGGCTTTATCCAATGTTCAGATTTCTGTCCTGGAATTATATGCAAATTAGTGCATATTTAAGTAGATCATGCCTCATTTGCATATTTAAACATACAATTTCAGAAAACTTGTAATACAAAAAAGTCTTGTCTTAATATAAGTAATCAACTGGGGAAGTTGCATTGTGATATCTATTAGTTAATTTTTTTACCCTATTCACCTGCAGTGTCTCCCCTTAACGTGATAATAATCTCGCCCACCTACTCTTCTACCGAATTGACTAGGTTGCGCAAGTCAATCAATAGATTACACTTTCTTTAGGCCTAACACTCACCTACTCATTCTGTTGTGACACAACATGACATGTTAGGGTTGTCACCTTCCGTGATCGCGTTTGAACCAATGTGTAAAAAATCTGTTTTAGATTAGGCTGTAAAAATCATCAATTTATTGCCATCATGGACCAATAACAGAACAGATTGACAGGTGGTGACAAAGCACAAGACTGGGCATTTATTTAAAAAACATACATACCCTAACCACATAACAGATATTTAAAAGGTAATTAACAGGCATGTTCTGCAACATATATCCACTCTTGAACAATGAAAAACTCCTTTTTCTTCTATTTACAAATAAGAGCAGCTCTGAAGGCTCACGGCGTCCCATGGGATGTTCCACTTAATATAGAGAGATGAACGTTATTTCGATTGATATGAATAGCTAGTTACATTAATATAGAGAGATGATAAATTAATTAAACGTAAAAGAAAAAAAATAATTTAACTAAGAGTGATTTGAACTTGTGACCATAGGCTCCACAGCAAGCTGGCAAACGAGTTGAGCTAAGTGCATCGATGTTAAAGCTGAGTGACGAATGCATAATTTACACTTGTGCCAATTGCGTGCATTTGTCTAAGTATTATTATTCTAAGTATTATTATTATTATTATTATTATTATTATTATTATTATTATTATTATTATTATTATTATTATTATTATTATTATTATTATTATTATTATTATTATTATTATTATTATTATTATTATTATTATTATTATTATTATTATTATTATTATTATGATTATTATTATTATTATTATCTACCGGCGTGGCGGCAAACCCTGCATTATTATTATTATTAAAACCTGCATGTGTGAGCGTGTGGGGGCAAAAACAAAATGCGCATGCGCACGCTACCGGCGTAGGGGCGAAACGAGCGTAGACCGCTGGCCAATCAGAGCAACGCGGAAGGAAACGTTAGTTGCCGATAGGATACACGTGGCCCAGTCGCCTATGGTGCGGAGCTTGGTCCTGGGGGGAAGGAGGCGGTTTGTGTTGGCGGAGCGAAGGTTACAGGTGGATGGTTCTGGGGTGAGGAGATATTTGAGGTAGGGGGGAGCGTTGTGTGGTTATCAGAATCTAGGCAATCTGAAAGCAGTTGAGGGAACTATGGGGTCGAGCCAAGGGAAGGGCTTTGGGATTGGCCCTTATCTCTGAAGTTTCTCCCTGACTTGGGTAAATGTAGTCTCTCATCCTGGGAGCCAGGCTCATTAAAACGTCCTCATACTCAATATGTGCAAGCTTTCTGTTTCATGATGAAGTCCAGAGAAATATCAACATTCTGGAATTAGAATAAGAATTTAGTTATTTCCTCCACTGGCAGAACTATTCAGTTATGACTTAAACATGTGTAATTATGTGTGTGTGTGTGTGTGTGTGTGTGTGTGTGTGTGTGTGTGTGTGTGTGTGTGTGTGTGTGTGTGTGTGTGTGTGTGTGTGTGTGTGTGTGTGTGTGTGTGTGTGTGTGTGTGTGTGTATATGTGTGTGTCTGTTTGTGTGTGTGGGTGGGTGGGTGGGTGTGTATGTGTAGGTTTATGTATGTTTGTGTGTGTGTATTATGTGTGTGCATGTGTGTATGTGTGTGTGTGTGTTAATATGTATGTGTTTAAACAACCCTCTCGAGTCTGCTCACGCTGTTTGCACCCGCCGGCGGGTAACAAAGGAATTTAGAATTTCTCTGAAATGGTCAAAAAGTTGCTCTTTTCAGAAATAGGTAAAAATTGAAAAATGACATTTTCGAGTGCTTTGAGATGTTATATATGTCTCCTTACTTGATAAACTTAATACAACTTTTAAATATGTTTAATTCTTGCTAGATGGTATGTTTGTAATTATCTCCATTTGCGTCACGAAACGCACATACATGCACGCGTGCACACACACTGCGGTGTGTGCGTTTGAATAGTGTTAGACCCCTGCAGAGACTTATCAGACTCGCTACCCCCCTTAAAATTCTAAACAACACATTGGCTTTTCATAATATGTATGAATTATCTCTTGCAATAATATCCACGGGACTCAACTTTTTGCAGTCGTTGTGTATGTGTGTGCGCTGGGCTGCTTCGCAGAATAATGTGGTGTGTGTGTGTATGTGTGTGCGCTGGGCTGCTTCACAGAATAATGTGGTGTGTGTGTGTATGTGTGTGCACTGGGCTGCTTCGCAATTGTCATTTCATAATAGACACGGAGCAGCGTGGACCAGCTTTGTCACAACTCATCTCGAGTCTGCTTCTATGTGCAACGAAAACTCAGCGAGCAGCGGTTACAATAGTCTAACATGCTTTGCATCCTCGCCAGTCCTGTATACCCACGTCGCGCTAAAACATTAACTACTGTAATGTTATCTGCTAACTGAGTATTCCAACTAAGCTAACCTGCTAATGCTAACTACTGCTAACGCTAATCACAGGGAACACTCAAAGGGGTGGGGGGGGGGCTGAGAATCTCTGTCCCTCTCTGTGTCTCTGTGTGTATGTGTGTGTGGGTGTGTCTCGCTCTCTCTCCCTCTCTCTACATCTCTCCTGAACCTATTTCATTCAAAAGGAAGATATTGATGGACAGTAGCTATAGTATATAGCTCAGTAGCTGTAACAGAATAATTGTATTAATGAACTATTATTCAATAGCGTTTAAATTATAATGAATTAAATAATTGTATAAAGATAAATCAATGCATTCTGTTTCATTCAGAGCGAGCATGCACTTAATAAACTAGCGATAACAACAATAACACTATGTTATGAATTATCTCTCACAGTTCATTCAAGCGGGCGACGTGAACTCACTGCTCTCTGAAAAGCTATCTTTCAGTACACTGTAGCACTCAACACTTTGATGAACATTGTTACTCAGCTGATAGAGTTGTGCCCTTGACTCTTCAATTGCAAATATATCATGAGGTTGAGTATGATGGACCCTCCCTTCTTTCTGTTATTCACTGAGGATTAGCTGAGATGTTTAAGGTGTGTGTGTGTGTGTGTGTGTGTGTGTGTGTGTGTGTGTGTGTGTGTGTGTGTGTGGTGTGTGTGTGTGTGTGTGTGTGTGTGTGTGTGTGTGTGTGTGTGTGTGTGTGTGTGTGTGTGTGTGGACAAGTATATCAAATACCAACCACTGCTCAGTGTGATGGCCGACCTTGGGTATAGGTGTAGATATAGTGTACTTGTATTCGGAAGCCTTGGCCATGTATACAAACATTTTTTTTTTTAATTAGAACATATTTGTTTGTAAGTTTTGTTTAGTATACCACCCACCCATCTGCCTACAAACCTACCCACCCACATAACCAAATGCATACCTACATGTATGACCTATGTATCTATCTACTACTTTTGGATATGAGCATTTTTTTGTAGTTTGCTTTATAGTTTAAGTAAGTTTGCTTGAAGTACCCTCTAAATGGCCCAACACTTATGGAACATATACAGTGACAATTCATAGTGACATTTATGACATACACAACATACATGACATCATGACATGTATACATGACATGACAACAGCTAATCAGGAGGATCTCACTCTCTCTGTCTTTCTGTCTTTCTTTCTTTCTTTCTTTCTTTCTTTCTTTCTTTCTTTCTTTCTTTCTTTCTTTCTTTCTTTCTTTCTTTCTTTCTTTCTTTCTTTCTTTCTTTGTTTTTTTTTCTTTCTTTCTTTCTTTCTTTCTTTCTTTCTTTCTTTCTTTCTTTCTTTCTTTCTTTCTTTCTTTCTTTCTTTCTTTCTTTCTTTCTTTCTTTCTTTCTTTCTTTCTTTCTTTCTTTCTTTCTCTCTCTCTCTCTCTCTCTCTTCTCTCTCTCTCTCTCTCTCTCTCTCTCTCTCTCTCTCTCTCTCTCTCTCTCTCTCTCTCTCTCTCTCTCTAATAATAGCCCTAATAATAATAATAGTAATGTATTCAGGTAAACTTCTATCTAGCTGTGTGTGTGTCACTCTAGGCCTCCTGGGTCAGTCATTGGAATAACAAAGGATGACAGACTAGAAACTGGGCCTTTGTTCCACGTGTGAATTGGTCTAGTGACATTGATCACATTGAATTCTGGGAGTGTAGTCCTTTCATCAAAATGCTGAATTCACTTGATTCCTTTCAAATCCCTGTACTGGGATTTAGTTAGGATTTTACCAGAATGTTTCATAGGACATTGATTGAAAACTATCGGCTAAAATTTTGAAGGTATGAACCTGTAGTTTCATATTATGTAAAAAGTTAACATTCTGAGGGAGGAGGAGCATAACCGTCTAGACTTCAGAGGAAAGAGGCAGCGGTTACTATTCAGCATCAGGAACACACGTACATGTACACGTCACACACACACACACACACACACACACACACAAACAAACACACGCACACACACCCCCCCTACAGTCATCAGTAGTCATGTCACATCTAACAGGAACCACCTACTCAACACTGACAGTTAATTCTCACCTCTCCTCTTCACCTCCTCCTCTCTCATGTTTCCTCACCTCTCTTGTCCTCCCTCTTCCAGAGAGGATAGATAAATAAATACATAAATCATGACAGAACGAGAGAGAGACTGAGATGCACAGACAGAGAGAAAGAAAGAAAGAAAGAAAGAAAGAAAGAAAGAAAGAAAGAAAGAAAGAAAGAAAGAAAGAAAGAAAGAAAGAAAGAAAGAAAGAAAGAAAGAAAGAAAGAAAGAAAGAAAGAAAGAAAGAAAGAAAGAAAGAAAAAAAAAAGAAAGAAAGTGTAGTGGATTTTCCCAAGCTCAAATGTATAATGTACAGGTCTACCGTCCGCTACAGGTCGTTACTAAACATGGTAACAGTGCACCACATGTTAGACCAGTCTCATATCGGTATATCACTAAAAAGAGATCATTAAGATATATAGGCTCTAAAAGTAGACCAAAAGTAAAGTATTGTTTAGATTATGCCCTGAAGATAGTCAGAGGTTCTGATTCAAACTGTGTCTCCACCCCCCTGGAGAGGAGAGGTGAAGAGGACACAGTTTGAATTTGCACAGAGTTGTAAAAAGGCGATACTCTGCCCTTTTTCCCTGTCTCTCTGCAACGGTAAACATAGTTTAGGCCTGGAGACAGAGTAATTTAGCATGTGAAAGGTCCCAGGTTCCTGCAGATAAGCTAGGAATAGCTTCTAAATAGATATGGAACTTAGCATACAGAAGGGAGTAGTTGGTTTATAGCCGGCTATAGTGAAACATTCTCAATAGAACAATAGGTTAACAGGAGGTAGCGCCCGCACGGCTGAGTGGGAAACCCCCAAGCTATTGTGGGGGATGCGAATACCTCAACAGGAGGTGACCAGGTGGTTCACAACTGGTCTCTCAAACACTTTGAACATAGGATATCAGTTACTCTTATGCTAGAAATGTAGTTTAATTGTAATACATTGGATCTGGAAAACTGGACAAGAGCTAAACAGTTGAAGCTTTTATATTTTACTAAGAAATATGGAAGCGTCTTTGTTCCTTTCTAAGCAAGCAAAAAGGCTAAATACTTAGTGATATGGTTCAGAAAATGACACACATTACCCTCAAGTATAGTCTTGTTAAGAATCTTAAGCTATAAAATAAAGAAATATTTGTTTAGACACATTACTTCCTAGCGGGCAAACTAACTTCAAAAATATGTAGTCTAACTATGGATATGAGCAATAACTGGAAAACCCTAAACATAGAAAATTAGTAAAATTAACCCAAAGTGTTAAAGTGTTAAAACTATAAACGCCAAGCCATTAAGCAAGATATAAAGGTTAAGTGTAACTGCCTAAAGCAGAAAGACTAAAGGGTAACTGCCTAGCAGAAAGATTAAAGTAAAACTGCCTAGCAGAAAGACTAAATTAGAGGTTTAAGCAAAATAAACCTTACTTTTGATTGATAACTTGATAAATCTAATTTACCAGATACATTTAAATGTGAATTCTCTAAGACCAAGATGCAGGCTATTAAAAGCCAGCAGATATGTCCTTACAAGGGGATATCCGGCGTAGGCGAGCTTCAAGACGGCCGCTACACGTCTCATCCAATCAACCGCTCTCTCTTCTAAAAAGTCCGCCCCTCCTGACGTAATATTGGGGGAGGAGTTAAGCTTTAAAACTAGCGGTTTAGAGAGAGAGCGCAGAACAACAAGGAACAACACGGAACGAACACAACCGAACAGACGTATGTTTTTCCCCTACAGGACGTGCAAGGACGACGAGCGAGACGGAAACCAACGGACAGCGAGGAGCCGAGAGATGCTTTTAATTGTAGTGAATTTAGTCTGAAACCCACAGTCGATGGCACAGTATCGTAGCATGTTGGGTTTCATTGCACCGTTTTTAATTCAAGCCTGTTGTTATTAACTTTTCGACTCTGCCAATAAAAAGCGGAGCCTTACAATAACTTCCTCTCTGCCTCCTCATTTTCACCGCCGTCTCTGCCGTCGAAAAAAACCATTTCCTGGTTTTTTGAAAGTACAAGGGAAGATTAGAACGGATAGACACAACGCAGAGTACCTCAGTAAGCTGATTCTGGATATCAGAACAGCATTATAGACCCCTTGTGTACTTCAAAGTGGTGCCGTCGACCCTTGAACGTGAAGCGCTCTTGATTTTGATTTTCTTACGGCTGAATAAGCACTGGACATCAGGATCGATCGGTTGCCGGAGAGATTCGACACGACAGGATCCTGAAAATAGGTGAGTGGACACGAGCCGTGATGACTGGAAACGAGAGCGTTCTGTTCGAACTGGGGTTGACTTAAAAATGTATGATTGCCTCAATAGTCTGGTGTTGGAATGCCCAGTGGGATGTTAGTGCCGGGCTTCACTGGGCGAGGTGGTCGTAGTGTCTCTCGAGGGGGGAGATCGATGGGGTGCGTAGCGCACAGAATCATATTGGACTGCATCCAATGGGCAAGCGGGGACGTCTTAGGACGGTACAACTCGCAAATTGGCAGCGCCGGGCTTCACTGAAAAAGATGGTCGTTGATCGAAGGCCTCAATAAAGTTCGGTGTTGGAACACGCGGTGGAGTGCATTTCCGGATAATGGCTAAACCTAAGTCGTATTTTCCGGATGGGTGCATGGTGAGATGAGATATTTTTCGTGCCTGAACAGTGGGGGATAAAAGGTGTATGCTTGTGGGCAGGATCTCCACCTGTGGCCGTCTCTCGGACGACGACGGGCGAACATCTGAACCATCCAGCACCATCCAGCACTGCTCAGGTCACGAATTGGTATGTGTGTAAAGAAGGGGAGTCAAAATGGTTCTGTAAGCATTACGGGTCGCGAGATATATAACGTGGGCAAAAGTATGCGGAGGGGGGCCTCACCGAAGCGTAGACTTTGGAACATATTTCGGCACACGTTCGGCGCGGCAAATAATTGGAACAGGAGTACTTAATAACGATTCGTTTCAATGTGCTGTTTGTAAACTGAACATGCAGTACATATATACGAGACTATTGCTCTTGAGCGCGGTAAAATTGAGCGCTGTTAAGCTATTGAAAAAAGTAACATGAAATGTGAATCTTAACAAAATGGGCGTGCGGGAGCTATGGAAAGAAGTCACATAAGATGTGGATTTGAATGGATGTTTGTATTGTAATCTAAAGTAATGTGTTGCACTAATATGTATGTTTGAGCGCTGTTAGAGGTTAGGAATGACTGACAAAACATAAGAGGTTATTGTTGTATTATTATGAAATTTTAATGACCAACTGCCGTGGGGAAATGTAATAGTTAAACGCCGTTTTCTCGGGGGCCATTGGAACGCAGCAGGCGTTAGCTGCTACATTAGCCGCGGGGGCGTCCGAGGTAAACCAGGGACGGGGCGGCGTGGTTTCGAGTGTATGAAGTCGATCGGAAGTATCATGGGGCTACGGGATGTGTACGGTACTTAAAAAATTTCGAATTCGGCACGATTAAGGTCATTGATTAATAAAATAAGGAATCGAATGGAGTGGAGAGTTTGACCCGGAAGTCGTCCTGTGCACTGCTAAAACAATGGCGGTGGGGTCAAGCTAGTGTTTGAGAAAGCGCTATATATGTTGTGATGTTTTTATTTTTTTTTATTAAATCTGTACACTAGCGCTTATGTTGGGATTAAGGTTGCTTCGACATTATAGGCCGCTCGTCGTAGCTTAGTGGCTAACTAGCTGCGTGCTATATGTTCCGCTCGTCGTAGCTCGCGGCTGGCTAGCTGCGTGCTGGTATGCTATTAGGAGTGTATTAGGCCGCTCGTCGTAGCTTAGCGGCTAACTAGCTGCGTGCTATATGTTTTGCTCGTCGTAGCTCGCGGCTAGCTAGCTGCGTGCTAGTATGCTATTAGGAGTGTATTAGGCCGCTATCGTCGTGGCTAAAGCGGCTAACTAGCTGCGTGTAACATTGTAGGCCGCTGGCGTCGTGGCGTAGACGGGCCTTGCTACTAGGATTATTCAATATTGTATGTTGTGAATGGAATGCGTCGTGTGAAATGCAGTATTGACTAATGTTAGTATTAATGTTGGATGCGTGATGTGAGCTGCAGTATGAAAGTGACTAAATGTAATAATGGTTAGACTGGTTGGTAGGCCGTGTGGATGACTCGCGCATGCGCGTTGGTCTGAAAGGACGAGATGTGGGGTGTGTGGAGCGAGCGAGCAGAGTGGGTGGTATGTGGTTAAAAGTACACTAGGTGGCGTCAGAGTCATGTCTCGGGCTCCCATCCTGCTGTCGGCATGGCAGGATGGGATTCTCGGGATGTCTCGCGGTGCGCGGCCATCTTGGGTGGAGCGCCGTGGTCGCCATCTTAGATGGGGCGAGGGGTGTCCATTGTAAGGGATTCATTTTTCTAAAGCGATGTGGTTGGAACTGCGCTAGGGGAGGCATGGTTTGGACTCCCGTCCTGGGGTAGATACAGGAGGTATTTATCTCTGCCGGTGCAGTACGTTTCTTCACGTTGGGATGTCGTTCGTGACTTTATTACGTTGGTGGTATGATTAGATTAATAGAAAGTGGTGACGTTTTGAAAGCCACGGACGTGTTCATATGTCTCTCTTTTTAGGACCCCCCCCCTATTCCTTTGTTCTCTGTCTCTCTCCCTCCCTCCACCCTCTCTCTCTCTCTACTCTCTTCCCCTCCCCCTCTCTCTCTCCCTCCCTCTCTCCCTTCCTCCCTCCCTCCACCCTCTATCCACCTACTCTCCTCCCCCCTCTCTCTCTCTCCCTCCCTCTCTCCCTTCCTTCCTCCCTCCACCCTCTCTCTCTCTCTCCACCTACTCTCCCCCCCCCTCTCTCTCTCCCTCCCTCCCTCTCTTCCTCCCTCCCTCCACCCTCTCTACTCTCTTCCCATCCCCCTCTCTCTCTCCCTCCCTCTCTCCCTTCCTCCCTCCCTCCACCCTCTCTACTCTCTTCCCCCCCCTCTATCTCTCTCCCTCCCGCTCTCCCTTCCTCCCTCCCTCCACCCTCTTTCCACCTACTATCTTCCCCCCCCCTCTCTCTCTCCCTCCCTCTCTCCCTTCCTCCCTCCCTCCACCCTCTCTCCACCTACTCTCTTCCCCCCCTCTCTCTCTCTCCCTCCCTCTCTCCCTTCCTCCCTCCACCCTTTCTCTCTCTCTCTCTCTCTCTCTCTCCACCTACTCTCTCCCCCCCCCCTCTCTCTCTCCCTCCCTCCCTCTCTTTCTCCCTCCCTCCACCCTCTCTACTCTCTTCCCCTCCCCCTCTCTCTCTCCCTCCCTCTCTCCCTTCCTCCCTCCCTCCACCCTCTCTACTCTCTTCCCCCCCTCTCTCTCTCTCCCTCCCTCTCTCCCTTCCTCCCTCCATCCACCCTCTCTCCACCTACTCTCTCCCCCCCCCCTCTCTCTCTCCCTCCCTTCCTCCCTCCCTCCCTCCCTCCACCCTCTCTCCACCTACTCTCTTCCCCCCCCCTCTCTCTCTCCCTCCCTCTCTTCCTCCCTCCCTCCACGCTCTCTACTCTCTTCCCGCCCCCCCTCTCTCTCTCCCTCCCTCTCTCCCTTCCTCCCTCCCTCCACCTTCCCTAGCTTCCCATGAACCTACCCAAGCCTACCCTAATCATGTAACCTACCCTGATCTACCCTAGTCTCTTAAAGCCTACCCTACCTCTCCTAACCTGTCCCTCTCCTAAATCCCTTGACCTTCCCTAGCTTCCCCTAACTTACTCTAGCCTAACCTAATCCTTTAACCTACCCTGATCTACCCTAGTCTCTTAAAGCCTACCCTACCTCCCCTAACCTGTCCCTCTCCTAAATCCCTTGACCTTCCCTAGCTTCCCCTAACTTACCCTAGACTACCCTAATCCTTTAATCTACCCTGACCTACCCTAGTCCCTTAAGCCTACCCGACCTCCCCTAAACCTGCCTCTATCTCCTGCCCTGACCTCCCTCTTTTCATAGCCCTAGCCTCTCCTTCTCTAGTCTCCCCTACACTTACCCCCCCTAGCCCTTTCCTCTTTTGACTTCCCTTTAGTTCCGTTACGCCCTCTCTCCTACCCTTCAGGTGTTCCGGTACGTCCTGCCTCTCTGTTTTAAATTGGGGTCCTCACTTCAGTAGGCTGTTGGCTGTGGGGCGTGTTGTTAAAAAGACATGTTGTTGTTTGTGGGGGTTGCAGGACATATTAGGACACGCGCCGGTGAAGGAGGAACGCGGAGGAGGACGGAACACTCAACATGGTTCCTGGTTTGAGTGAATGTAGTAGGCGTGTGCTTTTGGGGTGTGCTATATCAATGGTTTGGTTGTGTATATTGGCTAGCGTGGTGCTGTATGTTCCACTCCGGCAGCCTGAGCTGCCAGAGGTAGTGGTAGTGGGTAAACGTTGGCTGCCAGACCATCACGGTAATCTATTTCTGAGGATGGCGAGGGCGGTGGCGAAGGTAGCTAACAAATCAGATTGCTATGTGTGCGGCCTGTCCCCACAGGCGGCCGCCGCGGGCCTTCCTCTGATAGCACACCCTATAACGAAGTGTCATGCCGACGTGTTAAGGGATTTGCCTACCCCTGACCTGTGTGAAGGGGTGGGACCGGAGAGGATTGAGGGATATCTGGGGTTGGGACTGACAAGAAATGTGATGAAGATAAGCGGGCTGTTAGATGTTGGCCACATTCCGATAGCATATAGGTCGGCAGGGTTTGAGAAATGTGTAGAGGGGAAATCAAAGGGTAAGGTCATGGGGTATTTGGACGGCTGCCTGGGTGATAAGGGGGTCTGGGGCAAGGATTCGGAGGCGCCAGCTCCGCCTGGGGCGTTTTGGATTTGTGGTGATTTTGCGTATGCCTCGCTGCCAATTGACTGGAGGGGAAGATGTGCGTTGGGTTACTTAGTACCAGCTATGAGGGTGTCTGATGTTTTGCCAGCGCTTCCCAAGACAAGGAAGACACGGGATGCGGACAATTTTTTTAGGGTGGCGTTTCCCTGGTATGGGGCATATGCAAACATGGGAGAACTAGATCATTTGGCTAAAATATTTGAGGACATGGCTACCACGACAGTGAGGGGCTTGAGCCTGGAGACTCAGGAGTTACGGTCCTTACGACTGATGGAGATGCAGACGAGAGCAGCTATGGACTTCCTATTGGCGGCGTCGGGGGGCACGTGTGCGTTGATTGGTCAGGAGTGCTGCACATTCATACCAGCCAATGATGAAGTGGGTTTGCCAGCCATAATTGAGCATTTGAAGAACATTACTAGGGATATGCATGACCCTCGGGAGGACTCGTGGGATCATTGGGGTCATGGACAACTGGGCTATGTGGGATGGTCTGTTGTTAAATATCTGCTTTATGCCATGGTGATGTTTGCGGTTGTAGTTGTCTGTGTGGCTGTGGTCAGAGTGTGTTGTATGTATATGTTCAGGACTCTCTGTGCAGCTGGTCCTGCGATCGAGAGCTCACACTGCTCGGCTGCACCTGCGTTTGCTATGATGATAGTGAGGGATGACGCGGAGGGGGGCCGGGCGGGTGTGGGCGTCCCGTTGATGCCGAGTTACCAGGAGTACGCTCTGGCGGCTGTTCTCTGATCTGGGTGGTGGACATTCTGGGTTGGGGGACGGTAGGGCCGGGGTGTGCGAGAGGGTATGGGGTAGGGGACGTGCCTGAACAGGTTGTACATTAACGTTGGTTGTATGGATGTGTATACAATATTTTTTTCCCATAGTAGGTACGTGTGGGATGACTGTATTGTGTGGAGCTGTGTACCCAGGGTTCGGTGTTGGGTCCGGTTGGTTATGCATGGCCGTCCGGCAGGGCACTGGATCCTGGGGATGCTAGCTTGAATGGTGGGGTAAGATGCTTGGATGCTGACTGCTTTGTACCTGTGGTGGGGTGTGTTCTGACCTCTGTGGAGGGTCTGTTATGGACTCTTCAGAAAACAAGGGCTGACACCTCACGGCGTGCAGGGCGTGGTGTCCGATGCATTCTTTAGATTATCTCTAGTGGACACGAGTCTGGGTGACGAGTGTCCCCTGGGGGGAATGGTACTGAATAATGGAGAAATATGAAAGAATGTATGTAATGAAGGACTAATCAAGATGTTTTTGTTTCCCGAGGAATATCAGAATTGGAGTGGAATCAAGGAGAAATAGTGGAGAGCCGAGATTCGACAAAAATAGGAACCCAGTGTGTTGACGGAGATCGAACGGGAAGAAAATCAGGGAGTAGAAACTGGCGACATCAAACACATGTATCAATTACAAATATCTCGTTTTTAAAATTGTATGAAGGAAGTAAAAAGATACTCATACAGTTAATGAAAAGAACCTCTCAACAAATTTGATTATAAAGACAGAGTAAAGTGCAAGTCCAGTTGATAAATTAACAAGAACTGTTGTCTTTTGTGTGCTCTGATCTCCAGCAGTTCCATTGGGCACGCGGAACACCACAAATCAGGTAAGAATAGGAATTTCAGGTGGAAAAGGGAAAGAAGAAGAATATGTAGGGCTTACAGTGCCACTATTGGCTGTCCGAGTAGGAGTCAGTCACAAAAAGCATAGACACCTACATTTAGACAGGGAATACAGAAAACACTTCTTTGCCTGCTGCCATTGTTACAAAATCAAAAGGAAAGGGGAGCTCTAGTAAATGGGAAATAAGATCTCATATAGGAAAATGGAAGCCACAACCCACTCAGACAGGTCGACCCTAATTGGTTGGATAGCAGAGAGTCCAGTACAGATTATCGCCAACGGTCACCCGTACACAAAAAATAACCCATATTATTTGGAGAAAATCGATAGAATATCGACAAAATGGAACAAAAGATGGGGACATCTTACAAACCCTTGGCCCATCGAAGGTTCTTTTGATTTGGAGGTAATAGCTGAGATAAGAGTGCTAATTAAGACATACAAACACAGGGGGAATAAGAAGGCAAGGGGAAAGAAAAGTCTGCAAGAAACTACGATGTTAGAATCCTTCGCACAGGAGGCAGAGAGGAGAAATAGTGACCAGAAGGGCAGTGCAACTGTCAATGAAGCAGCCAAGCCAAGAGAGGAGGTAGCCCCGGTCACCATAACTCCCCTGGCCCCTAACACAACAACTGTCATCGCCCAAAGTGCAGCTCAGATAGCCTCACTCACCCCAGTGTCCCACCCAAGAGTAGAGCAGGTAAGAGTTGAGGGAGCTCTAGCACCCCCACCATATACCATTAGGAATGGGGAACGAGTGTACCCTATTCTGCCTGTAATACAAATGAACAGCCCATACCATTTAACAGACGATCGGGGGAATAAAGAGTCTGGACAAGCGAGAACAGAAATTCACCTGACACCTGAGACATTCAGAGAAATGGAGGGTGTTAGGGGGGCACAGGGGACTCAAGACTTGACTCATTCCGAGAGGGAATATGTGCCCCCGCAGCGTCAAGAGGAAAAAACTGGATACATTTCGGAAGCAGCCAGGAAGATCCGTATGGCTGAAGTGGAAGGACAAAGCAAATACGAGGAGATGGTTGCAAGGAAAAAGTGGGACAGGATAATGGAAAGATACGGCAAAACCCCAGACTTGTATTACTGCGAGAGCGAGTATAGAAGAGGTCGCTCCCCCTCAAGTGATTCCAACCGGCATGAAACAAGAAACAGTTCCCCGGTTGGCAACACGCCAGCCGAGTGGGCGCAGATGGAGAAAGACGAAACACTCACGAGAATGCAAACCCCAACGAGAACGGGAAGTCGAGAGGGAAAATCCGAAACAGCACTAAGAGGTAAGGAATCTGATTAAAAAATCTCTTCCTCACAGGGTGTTGAACTTGTCCAGGAGATGGTAAGGATAAGGGACGATCTGGTAAAAATAGACCAGCAGCTCTTGGAATTGAAAAATGACAATGCTGAAATAGCAGTGCGGGTAAATAACCCAGACAATGCAGAGGGTAAAGATACGAAGGATTATAAACTAGTGATGGAAATATGGGAAAAGGTTGAGAGAAAACGACAGGACCTGGAAGAAAAAAAAGTAGAGCGGAAAAAGGCCCTCAACAAGATGGAAGAGGACATGAGGAAAGGAATGGTGACCAGATCACAGACGAAAAGTCTTCAACCCCACAAACAGGCCCCCGTAAAAATAGCTCCCGTGATAATAAGAGGACAGGACTTGGAATATCACCCCTGGAAGGCGTCCGACATGACCCAGGTATCAGAGAAATTGCCGCCCCTCCAGAATGGGGCCAATCCGTGGATTGCCAAATTGGAGGAACTAATGATCGGCCAAGAGATGGCGATGGGGGATGTGAAAAGAATATTATCAAACATGATGGGACGCGTGGCCATGGAAATGGTACTGGAGAAGGCTGGCATGGGAGACCATGCAGGGACTGGAGCGCAGGATGCAAACCTGTTCGCACGGCACAGGGGAGTACTGTGGATGGCCCTCCGAGAAACCTACCCGACCAAGATGCACCCAGACCAAATCCACATTGGTACCCTGGGGGACACCAACCCTAGGCAGTATGTGGCAAAAGCCTACGCCGCCTGGAGGGATACAACTGGCCAGGATCTAGAGCGGGACCCCCTGGGGGAAGCCGTACTAAGAGGGAAGATTGAAGACGGCCTCCCCATAGAGGTGAAACAAAGACTGGCTGAGGTGGTGTCTCTGTCAAGCCTCCCCTTAAACTATTATACCGACAACGTGGCCCATCAAGTTGACCTATATCGGAAGAGGGAGCAAAAGGTAAAGGATAAGGATGCGGCCGAACACCGAAGGATCCTGTATCAACAGCCAACCGAGGCCGGGAAGGTAGTGGAATACCTCCAAGCCCTAGTCCAGTCCACACAACCAAGAGGGGAGACGGGCTCCAACGCACAACAAAATGACCAGAGACGGGCCCAGTTGGGGACACAGGGGGGTCCTGCTCCAGAACAGCAACAAAATCCAAGGGGAACACCCTGGCAGTCACGGGGATAAGGTGGAAACAGAAGAGGGAGCGCGAATGGATCCAGAACTCTGCCATTTGAGTGCTGGTAGTGCGGGAACTACGGACATACATCGAGGGACTGTGAAAAGGAGTATCAATCCAGAGGAGGAGGCCCTCGAGGGGGGAACAGAAGAGGTGGAAATTGGCGGAACCAAGGCTCAAACCAAGGCCAGACCCAGAATGGAAACCAAGACCAGACCCAGAATGGAAATCAAGGACCAAACCAAGGCCAGCACCAGAGTGAAAACTATGGCCTGGTGAACCCATCAAGAGGGCCAGACGAATCACTCTGAAGAAGCCCAGAGAGTCCAATGGGGAGGTGTCAGCTGTCAGTGTCGTCTTTGAGGGAGGAGCCTATTGTGCGTGTATCGGTGAATGACAAATCTGTCGATGATGGCAGACACCGGAGCAGCCTATACGGTAGTGCAACCCCAAGACGCGACGCACCTAACCATGTCCGGTCGATACGTACGGACAATTGGATTTGAGGGAGTAAAACAGCTGATGCCTGTGACCGACCCTGTGACCCTGAGATATCGAGGATACCACCGGAAATCTATTGTCTAGGGGGACTGGACCAAGATTTGCTTGGTTCAGCCTTGAATTGGGAGACATTCATCACCACCAACATGCCTGAAGCAAGTGACCCAAAGACACCATACCATTGCACTCTGCAATACCACAAAGATGCAGACTCGTCACAGGCTAAGGAGTGGCTGAGTGTGCAACCAGACAAAGTACAGCTTAATGCCACCAATATCATATTGGGTGCGCAAGGAGCAGCGCTACGTATTGCACGGAGCGAATATCTGCAAAAAGAACACGAGATTGCGGATAGTGTTCCCCATGTGACTTTAAAGGTAACCAACTCGTGCGATCAGCAGCACATTGGCGAGATGATGAAAAAAGCGGAATTAAAAAATTAAATTTGAGCAGATGAAAGAAAACAAACTGATCTGGATAAGCCCCGACAAAAGGTTTATTAAGATCATGGTCCAAGGCACAGGGATGGGTCGTCCCCAAACTGTGCAATTATCCCAAGAGACAATGGGAGAATTCGCTAAAACGTTGAGCCTCCAGGAGGACATGATGGAGGCAGTGCCAGAGGAGCTATGGTCAAAAAACAGCACTGACATTGGATTAATCAAGTCCGCTCAACCTGTGAGAGTGGAGCTTAGACCGGGGGCCACCCTGCCTTGGAAAAATCAGTACCCACTGAAGGAGAAAGCGGTGGCTGGGATCGAGCCACAAATCAAAGGGCTTTTGAAAGCAGGAGTCCTACAGAAAACAACTAATCCCCGGAGCAACACGCCATTGCTACCCGTGGAGAAACCTGACACCTCGTTGGTACACGATTTGAGGGCTGTCAACAAGGTTTTACTTGACTATCCCGCGGATGTCCCCGATCCCCATACGCTATTGACATTTATCCCACCGCAAGCTGAATATTTTACGGTTATAGATTTGTGTAGTGCATATTTTAGTGTACCCTTGAGCAAGGAGTGCCAGCATTTTTTTGGTTTTACCTATAAAAATGAGCATTATGAGTATACTAGGATCCCTCAGGGACTAAAGCATTCACCACACATATTTAACAAGATCCTAAGGGAGGACTTAGACGGGTTGGATACAATATTGACCTCTAGGGTCGTTCAGTACATGGATGATCTTATACTGTGTGCAGACGATCAGACAACATGTCATCGCAACTCCGTGAAACTGTTGCAGCTATTGGCAGAAAAAGGCCACAAAGTGTCTTTGAAGAAATTGCAATATTGTAAACCTAAAGTGATTTATTTAGGACAAACAATTTCACAGGGCCATCGGGCTATTTCGGAAGAACATTTGGTGTCCATTAAGAAGGCTCCCAAACCTGTGACGGTAAGACAAATGATGGGATTTTTGGGTATTACGGGGTACAGTTCTCCATGGGTCGAAAACTATACTGAAATAGTGAAACCGTTAAGAGACATGATGAAAGAGGCGGGCGTTGATAAACTGAGTAGTAAAGTGGTTTGGACTGAGGATGGTTTACGGGCGTTTGAAACAATCAAGTCCTGACTGTTAGAAGCGCCGGCCCTGGCGTTGCCTAACTATACCAAGAAATTCATATTGTCTCTTCCTCTCCAGATCAGAAGCAGGCATGCGCGGTGTTGACCCAGGACACCGGGGTGGGGGCGCGACCACAGCCGATGGCGTACTACTCCATTGCCTACTCGGAAGTCGAGATGGGGATGGCTCCCTGCTACCGGGAAATGGCCGGAGTCTATACAATGTACGAGAAAGCCGCAAGTATCATGATGGGATATCCAGTGGATATCATGGTAAGGCATGACTTAAAGAGTCTGTTGGAGTCTGCTAAATATGCACTAACGATGCCTCGCATTAGACATTATTACAGGTTTTTGGAACAGGAAGATGTGACTCTGGTCAGGTGTTCCATAACGAACCCGGCAGCGGACATCCCTACGCCTGAGGATGGAGAAACTCACGACTGTGTGGCCGAAGCCGAGAGGTACTCTAAACTCAGAGCAGACTTGCAGGCTTTCCCATTTAGCAGTCCAGATCTGGAACTATGGACTGATGGCTCTTGTTATCGAGTTGGTGAGGGACTAAAAGCAGGCTACTCCGTGGTAAGGTCACAGGGCGAAGGGTTTGTGGTAGAAAAGGCTGAAGCTTTAACACAACCCTGCTCAGCTCAGCTGGCAGAATTAGTCGCACTGACTGAACCATGTAAGATGGCAGAAGGCAAAACTGTGAATATTCATACTGACTCGGCATATGCACAAGGAATCGCATTTTTATTTGGCACGGTGTGGAAAGGGAGAGGATTCAAGAAAGCCGATGGAAGCGCCATAAAACATTGTAGCCAGATTGAGAGTTTGTTAGAAGCAATTATGAAACCAAAGCAGATTGCAATAATCAAGTGTGCTGCTCATCAGTCAGACGAGTCCAAAATAACTTGAGGAAACAATAGAGCAGATGAGGCTGCCAAGGAAGTGACAGGTGCTGACAGAGCAGGTAAGGTCTTGGTTATCACACACAAGGTTGAGTTAGAGGACAAGATAACTTACAAGGATGTTTTGACTTTCCAGGAGGAGGCTAGTCAGGTAGAAAGAAACCTCTGGGTAACCAGGGGGGCTAGTCAGGATGTTTCAGGTTTATGGCGCAGCCACGGTGGTGGCTCCTGCTGGCCTGGTCGGACTGCTGATCCACACGGCTCATGACTTCTGTCATGCTCATCGGAGAGAGGTGAGTAGAAAAATCGAAGAATATGGCTTTTGGGCGCCAGATTTAGCCAGTCAAATTGATCATGTGATACAGAGATGTACGATATGTTTGAAAAATAATATACGTAAGGGGATTAGTGTGTCACCAGGGCATATCCCCACACCCAATGGCCCAATGCGAGACCTTGTAATTGATTACATTGACATGATTAAACCAATTAATCAGAAGAGATATATTCTTGTCGTTGTCTGTCGTTTTTCAAGGTGGGTGGAGGCGTGCGCCACCCGTCACAAGGATGCAGCATCGGTGGCCAAGTTTTTATGCCAGGAGGTGTGTCCAAGATTTGGGTTAATGGACAGAATCTCCTCGGACAATGGAAAAGAATTCGTGGACAAAACTGTACGTTTAATACTCCAACATTTAGGCGTAAAACAGCGATTGGGGGCCGTTTATCATCCGCAGAGCCAGGGGATGGTGGAACGCATGAAACGGGACACTAAAAAACAAATTGGTTAAGATCTGTCAACACACAGGTTTGAATTGGCTAAATGCTCACCCATTAGCATTAATGGCGTGTCGTTCGAGCGAAATTCACGGTCTGCGTTTTACACCACACGAAATGATGTTAGGTCGTTGCATGGTAGTGCCAGGCTTGCGCCCGACAGGTAAAGGTCCAAGTTTGGACATCCTGGACAATGATATGCGCGAGTATGTGAAATACATGTCAAAGATCCACAAAGATATTCTATTTCATGTCTCCAGTAGACAGGAGCATGAAACCGGGGAGGAGGTGAGTAGGCCAAGTACACCTCAGATCATACCGGGCGACCACGTTTATGTTAAAGTATTTAGACGTAAATGGTATGGCGCGCGACGAGAAGGGCCATACAAAGTCGTCCGAGCCACCGAAAGGGCTTTACAGGTTGAAGGGTCACCTATGTGGTTTCATATTTCGCATTCCGTAAAATCTGTAGATATTGGCCAATAATGGGAATCTGAACCACTGGCCCTTGAGCAAGAAACAGGGGCGGCGCAACCCCTAAAAGAAGGAGAAGATGCAAACGATTATGGGGAGCCAGACAGAGGGCAACACGATTGGCCACCGGTAGGGGATGAGGGATTCCTACAGGAGCCAGACAGAGGAGAAAATTATGAATTGGAACATAATGATTTCTCCTCTGTGGACTTGGATGGTGTACCAAAAGGACCGGAGGGAACCGTGCTTAGCACAAGCCCGGAAGGAGATTCTCGGCCGCAACGAGTGATTAGAAAACCTCGAAGGTATACATAGGAAAAAAGTGAGAAAAAACCTAATGATAATAGGATCATAAGAGAGCGTGTATATATTTTTAGATTTTTAGATTTTGAGCTCTCTCCTTTCTTAGAAATGTTTAAATCCATTGCGATGCAATAATCTTTTCTTTCAGAGTTAGCCGCACAATATAGACATGTTTGGTTAAAGAACACATAAGTATAGCAGTGTGACGGCCACACCATTTGCCGCACATCAGCACTAATGTCGGTAACCACTACACCCCCTCACTACACTCCCTTTCTTTTCATTTGGTCCTTATGCATTGTTTAACATCCATAATACCCATACACAAATCAAATAATGACACCACACATTATTATTGTTTCATATACCATACTTCCATCTTTATTTGCATTATGATATATTACAAGGTCCTAAGTTAGTGCACACTTAGTTTACATTATTTATCATAATTGTTTGCTCATGCTGTTTCTTTGTCTTACATGTTTGGTGTCCCGGGCGGTGCTCTGCTCTTCCTGGTGGCAACTGGCAAATGACCAGTAATTGGAAGAGGCTGGATTTAAATACCAGGAGAGGCTTGCCGGGAGATACCAACTCCATGAGAAGAGATGGGGGGGGATTTAATTAGACAATGATGTTCTACTATGATTTATGTATGTTTTAGCTTGACTCAGTTATTGTCTCCTACATAAATACATAGTGTTCTTCAAACTAACTTCATTATAAATTATAGATGATTAAGGTTAATGTAATTTATTATTGATTATTTGTCTTGCCCCATGTGTCTGTATTGGTTTAGTCAACCAGTATAAATACCTCCCTCTTGTCTTAGTCTGGAGGTCAGTTTTGTTTGGTTCAGTTGTGTTAGGTATTTTTTGTTTGTTCTGTTTAAGTTGACCCGAGTTCTGCTGGGCCCAAGAACAGCTTTTTTGCTTATTTGTTATTGTTGCACTTTTGTGGTTTTTGTTCCCTGTATTTACATTTTGGGGAAAAATAAACCTTCCTGTGAGCACTCTACCTATGACTCCTCATGTCTAAGCTGTTTGGTCCCTCACAAGCAGACTAAACAAAAAAACTGATAACTGGTCCGATGTTCTTTTCGTATAAAGAAACGGACCTAGACGGATGTCAAACTTCAAATAACTGATAATTGTGTCAACTACAAATAACTGATAATTGTTAATGGTGTGAGTGAAATAACGAGGGTGTTGAGAGCATTGATACTAACAAAAATGAACTGTGCTTTAGAGATTTGTTAAATGTGGTTTTTATGTGATTTTGCTAACAGTTAAAAGGTTAAGGTATTTGTACAATGTACGAATAGTTTGATTGAGAAAATACTAACACGTATATGGGGATGTATAATCCCCAACCGGGGAACTGTAGTGGATTTTCCCAAGCTCAAATGTATAATGTACAGGTCTACCGTCCGCTACAGGTTGTTACTAAACATGGTAACAGTGCACCACATGTTAGACCAGTCTCATATCGGTATATCACTAAAAAGAGATCATTAAGATATATAGGCTCTAAAAGTAGACCAAAAGTAAAGTATTGTTTAGATTATGCCCTGAAGATAGTCAGAGGTTCTGATTCAAACTGTGTCTCCACCCCCCCTGGAGAGGAGAGGTGAAGAGGACACATTTTGAATTTGCACAGAGTTGTAAAAAGGCGATACTCTGCCCTTTTTCCCTGTCTCTCTGCAACGGTAAACATAGTTTAGGCCTGGAGACAGAGTAATTTAGCATGTGAAAGGTCCCAGGTTCCTGCAGATAAGCTAGGAATAGCTTCTAAATAGATATGGAACTTAGCATACAGAAGGGAGTTGTTGGTTTATAGGCGGCTATAGTGAAACATTGTCAATAGAACAATAGGTTAACAGGAGGTAGCGCCCGCAAGGCTGAGTGGGAAACCCCCAAGCTATTGTGGGGGATGCGAATACCTCAACAGGAGGTGACCAGGTGGTTCACAACTGGTCTCTCAAACACTTTGAACATAGGATATCAGTTACTCTTATGCTAGAAATGTAGTTTAATTGTAAGACATTGGATCTGGAAAACTGGACAAGAGCTAAACAGTTGAAGCTTTTATATTTTACTAAGAAATATGGAAGCGTCTTTGTTCCTTTCTAAGCAAGCAAAAAGGCTAAATACTTAGTGATATGGTTCAGAAAATGACACACATTTACCCTCAAGTATAGTCTTGTTAAGAATCTTAAGCTATAAAATAAAGAAATATTCATTTAGACACATTACTTCCTAGCGGGCAAACTAACTTCAAAAATATGTAGTCTAACTATGGATATGAGCAATAACTGGAAAACCCTAAACATAGAAAATTTGTAAAATTAACCCAAAGAGTGTTAAAACTATAAACGCCAAGCCATTAAGCAAGATATAAAGGTTACGTGTAACTGCCTAAAGCAGAAAGACTAAAGGGTAACTGCCTAGCAGAAAGATTAAAGTAAAACTGCCTAGCAGAAAGACTAAATTAGAGGTTTAAGCAAAATAAACCTTACTTTTGATTGATAACTTGATAAATCTAATTTACCAGATACATTTAAATGTGAATTCTCTAAGACCAAGATGCAGGCTATTAAAAGCCAGCAGATATGCCCTTACAAGGGGATATCCGGTGTAGGCGAGCTTCAAGACGGCCGCTACACCGTCTCATCCAATCAACCGCTCTCTCTTCTAAAAAGTCTGCCCCTCCTGACGTAATATTGGGGGAGGAGTTAAGCTTTAAAACTAGCGGTTTAGAGAGAGAGCGCAGAACAACAAGGAACAACACGGAACGAACACAACCGAACAGACGTATGTTTTTCCCCTACTGGACGTGCAAGGACGACGAGCGAGACGGAAACCAACGGACAGCGAGGAGCCGAGAGATGCTTTTAATTGTAGTGAATTTAGTCTGAAACCCACAGTCGATGGCACAGTATCGTAGCATGTTGGGTTTCATTGCACCGTTTTTCATTCAAGCCTGTTGTTATTAACCTTTCGACTCTGCCAATAAAAAGCGGAGCCTTACAATAACTTCCTCTCTGCCTCCTCATTTTCACCCGCCGTCTCTGCCGTCGAACAAAACCATTTCCTGTTTTTTTAAAGTACAAGGGAAGATTAGAACGGATAGACACAACGCAGAGTACCTCAGTAAGCTGATTCTGGATATCAGAACAGCATTATAGACCCATTGTGTACTTCAAAAGAAAGAAAGAAAGAAAGAAAGAAAGAAAGAAAGAAAGAAAGAAAGAAAGAAAGAAAGAAAGAAAGAAAAAAAAAAAAAAAAAAAAAAGCCTTTATTGTACACTTGTGACCTATACACAAATACACTTTAAAACATCAGCATAACTGAGATAAATCTACTCTAATACCTCCATCAACATGAGTTCATCCTCCATAACTCTACAGACAGCCCCTATAAGCCCAAGCTCTAAATATTTCATTAGCAGATCGTTTTGGAAATCCAAGTTAAGCCTCTCTCATCAGCCTCTTGACATGACCAGGCCTAGTTAAGCTGGACCTGGATACATGCCATTGGTGATTATGTGTTGGTGAATTATGATGAATGTAAACAACTTTATTAGCTATGTTTTTCAAAAGACACAGCACTGAGTCCATCCTCTTGAAGGTCCTCAATGACCTCCTCACCGTGGACACTGGGAAATGTGCTGCACTGGTCCTTCTCGACCTGAGTGCAGCATTTGACACAGTGGACCACTCCGTCCTCACTGACCGCATCCAACAGCGGGTTGGCATCACCAACACTGCCCTCTCCTGGTTCAGATCCTACCTAAACAATAAAACCTACTCGGTGAGTCTAGCCAACTTCTCCTCCCAGCAAACTAACCTCACCTGCGGGGTCCCACAGGGTTCAATCCTGGCACCCATCCACTTCAATCTTTCCATGCTCCCCCTCAGTCAAATCATCACTCGGCACAACATCTCCTTCCACTGCTACGCCGATGATACTCAGATATACCTCCCACTCACAACAGCTGACTCCACCGAGACCGCCTGAAGACTTGCCTAGGCAATATAAAGGAGTGGATGTCACAAAACCACCTGCAGTTAAATGAGAGATCATTCTGTTTGGCACCCCCACCTCAGTGACCCAGAGCTCCAGAAACATGGGAAGCCTCTCCTCCTTGGTGAAACCCAATGTGAGAAACCTTGGGGTCTTATTTGACTCGGATCTAAATTTCCACAAGCAATTAAGATCAGTAGTACAGTCCTGTTTCTTCCAACTGCGCATCATTTAAAAAAATCAAGTCCTTCCTCTCCCCCAGCGACCTTCATAAAGTCATCATCATGCTCATTTTCTCACGACTGGACTACTGCAATACCCTCTACTCTGGTCTCCCGGACAAAACCATCCTCCCCCTCCAGCGCGTTCAAAATGCTACTGCCAGGCTGGTCTCAGGCACCAGAATGAGGGACCACATCTCCCCAGTCCTTGTCTCTCTTCACTGGCTCCCAGTGAGGAAGAGAATCAACTTAAAAATGCTGTTATTCACCTACAAAGCCCTCAATGGTCTCGCTCCGGCCTACATTGAGGAACTCTTGGTCCAACCCGTCAGCTCCAGGTCTCTCAGATGACCAACTGTGTCTGAGGGTCCCGCCGGCCAAACTGATGACAAAGGGTTTCCGGACCTTTGCAGTGATGGCACCGACACTGTGGAATAAGCTCCCCCTCAACATCAAGTCTGCCAACACCGTACAGACATTCAAGGCCTTGCTTAAAACCCACCTTTTCGCTCTGGATGATCACTGAGTTACTTTGCTGTTGTGTTGTGCGTCTGAGGTGTTCTTATGTTCTCTGTCTGTCCGTCTGCTTGGTTCCCTGTTTTCTTTGTCCTGTCCATTTATTCGTATTATTTTTTTTCCCCGGGCTACGGCCCGGACCGATGTAAAAATTGGCTGGGGGGGGAGGGGGGGGGGGGCGGATTATAAATGCAAATATCATATCATATCATGTTCAGCCTGTCTGAGGCTAGCCATGCTCTAGTGTGATTGGGTTTGTGTCTCCCATGTGTTTCTTGTAAACTCTCTGGTTGCTAGGCAACCTTTTAAAATGCACGCCAAAAACTGTGTTGTACGAGCTAAACCATGATGATAGAACTGTCCAGGTGTGGCCAGGTTGTGAACGGTGGTTGTCTCAGCCGGGGACCAGCCCATGGCTAAACCCTGGCTAGTGGAGACAAACCATGTGTATGTGCTGTCATCTGCATGCACTATAGCAGGGATCAGCAATAGGCGGCCCGCGGGCTGAAATGGGCCCGCCAGCAATAATTTCTGGCCCGTCAGGTTATTTTGAGAATATGATGTTTATTTTACGCGCAGGAAATATTCACTCGTTGTGACGCCAGAGTGTCTTTTGAAGCTGTATCTATCTATTCATCATATCTATGGCTGTCACTATAGCCAATTGAAATGCTAGAAATGGTCACATGGACTGGGAGAACCAATGGAATTTCACTTTCACTTCCGCGTTTGGGATGCCGGCGAGCGAACGTTTGCAAAAACAAAACAAACGTCTTTGAATAACTTCTTTGCAATGCAACAGGGAAATATGATGAGCCAGAAGAGGAGCCTACAACCTATAAAGCTTATTTTAATAAACAGGTGTCATTCTTAAAATACGGGTTTATCGCAACAGGTAACTCTTGCAATAAGCAACCGGTGACTCTCGCTTGTTGACATGGCAACACGAGCAAGCAACTGTGTTCAAGTTGGGTGGGCATTCAACGCGAGTGGACATTTAACATGTTATTAACATGGATTTTGGAGGACCGAAGCAGAAACAATATCAAGTCCAGGGCAGGGCTGCCTGCATTATGCCGGTGAGTGTTGTGTTTTAATAATAATAATAATACATTCGATGTATAATACACCCGCTGTGGTGCTTAAAATCAAATGCACCCTACTGATCTCGATTTATAATGCGAGCACCTGCATTAAAATCAAATTACTGATCTGTTCATGTGTAATGCACTGTCTGAGAGGCACTTTATAATAGAAAAAAGACAGTGCAAACATGTATATGTCGTTTTTTTTTTACAGTTAAAAAATGTTCACTTATCATTGGCCCGCCACACAATGGCTTGGGGAAAATTTGGCCCGTGGGCAAATCTAATTGGCGACCCCTGCACTATAGCATCCAGTTAGTGCTGTGCTGTTGTGTGGAGCAGCATACCCCTCTATCAGGTCTGTTGGAACTGTGGAACAGCCTCTCTATCAGATATGTTGCAGCCTCTAGACTGTGGATCGGCCTCTATCAGATCTGTTGCAGCATCTAGACAAGGGGTGGGCAACTTTGTATATGGTGAGGGCCACAAAATGTCCACAATCAATCTGGGGGGCCGCATTGTTTATCGGCAGTCCCGCCAGTAGTACCCCATCACTCAAATAGCCACAAGGTATATAAACAATTATAATTTGTTGTAACTTTGTTTTTATTCCATTTCAAATGCATTTAGTAATGCAATTTCAACTTTATGTATTTATAAACAGCTGAATTTAAAAGTATTGCTGTGTAACCCCAAATATATACAAAAATTATCAATTATAATTAAGGCTTCTAATAAAATAAATGTATGAACTTAAAGCCCACTGCTCAACAAACACAAAGCAGCATTCCTGCTGCATTTCACTACAACAGTCAATCAAAAGTGCAATAATAAATGATTAAGCCCACTGCTCAACAAACACAAAGCAGCATTCCTGCTGCATTTCACTACAACAGTCAATCAAAAGTGCAATAATAAATGATTTTGTTAAATGTATAAACTTTTATCCTGCTACTAAACAAAACATTATAACACTGAAATGCATGTTATGGATATGAAGCACTCAAGAATGTTTTGTTTAGTAGCAGGATAAAAGTGTATACATTTAACAAAATAATTTATTATTGCACTTTTGATTTACTGTTGTAGTGAAATGCAGCAGGAATGCTGCTTTGTGTTTGTGTTATTAGTGTTATCTGAACACTACAAAAGTAAACAAGTAAAGTGCAAGTAAAGTAAAGTGCAAGGCGGCTAGGTGGTGTAGTGGGCAAGGCACTCGCCACCAGTGTGGAGACGCTAGGATTCGCGTGTTCGAATCCAGCTCTCCACATTGTTTTCAGTTTAGCTGGTCGTCCGCAGTAATACACATTGGCCGTATTACGGGGAGGGAAAACTGAAGGGTGGGGATCGAACGTTGTGAACAAGCGACTCCTACAAGTCGGTTGGTGCGCCTGCGCAGTAGAATCAGGAAGTGTCGGGGGCAGCGTGAGCCTCCCACGCGTTACTCCTCGACACTGATAGATCGAGCTGCGCAGGTGAAAAGATGCGACTGCTGTTACCTCAAGTACCGGAGGGGACTTGTGCTATGTATGACTTAGTCCACATTGCAGCCGGCTTGTGGGAGGCAAGAAACAGCGTTCGTGACAGGGGAGGGTTGAATTGGATGATACGAAATTGGGATGGGAGAAAATATAGAAAAATGGGAGAAAAAGTGGATCAAAAAAAAAAAAGTAAAGTAAAGTGCAATACTACATGCCTCCCATTGACCCTTTATCAAACTGGCATGACATTCACCCTCGCCCCACAGTGGGTCAATAATGGTTATAATAATAATAATAATAATAATAATAATAATAATAATAATAATAATAATAATAATAATAATAATAATAATAATAATAATAATAATAATAATAATAATAATAATAATAATAATAATAATAATAATAATAATAATAATAATAATAATAATGGTCCCCTCTCTACACCTCTCCATCATCCCCCCCCCCCTCTCTACATCTCTTCATCATCTCTTCCCCCCTCTCTACACCTCTTCATCATCTCCTTCCCCCCCTCTACACCTCTTCATCATCTCCTCCTCCCCCCTGTCTTTAATGAGACACTTGTTGTCTCTCTTGTTGGCGCACAATAGCAGGAATGTCAACTTCAATGTTTGTGCATGCAATCTGCATCAGATGAAATAATGTTTCATCCGACAGCCTGTTTCTCTCCTTTGACTTGATGTGCTTCATGTTTGAGAAATTGCTCTCACATATGTATGTGCTCCCAAACATAGAGAGGGCAAAGTCCCTGAGGAGTGGGAAGCGGGGCTCAGGTAGCAGTTTCCAAAACGAAATTCCCCTCTCATTTCTCTTTGCTTGAAAAAAAGGATCCGACTGTAGCTTGCACAGTTCAAGCTGCAACGGTGGGGGCTGCTCTGACACCGTAGCGGTGAGGGGGCCGGCAAACAGCGCTATCCGTGACGGCATGCCATTGAAATCTTCAAACCGATCATTGAATTGCATTTGCAGTGTTTCAATGTCGCTCCTGTACTTTCCGACGGCTCAGCCATCGGATTTCTGTGTGTAGCTGCAAGTCGCCATAATCAGTGTCCATCTCTTCCAAAAAGGAGACAAACGTTCTATGGTTTAGTGACCTGTTGCCTCCACGAATTAGATTGGTAACCTTGGTAACCAAATCCATAACATGGCTGTAGTCAAGCTTCTTGGCACAGAGAGCCTCCTATATCAGATACAAAAAAAAAAAAAACGATTTAACGACTCTCGCATATAATTTGACTACACTCGACTCACATTGGTCATTATAATGACCCACAATAGATGGAAATTATGTTAGCGAACTTACCTGATGTATAATGCAGTGCAGCATTGGACACTCAATGCCACTCTGCCTTAGAAGCCCGGCGAATCCTGTGCGTTTTCCTTTCATTGCCGGTGCTCCATCGGTAACAACAGCCGACAGTTTATCAAAACCCCCATATTGCTGCACGGCACTTTCAACAGCGTTTCATATGTCCACACTAGGGCTGACCCCTATTAGTCAAATAGTCGACTAATCGATCGAAAGGAGCCATAGTCGACTGCCAACTCTTCTTAGTCGAATACAATACAAAAAAATTAAAAAAATTAAAATAAAAAAATAAAAAAATAAAAAAATAAAAAAATAAAAAAAATATTTATTTTTTTATTTTGAATTTTTTTAATATTGGCCTGGGGCCGCATAGAACGTCGGTGAGGGCCGCATGCGGCCCGCGGGCCGCCAGTTGCCCCTCCCTGATCTAGACTGTGGATCGGCCTCTCTATCAGATCTGTTGCAGCATCTCTAGACTGTGGATCAGCCTCTAGCAGATCTGTTGCATCCTCTAGAGTCTAGACTGTGGAACAGCCTCTATCAGATCTGTTGCAGCATCTAGACTGTAGAGCAGCCTCTATCAGATATGTTGCAGCCTCTAGACTGTGGAACAGCCTCTATCAGATCTGTTGCAGCCTCTAGACTGGGGAACAGCCTCTAGCAGATCTGTTGCAGGCTCTAGACTGGGGAACAGCCTCTATCAGATCTGTTGCAGGCTCTAGACTTTCGATCACCCTCTCTATCAGATATGTTGGAGCATCTCTAGACTGTAGATCAACCTCTCTATCAGATCGATTGCAGCATCTAGACTGTAGATCAACCTCTCTATCAGATCGATTGCAGCATCTAGACTGTAGATCAACCTCTCTATCAGATCTGTTGCAGCTCTAGAATGTGGAACGCCCTCTATCAGATCTGCTCGCTCTATTGATTCCCTCAAGTCCAGGCTCAAAACATACTTGAATTCATTAGTGTCTGGATCCTCCTGGTATCCTGGTATTTAATTTGTGCCAATGGACTGTGTGTATTGATGCTTCTTATGTGATTGTTATTATTTATTTATTTTGTCATTTGGTCATCTGTACATTGGTCAATGTTGGGTTGTTTTTAAGCTTGTGTTGAATCAAGAGGGTGTATGTATGGTTGTAACTAACTGTAACTGTTCACTACTACTTCCATGACTGCATATATATCCGTGTCCACTGGAGGGCGCTATAGGCGGAGCTTCTACTGTCTACGCCAGGTTGGGAGTATATAAGACTTGGTTCCCTCCTACTGTTTCTTCTTCCCACACATGCCTCTCCCGGAGAGGAGAACACATGAGCTGTTGTGGTATGAGTCAATGTGAATGAATAAACCGCTGCCAGCAGAGCAAGGCCAAAGATGGAAACCATGCCTCTTGTACATATTATTGTCGCCCCATAGCCATTTTTGTTAACATGTTATGGGCCCAGATCTCGCAGGGGCAAAATAATAAGGGTAGCTAGCTTAGCTGACGTGTAGGCCAGAGTAGCACCGCGAGGACCGCGTGGCTAGCGTACTAGGCCAACGAAGCTTAAGCTACACCTACCTCAACCACCAAGAAAGAGGATGGCGACCAAGGGAAGAAGCAAATGGCCCTCATTTAATGGGAAAGCGGAGGGATATGAGCTCTGGGAAGAGCGCATGCTATGTTGCATGCACGGCGCGGGACTCAAGGCGGTGATCTTGGCGGCCCCCGCGGGACCACTGACGGCGGAGGGAAAAGCCCAAGACGACAAGCTTAATGCGGACGCATACTGTGAGTTGGCACCGCTGCTTGACGATACAAGCTTGGGGCTAATATTCCGCGACACGAAGGACAAAGGCAGAGAAAGCCTAGGAGTGTTGAGGGAGCATTACATCGGATGGGGAAGGCCCCGAGTAGTGTCCCTCTACGTAACGTTAACGGCCCTGAAGAAGGGGCACACAGAGACGATGACAGAATACATCATCCGAGCTGAGCAGATCATGACGGCGCTCAAGAGTCCAGGAGAGGCACCTGGCGAGGGGTTAATGATGGCAATGGTGATGAGAGGACTACCGGAGTTGTACAATCCGTTCACGCTACTGGTTACCCACGGTTCAACAGACATGACATTGGGGCAGTTCAAAGCCAAGCTGCAGAACTTTGAGGCCTCAGAGGATATCCACTCAGACGCCGCGGAAGTGGGGGGGATAGCACTGAAAGCCCGAGCAACACCGAGGGAGAAGGCCAGGCCCACGACGGAGCTGACGTGTTGGCGATGCGGAGAGAATGGGCATCGGAGGGATAACTGCAACAAGAGGGTCTGGTGCAACTTCTGCAGATCATCGGGGCACACAGACAAAGAGTGCCGAAAGAAACGAGTCCAGAGACGAGGCGGCGCCTATGGACAAGATGGCGGCGACGGACGAGGTCGCGGCCACGAACAAGATGGCGGCGATTGACGAGATCGCGGCTATGGTCAAGATGGCAGCTGCGGACGAAATGATGACTAGAGACAAGATGGCGGCAACGGTGATCGTGAGGCGAGTCGAGATGACGCCCGGAGAGCGGCAGGACGAGAGGACTTCGTTTTCGGGGCGCAGACTACGGGCGTCGCCCGGCCAACGCAGCACCAGCAGTTCCCGAGGAGGGGACTGATCGTGGACACAGGTGCGTCGTCCCACATCATCAACGACAGGAATAGTTTCAAGAACTTTGATAAATCCTTCGAGCCGGAGGGACACAGCATGGAGCTGGTGGACGGGAAACGCACCTACGGGTTGGCGCAGGGGAGAGGAGACGCACAGGTATGCCTTATAGACATTAAGGGGTACCGGTGTACAGTGACGTTAAAGGACGCTCTATATAGACCCTCGTTCCCACAAGAACTATTCTCAGTAAAATCCGCTACTGCTAACGGTGCCGAAGTGTTCTTCAGTGAAGGTATAGATGTTCTTGTAGAAAAAGATTTTGTGCTTTACCAAATGGTAGGATGGACCTCTCTGTACGTACGGAGGAAATCCCACATGTTTGTTTTTATGTATAAGGCCATCATAGGGAAGCTTCCCCTATATCTTTCCAACCTAATTAGCTTTGCCTCTAGCAGCTACCATACCAGGTCCACAAGATGGCTACTTTAAAAAAAACTGAGAATAAACACTGAATTAGGAAGAACGGCTTTTTCAAGCTTCGCACCTTCGGCATGGAATGGGCTACAGGACCATATCCACTTAGATACCCTGGTCTCCCTCTGCGAGTTTAGGTCTGTATTACATAACTTCCTACAGGAAGAGTGTCGCTGCTTTCTCTAGTCGGGTCCCAGCTGCAAAACTGCAGAGTTACTGTATTGCCCTGTATTTTACTGTCGTACACTTTTACTGTTATGTAGACTGTTCTGTTTTGTGTTTTTATGTTTACGTGTGATGTATTGTGTATTGTGTACATGCACTTTTATTATGTTCTTGTGTGATGTACCGCACATTTTATTGCTGTCTGATGTTTTCGGGTGTTATTGCTGTCATCTTGGCCAGGTCTCCCTTGCAAAAGAGATCTTGTATCTCAATGGGACTTCCTGGTTAAATAAAGGTTAAATAAAAAAAATAAAAAAATAAAAAATGTGACTGTTAGTCATGACATCCAGACGTGGCATGAAATTATGGGTCAGTGTAATCACGAGGATTTACTAAAGCTGCAAGCAGTGACAGACGGTATGCACATTAAGGGTGAAAAGCATAGACCTGACAAAGAATGTGAAGTTTGCATAAGGGGGAAGTTTACTCAAACAAGGAACAGGGACCCCGCAGAGAAGGTAAAGAGACCACTGGAGCTAGTTAACACCGACCTAGCCGGTCCAGTAAGGAACGGGTCCATAGGTGGCTTTAACTATGTACAGTCCTTTACAGATGTGGGTACAGGCGTAGTGTTCGTCTATTTCCTTAAAGCAAAGAGTGATGCACTCCAAGCCACGGAGAAGTTCCTTGCCGATGTCAACCCCTATGGGGACGTAAAATGTTTGAGGTCAGACAACGGGACCGAGTTTACAAACAGAGAGTTCCAATCACTGTTGAGAAAAAACAGGATCAGACACGAGACATCATGTCCCTACTCCCCACATCAGAACGGGGTAGCCGAGAGGGAATGGCGCACTCTTTTTGAAATGGCCAGGTGTAAGCTAGACGATAGTAACATACCGAAGAGCCTGTGGCATTATCCGGTACAAGAAGCCGCCTACACCAGAAACAGGTGTTTTAATAAACATACGGGCACCACCCCATGTACAGCAATGACAGGGAAAAGATGTAATCTAGCCAGAATGCACAAATTCGGATCAGTGTGCTATGCTTACCAGCAGGACAGAGGCAAGCTTGACTCCAGATGTGAAAAAGGACTCTTTGTAGGACACGACAGAGGGAGCCCCGCACTCCTAGTCTACTATCCCGGTAAAGGGAAGGTGCAAAAGCACAGACTAGTGAAATTTGTCACCAAGACAACGTGCAAAATCGAGACACAGACAGAGGAGCCATGGTTGGACTCCCGGGTAAGATATGGAGGGACAGAGACACCACAGCCTAGTGTACTGAGCACAGGCGTGCAGGCAGACCTCCAGACACCCCCAGAGGGCGATGGCGAGGAGCACCCGAGGGTGACATCAAGTGCCCCATGCAGTGGGAGATATCCCTCAAGGGAACACAAACCCCCAAGATATCTGAAAGATTATGCCCAGAGAGGTAGTGACGAGGATGACAGTACACTCGCCAGTATTGATTACTGCTACCGAGCGGTGTGTGGCGTGCCTCAGTCCTTTAAGGAAGCCATAGTGTCCCCAAGGTCGAGTAAGTGGGAGAGAGCGATGGACGAGGAGATGAGGTCCTTAGAGGACAACCACACCTTTACCCTCACCAAATTGCCAGAGGGCAGACAGACAGTGGGAGGGAAGTGGGTGTACTCAATCAAGGAAGTGATCGAAGGCCACGAAAAGTACAAAGCGAGATTTGTAGCTAAGGGTTTCAGTCAGAGGGAGGGGCTAGACTATGGTGAAACATTCTCCCCCACAGCCAACCTGACCAGTGTAAGAGTAGTGGTTCAGAAAGCAGCTGAGGACAATCTGATTTTTAGGGAGATATATATGGAACAACCTGACGGTTACGAAAAGAAAGGGGGGAAGCTAGTTTGCAAGCTAGAAAAATCCATTTACGGCCTGAAACAGTCTGGGCGAAATTAGAACGAGATGCTTCACACATGCCTCATCGAGGATCACTTCCTACAGAATCCAGTAGACCCCTGTGTTTACTCAAGGGAGTCAAAAGAGTCAGGAAAAGTGATAATCGTCATTTGGGTGGATGATTTGATCATTGCAGCAGACAAATCTAGGAACCTAGATCAGAACGGTATGCTCTCCACCAGATTCAAAATGAAAAACCTTGGCAGGTTAAAGCATTTCCTAGGCATGGACTTTGAGCAGTCGGAAAATTGTGTAACAGTATCACAGAAGAGATATGTGGAAAAGATCCTGAAACGTTTTGACATGCAGGAATGTAGAACAAGGGAAACACCATGTGATCAGAAACTTGATTATGGATGCTCAGAAACTGACAGATGTAAACATTTACAGGGAAGCCGTGGGTAGCCTCATCTACTTAACAACATGTACCCGCCCTGACCTATGTTTTGTAGTGAGTAAGTTGTCACAGCACTTTTCTGATCCCACAGAGGAACACTGGATCACGGTAAAACATGTATTTCGTTATCTCAAAGGTACAGTAGATAAACTACTTTGTTTCAGAAAGAGCAGCAGAGGCTTATGGCTTAAAGCCTACAGTGATGCAGACTGGGCTGCTGACATCACAGATAGAAGGAGAACTACTGGATACCTTAACATGGCGTGACCCAGGTCAGTCGCCGTTGGTTTCTCTCAGCAACGATTGTGCACACTTTTAGTTATTATGTTTGTTTTTACTACTTTTTTTATGAAAACATCACTGGCAGAGACGTCATACGACCGCCAGACACTTATGGACCTAAACTCCGGACTCAAAGAGGAGTTTGGAGACACTTTATGCCTAAAATGGCCACCGGAGATCAGGCGGGACAACAAGGACAAAGGAGCCGGGAGAAAGAGACACGGAGGAAAACGAGGAGGAATCAGACTGAGGTTAAAAAGATCTGCTTACCGCCCAGCAATTCCATCCATCTTTCTGGCGAATGCACGTTTGTTGGAGGGGAGGATGGACGATCTGAGAGTGAGGGTCCGTTTCCAACAAGAAATAAAAGACGTCAACATCATGTGTTTTACAGAAACATGGCTCAAGCCAGCGACTCCGGACCACAGCGTCTCTCCCTCGGACTCCTTCACCGTCCTACGAGCGGATCGCACGGCAGCCTCCGGCAAGAGCGTCGGCGGGGGTGTCTGCCTCATTACCAACAACGGTTGGGTTAACCCCAAGGAGGTGCAGGTACTCTCCCGTTCATGCTCCCCGGACATGGAACATCTCTCCATTCTATGCCGCCCGTTCCACCTTCCCCGAGAGTTTACTGCGGTCATCATGACTGCTGTATATATCCCTCCACAAGCAAACACCGCCAGGGCCCTGGCAGAGCTACAAGATCATCTCAACAAACATCAGATTAAACATCCGGACGCAGCGATGATCGTAGCTGGTGATTTCAATCAGGCGAATTTGAAAAAAGTGATGCCGTCCTTTTTTCAACACATCGCCTGCTCCACAAGAGAAGGAAACACACTCGACCACTGCTACACCCCGTTCAGAGCCGGCTACAAGGCTGTAGCGGCTCCACCATTGACGGGGGCTACAAGCTCATCCGATCACAACTCCATTATCCTCATTCCGGCTTACAAACAAAGATCACGTAACGCCGTTGTGTCACGTGAGACAAAAAGATTGACCGACCAATCAGAGGCCACGCTTCAGGACGCGCTCGAGGATGTTGACTGGAATATGTTTCAAAGAAGCGCCAGTGACGTCAGCGAGTTTGCCGACAGCGTTATCTGCTTCATCACAACACTGGCTGATAGTATTGTACCCACAAAGAAGGTGCGGGTGTTCCCAAACCAGAAACCGTGGGTGGACAGTACTATCAGAGCAGCTCTGAAATCCCGCACCACTGCCTACAACCTGGGCAGAGAGTCAGGAAACATGGAAGAGTACAAGGCTTCAGTCTATACTCTGGGCAAGGCTGTAAAACTTGCAAAACGGACATATGCTGATAAACTGGAGACACAAATGGCACAAAATGACACAAGAGGCTTATGGCGGGGACTGAGGACAATAACTGACTACAAAGTCAGCGCCCCCTCAATGGGGAGCGACGCCGCCTCTCTCGCGGACAAACTCAACTCTTTCTACGCTCGTTTTGGTGTAGACAGTGGCGCCGCTAGCTCAACGGCAAGTGACGTCACTGGCGCGCCGGCTGTTGTGGAGGGGGGGTCAACCGCGGGGGGGGGGCGGGAACGCTCTCTCGTTGTCGGAACACAGTGTGAGAAGAGCATTTATGCAGGTGAACACCAGAAAAGCTGCTGGCCCAGATGGTATTCTATACTATCCAGAATAATGAAAGACCCACACCACCCCAACAACAGCCTGTTCATGCTGCTGAGGTCAGGCAGACGCCTGCGAACCCCAGCTACTAGGACAGAGAGGCTTCGGCTCAGCTTCTTCCCCCAGGCCATCAGAGCCTTGAACACTGAACTCTCCACACACAAGCACACATGAGCACACACACGACACACACACTGTACACGCTCACACACTAGCAGCCACTTTAACATGAGCAAGCACACACTCATGCTGCACACGCCCACACTTATGGCCACTAAGGAAAGGTCACTTTAAAAATAGTATAGTATAACCTGAGATTGTATAAAATAGCAATGTACAGAAAGACCCAGTGCCTCATCCGTAGCTAACAGTGTATTGCACTACCACAGGACCTAGCATGTCCTTCATGCTCTGTAAATAACTATGTACAAATACCGATATGCCCTACTATGTTACTTGTTTATTGCACAATGTTGTTTTATTGGATTCTATTATATGTTGTTACTACTGTATTGCACATCGTTGCGGGCAAGACCACCCGCATT